>NC_041380.1:547976946-548033976 GCF_002162155.2 Triticum dicoccoides | reverse complement strand
TATTTAAGGTGGAACATTAATCAATAGCGCCCTATCCGTCTTTCTTTCGTACCGGTGTAGATCCGGATTGAAAATCAACACCTAAGCTAAACCACATTGGAGCGAAAGAAACCATCTATATCCATGCATGTATGTCTCGGCAAAACTTCGCAAGGAAAAAAAGAAAGCATATTTCTATCTTATGAAGAGAGAGAGAGGGAGAGAGAGAGGGAGAGAGAGAGAGAGAGAGTGCAAAAGGTTGTCAAGAAGGGTCACAACTGTAAACTGCAAAATGGTGTCCATCAATGTCTTTTTGTTCATTGTCAGGAATTTTAAGGTTCCTGTAGCTCTTACTGCCCGGCTTATCATGCCTTACGAACAACAGTGGTGAGTTACAAATGTCAAGTTCAAATCAAACACTAGGAATTCTCAGGGGTTCACACTTGGTTTCGTCTTTTGCCGGCCGCCCAAGCGAGACGCGAAGAAAGCCGGCCAATCCATCTCGAAGGGCACCGCGGTCTGCGATTTGAGCCTCCAAAACTGGTCGGTCACCTCATCCATCTCCCCGGTGTCGAGATCGACAGCGTACATGCGCTCGTCGGTGTCCTCGACGAACAATGCGCCGCTTCTCTCGTCCAGGCACAAGCACTGTACTTTCTCAATCTCGTTCTTGTCCGTCGGCCTTTTTAGCTGGATCGCCTTGGTTTGCAGCCACTCTGCGGCGGCGCCATCGCCGCTACTTTTCTCGTCCGGACGTGCCCAGACCTCTAGCCAGAGGCACTCTTTGCACAGGCGAAGCAGCGACAGTGCCCCGTCAATGGCGACGTTGAGGCATGGTGTGTGTGGTGAAGAATGAAGTCATGGTCGCGTCCTGGTGGAATCGGGGTTTCGTTCAAGAAGACGTCGTCGCTCGCTTCGAGGGTGTGCATGTTGTTCGACGTGTCGGTGACGAGCCAGTGCGCGGTGCCCCGGTGCACGACGGCGCCGCCGCCGTCCACGAAGCCGATCTCCGCGCTGCTGAAGCACTCTATCGGCGCGCTCCAGCTCGGCTCGGTGGACGAGAAGGCGCAGAGGGTGTAGCTCAGTGTGTCACTGTCCAAGACGAGGACCAGCACTCTGAAGAAGGCTGAGCAGCAGCCGTCGGCGAAGGTCTGGACGGCGCAGCTGTTGATGCGGAAGGCGAAGTCGCACCGCAGCGGGGGCAGCACGTCGCACGTGCCGGCGATCAGGTTGCACACGGCTAGCCGGGCGTCCGCGTCGACGTGGCCGGCCGACGCGTCGGCGAGGCGCACGAGGAGGAGGCCGTCACGCGAGGCGAGCGGCACGGCGTCGTCCAGCAGCCGCGCGGCGCACGAGACGAAGGAGCGCAGGTAGCGGCGCGCGGGGCCGAGTGGGCATCCCGGCGCCGGGACGAGAGCCGGGCCGCGGCGGGCGCCGGCGGCCGGAGACGGGACGGAGGCGGTGGCCCGTGCTCGCGCCCTGTAGCGCCGCTGCCGGGCGAAGAAGCCGATGAGAGAGGGCGGGTCCCCCGGCCAGCGGCGGCGGAGGAAGGCGGCGTCGGACACCAGGCCCCGCCATCGCTTGCACGCCATGGCGCAGCGAAAGAGGGCGGCGACGTCGGCAACGCAGACGAGGACCTCGAGGACCACGTCTTCCGGGAGCGTGGCGTTGCCGGCGGCTGCCCTCGTCTTCTTCTGCGTCCTCCAGGGGGCGACTCCAGCGACCTCCATGCAATCGGAGGCAAAGCCGCGGGTTGGATTTGGGTTCAGGGCGTACGCGCCAGGCACCCTCCGCTTACGTATATACTACCACCTAGTTTCCTTATCCAGCTCGTGTACGGATTGCCTCGTGTTCGGATGCCAGCGTCCTAGCAATTGTACTCCGAGTGCAAACCGATGCCAACAACTATTTCTTTTAGAGAAAACTTTGATCTAGTCATCGTGCCATGTCAATAGAAAGAACACAAAAATAATAAATATTACATTCTTATTCGTAGACCATCTAGCGAGTAGCGGCGACTACAGACACTCACAGGAGCTGGATCAAACTAGTCGTAGTAGACAATCAGGAAGTTGTCATGTTAATGCCTCAGAGGATCGATGCACCAGAACAACAACAGTTGATGAAAAGAAGTATACATCGAAATGATCCAACCTGTAAATACATATACGAAGGCGAACAAAGACTGGATCTAAGCAGATACACCGAAGACCAACACCGACCGAATTCCATGAGAACCGCCAAAGACACCTCCACACGCCTTCCGACAACGCTAGATGTATCACTGAAGCAGAGCTAGGCGGGGAGAACCTTATTCTATCTTCAGAGAGCTGTCGTCGTCTCGTCTTTCTGAACAGAACAAAACCCTAAATGACATAAAAACACCTAAAAATGGAGCAAGATTCCTGGAGTTATTTATCCAAAACCACCACACTTGGGGTTAGGGTAACAGGCCAGTACCTGATTTGAGCTAGGTCACAAAAACCAATGGTTCTGAGCCTAATACGTAACGTGGAGCACTGACGGGCTGATTTGGCCGCGAAAACAGCAAAACCGACATGTGGGACCCACCTGTCGGGCCGATGTGGCATGCCTACATGGATAAATTTGCTGAGGTGGCCAAAGGCCCACCTGTCGGCCTCTCTCTCTCCCCCAAGCACCTTCTACCAACCCAGCCATATCCAGCGCCGCCGCCGGAGCCTTACCCCGGAGAGCCACGCCACCACCAGAGAGCCTCCCCGCCGCCCTAGTGACCTACCGTCCACCGCCCCATCCACCTATAACTCGACGCCACAAGCCACTGCCCCGGGCGGGATCCAACCCCAGCCGCACCTCCAGCTCTTGTTCGCCCCGCCACCCAGACCACTGCCGAGCCACTGCGGCTAGCCGTCCAGGGTCGCGCCGCCACGTGGAGGGCCTCACCTGCGTCAGAGTCAAAGGCGCGGCCCCGCGTGCTGGGAGGCGTCTCGATGTCGAGCACCTCTCTGGGTCCAAAGGTCGTCGGCACGCTTCAGTCTGGGAAGCCACCACGGGGCACCGCCGCGAGCGTGGCCGTGGCCACGGCGCTCCTTGACGGCGCGTGCGGTAAGGGCCGCGCCGCGAGCACGGGCGTGACCAGCACGCTCCACCACGGAGCACCCCCGACCAGGGCCTTTGGCTGTCACCGTGAGCACGAGCGCGGCCATGGCGCTCCTCCATGGTGCATGCGAGCACGGGCGCGGCCAAGGCCAATGGGTGAGCGCCGCGAGCACAAGCACGGCTAGGGCCTCCGGGCAGGCGCCGCGAGCACGAGTGAGGCCAGGTCTCGGGTGACCGCCGGCTAGCAAGGGCAGCGAGCGGCGCTGGCGGTGTGCAGTGCACGGATGTCGGTACACGCACATTACCTGTTTGTTGAAATGTCCAGGAGGAAAATGCCCAGGAGAAAAAGGAAAATGGAAAAAAGATAAACACTTGAGTCATTTACAGGTGGGACCCTCGTCCGACTCAGCATATTGTCCACACAAGCACGCCACATCAGCCTGGCAGGTGGGCCCAACTTGTCAGTTTCACTGTTTTCGTGAGCTTATCAGACAATCAGTGCTCTTCGTTAGTCATTAGGCACATAGTTGATGGTTTTTTGTGACCTGGCTCAAATCTAGTATCGACCTGTTACCCTAGCCCCAAGTGTGGTGGTTTTGGGTAAATAACTCAGATTCCTGTCACCGGCCACCGGCAAGGGCCATGGTCCATCCCGCCTCCATGGCTCTACGTCCACAGGAGATGAGGCATACCAGTGGCGGCGCTGGAGGGATGCAGAGGAACCCTACCTTTTTCTTCTTCTTTAGGAGGCGGTTTTGATGTCAACAAGAATTATAAATGTACTACAACTTTGTTGCTCACTGTTAAGAGTTTAAGATTCTTACATGACTGGACATGGCTTACAAATATCATTAAGTTACAATTTAACAAGTTCAAGTCAAATAGTAACCAGTCAGAGTTCCCTCTCCTCTAGTGGCGATGTTGTGCCCCCTACCCAGCCAACCTTCTTCCCCGCCTCCACCACGACGTCATGGTTTTTTTGTAGAATACACATAAACATGCTAATCATTGCATTATAGAAAAAGCTGCAAAGAAGCTGGGCACAATATTTTCGGCCGTTACAACTCTAATTACTAGGATTAGTAGCCACACATCCCACATGTACTACGAGATATGCATCACCTAGACCAGTCTCATGCCAATGGCAATGAGGCAAACCGCAGAGCAATCAAGCTGTGTCACAACCAACATCGAAGACCTCTACAACATGACCAAGACCCGAGAACAATACATACCAACGTACCACCACCCATTGCGCCAAGAGGATGTTGGCAAGTGCATGGCAGGGCCAAGGCAGACCTAGAGAAGGCGTCGTCGAGAGTGCCGACGCATCATCTCTGTCTTCGGCTCAGCGTTGCTTCCCCCTTCTTCTTATTTTCTTCTTCTATCAAAAAATCCACTTTACTTTCATTCCCGAAAACTTACAAATAGCACACGAGAAAAAAATACACCCATATAGGAATTCTCATAGTTTACGTACCTTTGTGGCCTTCTAGACGAGAGAAGAAGAGAGTCTGCCAATCCATCTCAAAGGGCACGACAGTCTGCAGTTCGAGTCTCTGGAATTGCTCCGTTACCTCGTCCACCCCTCCAGTTTGGAGATCGACAATGTACACGCGCTCGAGGCGATCCATGACGAGCAGCATGCCGCTCCCCTGGTCTGCGCACAGCCATTGCACGTCCTCGCAAATCGCCTTCTGCTCCGGCGGTCTTAGCTCGATCTCCTTACTGTGGGACCAGTTCACATTGTGCCGTCCATGGCGTGTCCAGACATGCAGCGAGCAGCATCCACTGTGCAGGTGAAACAAGGACAGTGTGCCGTCCATGGCGACGCTGAGCCAGGGTGTGATGTAAAGGCCGAAGTCGTAGCGGCTCTGTGGAATATAAACCTGTGTCGATGACGGACGGCCAGTGCCGGTGTTCACACCGAGCGTGCGGCAGGACTCCCAACTGTCGCAAGCGAACCAGTGTGCCGTGCCGCGGCACACGGCGGCGCTGCCGTCTATGATCCGGAGCGCCGTCCTGCTGAAGCACGGCATTGGGTCGCTCCAGGTCGACTTGGTGGACGAGAAAGTGCAGAGGTAGTAGTAGGACGTATCGGGGTCGAAGACGATGACCAGCACCTTGAACAGGGACGAGCGGCCCGACAATGGCGAGCGCCGGTCCGCGTCGGTTAGAATGGCGCAATTGTTGATGCTGGAGGAGGCGCTGCATTCCAGCGGGGGTAGCGCGTCGCACGTGCCGGCATGCAGGTCGCAGACCGCGAGGTGGACGAGGGTCGTCTGGCCTGGGCCGATGGCCGGTGCGCTGCCGCGCGCGGCGAGGCGCACGAGGAGGCCCTGGCGCGACGTGAGCGGCACCGCGTCGTCAAGCATGCCGGCGCCGTCCAAGTCCAAGAGGCCCATGGCGCCGGAGACGAAGGAGACGAGGGAGCGGCGGTTGGTGCCGAGCGGCGATCGCGGCGCAGGTACGAACACCGGCGAACGGGGACCGTCAGGAGGATCCGCGGGGACGACCCGTGACGTGTGGCGCCGCTGCTGAGCGAAGAAGCCGATGAGAGAGGGCGGGCCCGGGCCATCCGGCCAGCGGCAGCGGAGGAAGGCGCGGTCAACCACGAGGCCCAGCCATGGCTTGCATGCCACGACACAACGGAAGAGGGCGGCGGCATCGGCCACGCGCACGAGGATCTCAATCACCACGTCTTCCGGGAGCGTGGCGGTGGCGGTGACGGCGGCAGCCCTCGTCTTCTTCCACCTCCTCGACGACGCAACGGGAGCGACATCCATGCGAACGGAGGCAAAATGAAACCGCAGATCTCACGCCTCTCGTTTTCTTTTCGGTTCCGTTTATTTGGTTGGACTCGTCTCCGGAAGGGGATTGCCGTCGGATTTAGTTTACACCCATCATCCGATCTCTGTTGTTAGCAAATCCCGCGCGTGATCTGCTGATGAGACAATAGCCAAAATGCCACTATGAGAAACCGGACTTGCCAAAATACCACTATGAAAAACTGACTTGCCAATATAGCACCGCCTTCAATTTTTCCTAGCCAAAATACCACTAATGCCTACCTGAGACTAACATCATCCAAAAAAGTCTTATATGCCCTTACTTGTTCACATCCGAAGCTTACATTTGAGCAACAAAAGAGCAACTAGAATGCATCACTCAACAACAAATTATCAAGTAAACAAGACCAACTGAACAGAATCTCACTTTGCATAAATCAACATCAATACAACAACATTTGGACAACATTTTGACACCATTTTGGCAGCATTTCGGCAGCATTTTGACAACATTTAAACATAATCTTAGTTTACATCATTGAACATATATATAACAACATTTTGACAGCATTTCAGCAGAATTTTGACAGTATTTCAACAACATTTGACAATAATTCAGCATAATCTCAGTTTGCATAATGGTTCAACATAAGATAACATTAACAATAATAAAGATAGCAACAACACATCATGGTTTAAACAAAGATAGCATCAACACATCATGGTTCACACCACCACCCTTCATCATGGTTCTTGCAACCATAAGCAAAAGATCATTCTTCTCCCAACCAATGCACTAAACTCGCCATAGAGGGCTAGGAGCAGCAGTTTTGCTCCTTGTAGATGCACACGGAGGTGTAGAAGCGATTGCAATAGCTGCTGTCCTCTGGCTGGTCATTAGACTTGTAGGAGTATCAAGTTGAGTACCTTGCTTAGTTGGTGTCTTAGGAGAAGTAGTTGCAATGCTTGCTTGAGCCTTTGATTTTTTCCTACAGTTCAAAACAATATTGTTAGTAATTAACATTCAAGGCATTTTGGTAACAATGTGAGGAGTGGCATCATGAAATTAATATACAAATGAAAGAAATTAGACTCATGAAAGAAATGCCATGGATGAGTATCATTAAAGTAGTATATAAGTGAAAGAAATTAAACTCATGAAAGACATACCGTGGAGGAGGAGTAGCATCTTGGTCCGCGTCACTTTCCATCTCTGGCTCCTTGCAAGTCTTTTGAAGATGGCCTAATGCTCCACACCTTTTGCATTTATGTTTTCTGCCGGTTCCACCTTTAGTGTAATTTTTTATCCTCCTAGTTCTTGGACATCCAACACTCTTAGTAAGTTTGGGAGGGATCATATCAAAACCAGGATTTACCTTGGGCCATTGGGACCTGCCCCTAATTGGCATGAGAATTCCGTCATATGCTGCTTGGAATCTTGCCACTGAGAAGCACCCATCAACATAATCCTCTAGTTTGGCTTTTTCAAAAATATGAACCGGAGAGCATGTGTGCATGGTTTACCACAAATCTGCCATCTCCTACAAGAGCACTCTTTTTTCTCCAAGTTAACGGTGTGCCTCCATCCATTTCCCGAAATCTCAGCTATATTTGGCGATGCTCTTGCTTCCAAATAATGCAGCCCCTTTTTAAATTCAACTCCTTTATCACACTAGGTAGTATGTAACCTAGCAAGGCTTCAGCAACAGCTCTCCTTTTATCAAACAAAATCATTATCATTTCCCTAAGGTTGTCCAAAAGCTCAACAAGTGCAAGTTGCTTCACGTCCTTAATCCAATTGTTTAAAACCTCTGCCAAATTATTGCTAACATACTCAACTTTTGTCATTGCTGAAAATTTGCTTCTTGTCCACACACGGTTGTGATGCATGTTCAAATATGCTATTGCTTCAGCGCTTTGTGCTTGTATTTCTGCCATTAGTGAATCATGCTTCTCTACCTCATATGTCCAAGCTGCAGGCCACATATTATCAAGTATGTCACCTTTGAACTTTTTCTTGAATTTAAGCATCAGATGCATCATGCATTCTCTATGTTCACAATTTGGGTAGACCTTAGATATGGCGTTCTCCAACCCCTTACATGCATCTATATGGATTGCAAGCCCTTCTGGCTCTCCAATGGCCAATTTCAGCTGCTCCATGAACCATACCCAATTTTATGTATTTTCTTTCTCAAATATTCCAAATGCTACCGGGAACATCCAACTATGTCCATATACACCAATTGTGGCCGCCAATTGTCCAGTGTATTTCCCACTAAGAAAAGTTGCATCAACCCCCAAGTATGGTCTACACCCTGCTAAAAACCCATCAATGCATGGCTTGAAGGCAATGAACAACCTATTGAAAACATGCACAATTTCACCTTTCTTGTTGGTAGTTGTTTTTATGTCTATCTCAAATGTACTTCCAGGATTGGCTGCCAACAATTCAGCTCTAAAGTTCCACAACAACTGAAAATTCTCCTTATATGTACCTTCTAATTGATCCTTTGCACGAGCTCTCCCTTTCCAAACATCGGTGTATTGAAGCTTAATATCATACTCCCTTTGTAAACATTCTCTAAGCTGTTTTGCACTCACCGTGGCATTCTCTTCAAGTGCAGCCTTCCCTTTTTCAGCAAGCCAATCTCTATTTGCCATTCCTTTGCTGCAATTTTTGCTCCCACAAGTATGTTCAAAGGGAAGTTTCTTTACCTACAATAACATCAAGGAACATAAATGTCAAATAAATAACAATAGAAAGAAACAAATCAACAATAACATGTACCAAAGCAAGAAGGAAACAATAGTATTAATCTTACCATGAAAGTGTTAGTGTTCGGTAACTTGGAGGCATGTATCCTCCATGGACAATCCTCATCGATGCAATTAGCCCTGAATCTCCTAGTGTCACTATATTGTGTGTTAAAGGACCAATCTTCTCTAATTGCTAGTTGTCTCAATGCAACTCTAAATGCTTTGGAGTTAAGAAATGTGGCACCTACTTCAAGACGAGGATTTTTTTATCATGGATATAAGTAGGAGCCACATTGTTCGCAAGTAAAGTCTCATCATCCCCTCGCACATGATGTGGATCATAAGAGTTGTCAACATCCAGTGTACCCAATGGTACTCTTGCAACCTTTGGCTGGGCACTTTTATGTGGCTCGTCATTCTCCTTTGACTCTACATTCTCCTCATGCAAATAGGTGTTCTCCTCATCGCATCCCACGGGCTCATCATCCTCGTACTCCCCTTCATAGGCTTGCTTCGGCCAAGCAAAGAATGGAGCATGAACTGGCTGATCATCCATTCCCTCGGCCATGAAAGAAGCATGTTCATTGTGTTGTTGTTTTCTCTCAATGGTCACACTGAACCTTACTATTTTTGTCTTAGAACATCTATCAAATAGCTCAGCTATCTCTGATTCAGAGATCAACGGGACGGTGTTATCTCCGGTTCCATACCAAATGGTCATCCTCTGCTCAGTAGACCACTTAAACTTCTCCTCCACAACCTCCTTTATTCGCGCCACAGACAAGTCCCGACCGGCCATGAAATCCCATGTTTTGCCCCTTCTGTACACTCGTTTGCCGTCTACAATCGTCAAATAAGACTGAACATCTATTTCTACTTTGTAATCGCCCATAGAATCGTCTCTGAAACACATAAACACAACACTAAATCTGCTGCACTTGCAATGAAAAAAAACTTGGAAACAGGGGGGAAACTGTACCTCATGCTATTGTGGATGTAGTGCTAGAAATTTGGTGCAGGGAGAGGATCCAGTCGAGGGGCGGGACGAGGCAGAGGGGCGGGCGAGCGTACAGGTGGGACGAGGCAGAGGAGGGCCAAGATTTGAGTCGGCGGTGGCCCAGCCCTTGGATCGATGGGCGCCGGGCTGCCCAGCCACGGATCGTGGGCGGCGGAGTGGGCGGCGGAGTGGGAGGCGGAGGGGGGAGGGGGATGGGCGCGGGAGAGGTTCAGACGGAGAGGCCAAAACACGCCAAAACTCCTGCACTGGACCAGAAAGATACCACACCTTCCTTCTCCCTCGCCGAAGAGGGACCCTACCCCCTCGTCCTGGCTCGAAGGACGCCGCACCGTCGAGCGAGGGATGAGTTCACCCTAGAACAAGGAAAGGCACGGTCTTGGGGTTGCAGACACAGAACATTTGCACGCATCTGTGTCGCAGCAACGGGCATACCTCACTGGGCATGTAAGCACAAAACGCCGGTGTCCAAACAAGAAGAGAGTAAGCTGCAGGAAACGACACATCGGAGCTGAAGAAGCAGCGAGCTTGCGGCGAACAACGGGGAAACAGAGCATGCACAGGATGCGAGGGGTATGGCCCTGGTGCTCACTGAGCTGCCATGGATCTGTTGCTGGGAAGGGGAACCCTTTCCTCTCCCACCCAGGCTCAAGGGAGCCGAGCACCGGCGAACAGTGGTTGGCCAGCAAGCACCAAACAGAGAATGGCAAGCCCGGCATCGCTGGAACCCAAGTTGTCACACGGACCCCCGCTGCAATCACAAACCTCGAATCTAGCACCACACACCTACACCCTTCTAACCAGACGACGCCCCCAGGGAGGTTACGACACCGAGCACCGCCGCCGCCGAATCCGCAAGGGATTATAGGATTTAACCTTGGAGCGGAGGGGAAGGGGTGGGTAGAGGGGATCTCGATGGTGCCTTCAAGAAGGGGAGCCGCGCCCGCAGACCTGGCCACCGCCGTGGTCGGAGACATCAACCAGGGATTTCTCCCGGTCCCGGCAAACACCACCGCAACCAGCCACCAACAGACCGGCGAAGAAGCACGGGCGCTAGCACATGTTGTGAGCGGGGTAGAGGGAAGACGAGAAGCAACCTTCAGATCTGAGGTCAGAGGGCCACCGGAGCAGCCCACCGACCACACACCATGTCCACCGTCGATTCGCCGCCCGCGTGGCCGAGGACGATGACCCACATCCGCGGGCGCGCCTGCCGCCCAGTCGTGGCCGCCTTGCCAGATCCGGGGCGGCCCAAGCCCTCCACGCAGGTGAAGCCGCCAGATACCCACCGCCACCTTCATCGGTGTCGCGCGCGCGGGCCGGAGGGCACCTCGGGTGGCGGCGGAGGGTAGGGAAAGGTGAGGGAGGGGTGGCGGCGGCGGCGGTTAGGGCAACCCCCGAGTCGCCTCAAAGGAGTTGACGCGGGGGCGGGGGGCAGGGGGGCTGTTGTCGACTGCTGTATGCTGACAATGAATCGAAAACACAAAGTCACATCCACCCCACCAGACCGCCCGCCTTCCCCACTTGCCACGCATCCCGTGTGGGTCTCATCAACCGCTCACCTTTGTATCCTTATCTCAACAGCGACACAAAGCAACATGTTCCCCCGTCGACCCTCCCATTGTTGGGGAACATAGTTATTTCAAAAAATTTCCTACGCACACACATGATCATGGTGATGCATAGCAACGAGAGGGGAGAGTGTGTCCACGTACCCTCGTAGTCCGAAAGCAGAAGCATTAGCACAGCGCGGTTGATGTAGTCGTATGTCTTCACAATCCGACCGATCAAGTACCGAACGTACGTCACCTTTGAGTTCTGCACACGTTCAACTCGATGACGTCCCTTGAACTCCGATCCAGCCGAGCTTTGAGGGGGAGTTCCGTCAGCACGACGGCATGGTGACGATGATGATGTTCTACCAACGCAGGGCTTCGCCTAAGCACCGCTACGATATTATCGCAATGGACTATGGTGGAGAGGGGCACCGCACATGGCTAAAAGATCCAATAGATCAATTTTTGTGTCTATGGGGTGCCCCTCTCCTCTGTATATAAAGGGGAGGGGGAGGAGAGGGCCGGCCAAGGGGAGGAGGCGCGCCCAAGGGGGGAGTCCTACTCCCACCGGGAGTAGGACTCCTCCTTTTCCTATTTGGAGAGGGAGAGGGAAGGAAGAGGAAAGAGGGAGGAAGGAAAGGGGGGGGCCCTCCCAATTCGGATTGGGCTTGGGGGGGGGGCGCCCCCTCCCTTGCTCCTTTCCCCTCCTTTCCACTAAAGCCCATTAAGGCCCATATACCTCCCGAGGGGTTCCAATAACCTCCCGATGCTCCGGTATTATCCAGATCTCACCCGGAACCATTCCGGTATCCAAATATAGTCGTCCAATATATCGATCTTTATGTCTCGACCATTTCGAGACTCCTCGTCATGTCCATGATCACATCTGGGACTCCGAACTACCTTCGGTACATCAAAACACATAAACTCATAGTATAACCATCATCGAACTTTAAGCGTGCGGACTCTACGGGTTCGAGAACTATGTAGACATGACCGAGACACGTCTCCGGTCAATAACTAATAGCGGAACCTGGATGCTCATATTGGCTCCCACATATTCTACGAAGATCTTTATCGGTCAAATCGCATAACGACATATGTTGGTCCCTGTGTCATCGGTATGTTACTTGCCCGAGATTCGATCGTCGGTATCTCAATACCTAGTTCAATCTTGTTACCGGCAAGTCTCTTTACTCGTTCCATAATACATCTTCCCGCAACTAACTCATTAGTTGCAATGCTTGCAAGGCTTATAGTGATGTGCATTACCGAGTGGGCCCAGAGATACCTCTCCGACAATCGGAGTGACAAATCCTAATCTCGAAATACGCCAACCCAACAAGTACCTTCTGAGACACCTGTAGAGCACCTTTATAATCACCCAGTTACGTTGTGACATTTGGTAGCACACAAAGTGTTCCTCCGGTAAATGGGAGTTGCATAATCTCATAGTCATAGGAACATGTATAAGTCATGAAGAAAGCAATAGCAACATACTAAACGATCAAGTGCTAAGCTAACGGAATGGGTCAAGTCAATAACATCATTCTCCTAATGATGTGATCCCATTAATCAAATAACAACTCTTTGTCAACGAGCTAGTCAAGTAGAGGCATACTAGTGACACTCTGTTTGTCTATGTATTCACACATGTATCATGTTTCCGGTTAATACAATTCTAGCATGAATAATAAACATTTATCATGATATAAGGAAATAAATAATAACTTTATTATTGCCTCTAGGGCATATTTCCTTTAGTCCCCCCTTGCACTAGAGTTAATAATCTAGATTACACAGTAATGATTCTAACACCCATGGAGCCTTGGTGCTGATCATGTTTTGCTCGTGGAAGAGGCTTAGTCAACGGGTCTGCAACATTTAGATCCGTATGTATCTTGCAAATCTCTATGTCTCCCACCTGGACTTGATCCCGGATGGAGTTGAAGGATCTCTTGATGTGCTTGGTTCTCCTGTGAAATCTGGATTCCTTTGCCAAAGCAATTGCACCAGTATTGTCACAAAAGATTTTCGTTGGACCCGATGCACTAGGTACGACACCTAGCTCAGATATGAACTCCTTCATCCAGACTCCTTCATTTGCTGCTTCTGAAGCAGCTATGTACTCCGCTTCACATGTAGATCCCGCTACGATGCTTTGTTGAGAACTGCACCAACTGACAGCTCCACCGTTCAATAAAATCACATATCCGGTTTGCGATTTAGAATCGTCCGGATCAGTGTCAAAGCTTGCATCGACGTAACCATTTACAACAAGCTCTTTGTCACCTCCATAAACGAGAAACATATCCTTAGTCCTTTTCAGGTATTTCAGGATGTTCTTGACCGTTGTCCAGTGATCCACTCCTGGATTACTTTGGTACCTCCCTGCTAAACTAATAGCAAGGCACACATCAGGTCTGGTACACATCATTGCATACATGATAGAGCCTATGGCTGAAGCATAGGGAACATCTTTCATTTTCTCTCTATCTTCTACAGTGGTCGGGCATTGAGTCTTACTCAGCTTCACACCTTGTAACACAGGCAAGAACCCTTTCTTTGCTTGATCCATTTTGAACTTCTTCAAAACTTTGTCAAGGTATGTGCTTTGTGAAAGTCCAATTAAGCGTCTCGATCTATCTCTATAGATCTTGATGCCCAATATATAAGCAGCATCACCAAGGTCCTTCATTGAAAAACTCTTATTCAAATATCCTTTTATGCTATCCAGAAATTCTATATCATTTCCAATCAACAATATGTCATCCACATATAATATCAGAAATGCTATAGAGCTCCCACTCACTTTCTTGTAAATACAAACTTCTCCAAAAGTCTGTATAAAACCATATGCTTTGATCACACTATCAAAACGTTTATTCCAACTCCGAGAGGCTTGCACCAGTCCATAAATGGATCGTTGAAGCTTGCACACTTTGTTAGCTCCCTTTGGATCGACAAAACCTTCCAGTTGCATCATATACAACTCTTCTTCCAGAAATCAATTTAATTCTAACCCACTTCCTATGCATAAGGATTTTGTGAGCAAACAACTTATGGGAACAAGAATCAACTTGCATAGGAAGGTAAAACAAGCATAACTTCAAAACTTTAAGCACATAGAGAGGAAACTTGATATTATTGCAATTCCTACAAGCATACATTCCTCCCTCATAATAATTTTCAGTAGCATCATGAATGAATTCAACAATATAACCAACACCTAAAGCATTCTTTTCATGATCTACTTGCATAGAAATTTTACTACTCTCCACATAAGCAAATTTCTTCTCAACAATAGTAGTGGGAACAAACTCAACAAAATAACTATCATGTGATTGAAAATTAAGATCAAGATGCCAAGTTTCATGGTTATCATTATTCTTTAAGGCATACGTGTCATCACAATAATCATCATAGATAGGAGGCATGCTTACATCATAGTAAATTTGCTCATCAAAGCTTGGGGAACAAAAAGTATCATCTTTATCAAACATAGCTTCCCCAAGCTTGTGGCTTTGCATATCATTAGCATCATGGATATTCAAGGAATTCATACTAATAACATTGCAATCATGCTCATCATACAAAGATTTAGTGCGAAACATTCTACAGATTTCTTCTTCTAGCACTTGAGCACAATTTTCCTTTCCATCATACTCACGAAAGATATTAAAAAGATGAAGTGTATGAGGCAAACTCAATTCCATTTTTTTGTAGTTTTCTTTTATAAACTAAACTAGTGATAAAACAAGAAACTAAAAGATTCGATTGCAAGATCTAAAGATATACCTTCAAGCACTCACCTCCCCGCCAGAAAAGAGCTTGATGTCTACTACGCAACCTTCTGGTGTAGAAGCCCTCCGTGATCGATTCCCCTTCCGGCGGAGCTCCGGAACAGGCCCCAAGATGGGATCTCGTGGATACAAAAAGTTGCGACGGTGGAATTAGGTTTTTGGCTCCGTATCTGATCGTTTGGGGGTACGTAGGTATATATAGGAGGAAGGAGTACGTCGGTGGAGCTTTGAGGGGCCCACGAGGCAGGGGGCGCGCCCTAGGGGGGGGGCCCTCCACCCTCGTGACCGCCTCGTGGCTTTCTTGACGGAGGGTCCAAGTCTCCTGGGTCTTATCTGATGAGAAAATCACATTCCCGAAGGTTTCATTCCATTTGGACTCCGTTTGATATTCCGTTTCTTCGAAGCACTGAAATAGGCAAAAAAAATAGCAATTTTGGGCTGGACCTCTGGTTAATAGGTTAGTCCCAAAAGTAATATAAAAGTGGAAAATAAAGCACAATATAGTCCAAAACAGTAGATAATATAGCATGGAGCAATAAAAAATTATAGATACGTTGGAGACGTATCAGGGCGCACCCCCCTGCCTCGTGCCTCCCTAGTTGCTTTCTTGATGTGGACTCCAAGCCTCCCGGGTTGCTTTCCTTCCAAAAATAACTTCTCCAAAAGATTTCATTCCGTTTCGACTCCGTTTGATATTCCTTTTCTTCGAAACACTGAAACAAGGGAAAAAAACAAGAACTGGCACTGGGCTCTGGGTCAATAGGTTAGTCCCAAAAATAATATAAAAGTGCATAGTAAGGCCCATAAAACATCCAAGATGGATAATATAATAGCATGAATACTTCATAAATTATAGATACGTTGGAGACGTATCAACATCCCCAAGCTTAATTCCTGCTCGTCCTCGAGTAGGTAAATGATAAAAGAAATAATTTATGAAGTGTGAATGCTAGCAGGTGCATAAGTTTGATCAATGATAATTTCAATCACCTTTTCTAGCATCATTATATGTCATAACAGTAGCTCAACCCATAGAACTTTGCATGATCAAGCAACAAACTATTCACATGTTAAAGTATAGATCATAAACTTTTTTGAAAACTAACAAACTGTGTTATTAGTCATCAAACAATTACAATTCATCTTATTTTCAGGAAGAGTCTATGTCAGAGCTTTGATTTAGCAAATCCCACATACTCAACTATCATATAGTCTTCCATGATTGCTACCACTCAAAGCATATTTTTAGAACAAATAGTATTCATCGAACACAGAGTCTTTCATTGACAACATAACGACCAAGAGTTCCCAATATCTCCCATACTACATACATTATAGGCGGTTCCCAAATAGAAAGGTAAAGATTTTTACTCCCCCTCCACCAACAATCATCAATCCATGGCTTGCCCGAAACAAGGGTGCCTCCAACTAACATCAAACCTGGGGTAGTTTTGTTTGCAATTATTTTTGATTTGATTTCGATCTTTTGATCATGGGACTAGGCATCCCGGTTACCAGCCATTTTCTCGTGAATGATGAGCGGAATTCACTCATCATGAGAGCAACCCACCTAGCATGGAAGATACTTCTAACCCTAGTCGCTACATGAGTGATTCGGGCATACAAAACAGATTATTATTTGAAGGTTTAGAGTTTGGCACATGCAAATTTACTTGGAGCGGCAGGTAAATACCGCATATAGGTAGATATGGTGGACACTCATGGAAGAAAATTGGTTCAAGGAATTTGGATGCACAAGCAGAATTCCTGCTTAGTACAGATATTTTGTCTAGCAAAGGATTCTAAATAGCAAGCACCACATGTTAGAGGATCCAAAACAATATAACTTATACAAATATACCCAAGCATAACTCATTATGTTGTCTTCCTTGTCCAACTTCAACTAATTTGCTCATGTTTGAAAATAACTAATGGGGATCACAATCATAGAAGATGTCCAAGATAGTATATTTATATGTGAAATCTCTCTTCCTTCAATATTCTTTCATGAATTGTTCAAGTGACCAATACAATGTTTGCTAACCTACAATTAATTTACCACCTCTACTTCTTATACGTAAATGCATTACTCCCTATGGGAAAGGCATGTGAAACATATATAATTTGAGATATATGGCATTCAAATCATTCAACCATTTACTCATAGGATATAAGTGAGGCACATGAGTAAATGACAAACTACTCCAAAAAGATATAAGTGAAGATCAATGAGTAGTTAAATAATTATTTAGCTATGTGAGGATTCTCTATCATTTAAGAATTTCAGATCTTAGTATTTTATTCAAACAGCAAGCAAAGCTAAATAAAATGACGCTCCAAGCAAAACACATATCATGTGGTGAATAAAAATATAGCTCCAAGTAAAGTTACCGATGGACGAAGACGAAAGAGGGGATGCCATCCGGGGCATCCCCAAGCTTAGGCTCTTGGTTATCCTTGAATATTAACTTGGGGTGCCTTGGGAATCCCCAAGCTTAGGCTCTTGCCACTCCTTATTCCATAGTCCATTTAATCTTTACCCAAAACTTGAAAACCTCACAACACAAAACTTAACAGAAAATCTCGTGAGCTCCGTGAGCGAAAGAAAACAAAACACCACTTCAAGGTGCTGTAATGAAATCATTCTTTATTTATATTGGTGTTAAACCTACTGTATTCCAACTTCTCTATGGTTTATAAACTATTTTACTAGCCATAGATTCATCAAAATAAGCAAGCAACACAATGAAAACAGAATCTGTCTAAAACAGAACAGTCTGTAGTAATCTGTAACTAGCGTAAACTTATGGAACTGCAAAAATTCTAAAATAAATTGGTGGACCTGAGGAATTTGTCTAGTAATCATCTGCAAAAATAATCAACTAAATAGCACTCTCCATTAAAAAGTTTTAGCTAAACTCATGAGCGCTAAAGTTTCTGTTTTTTACAGCATGATCATAAACACTTCACCCGAGTCTTCCCAAAGGTTCTACTTGGCACAAACACTAATTAAAACACAAAACCACATCTAACCAGAGGCTAAATGAATTATTTATTCCTAAACAGAACCAAAAAGCAAGAAACTAAAATAAAATTGGGTTGCCTCCCAACAAGCGCTATCGTTTAACGCCGCTAGCTAGGCATTATGATTTCAATGATGCTCCCATAAAAGATAAGAATTGAAACATAAAGAGAGCATCATGAAGAATATGACTAGCACAGTTAAGTCTATCCCACTTCCTATGCATAAGGATTTTGTGAGCAAACAACTTATGGGAACAAGAATCAACTTGCATAGGAAGGTAAAACAGGCATAACTTCAAAACTTTAAGCACATAGAGAGGAAACTTGATATTATTGCAATTCCTACAAGCATACATTCCTCCCTCATAATAATTTTCAGTAGCATCATGAATGAATTCAACAATATAACCAGCACCTAAAGCATTTTTTTCATGATCTACTTGCATAGAAATTTTACAACTCTCCACATAAGCAAATTTCTTCTCAACAATAGTAGTGGGAGCAAACTCAACAAAATAACTATCACGTGATTGAAAATTAAGATCAAGATGACAAGTTTCATGGTTATCATTATTCTTTAAGGCATACGTGTCATCACAATAACCATCATAGATAGGAGTCATGCTTACATCATAGTAAATTTTCTCATCAAAGCTTGGGGGACAAAAAATATCATCTTTATAAAACATAGCTTCCCCAAGCTTGTGGCTTTGCATATCATTAGCATCATGGATATTCAAGGAATTCATACTAACAATACTGAAATTATGCTCATCAATAAAAGATTTAGTGCCAAACATTCTATAGATTTCTTCTTCTAGCAGTTGAGCACAATTTTCCTTTCCATCATTCACGAAAGATATTAAAAAGATGAACCTTATGAGGCAAACTCAATTCCATTTTTTGTAGTTTTCTTTTATAAACTAAACTAGTGATAAAACAAGAAAATAAAAGATTCGATTGCAAGATCTAAAGATATACCTTCAAGCACTCACCTCCCTGGCAACGGCACCAGAAAAGAGCTTGATGTCTACTACGCAACCTTCTTCTGGTAGACGTTGTTGGGTCTCCAACTGCAGAGGTTTGTAGGACAGTAGCAAATTTCCCTCAAGTGGATGACCTAAGGTTTATCAATCCGTGGGAGGCGTAGGATGAAGATGGTCTCTCTCAAGCAACCCTGCAACCAAATAACAAAGAGTCTCTTGTGTCCCGAACACACCTAATATAATGATAAATTGTATAGGTGCACTAGTTCGGCGAAGAGATGGTGATACAAGTGCAATATGGATGGTAGATATAGGTTTTTGTAATCTGAAAATATAAAAACAGCAATGTAACAAGTGGTAAAAGTGAGCGTAAACGGTATTGCAATGCGTTGAAACAAGGCCTAGGGTTCATACTTTCACTAGTGCAAGTTCTCTCAACAATAATAGCATAATTGGATCATATAACTATCCCTCAACATGCAACAAAGAGTCACTCCAAAGTCACTAATAGCGGAGAACAAACGAAGATATTATGGTAGGGTACGAAACCACCTCAAAGTTATTCTTTCCAATCAATCCGTTGGGCTATTCCTATAAGTGTCACAAACAGCCCTAGAGTTCGTACTAGAATAACACCTTAAGACACAAATCAACCAAAACCCTAATGTCACCTAGATACTCCAATGTCACCTCAAGTATCCGTGGGTATGATTATATGATATGCATCACACAATCTTAGATTCATCTATTCAACCAACACATAGAACCTCAAAGAGTGCCTCAAAGTTTCTACCGGAGAATCAAGACGAAAACGTGTGCCAACCCCTATGCATAGGTTCATGGGCGGAACCCGCAAGTTGATCACCAAAACAAACATCAAGTGAATCACGTGATATCCCATTGTCTCCACGGATACGCACGGCAAGACATACATCAAGTGTTCTCAAATCATTAAAGAATCAATCCGATAAGATTACTTCAAAGGGAAAACTCAATCCATTACAAGAGAGTAGAGAGGGAGAAGCAACATAAGATCCAACTATAATAGCAAAGCTCACGATACATCAAGATCGTATCACCTCAAGAACACAAGAGAGAGAGATCAAACACATAGCTACTGGTACATACCCTCAGCCCCGAGGGTGAACTACTCCCTCCTTGTCACGGAGAGCGTCGCGATGATGAAGATGGCCACCGGTGAGGGATCCCCCCTCTGGCAGGGTGCCGGAACAGGGTCCCGATTGGTTTTTGGTGGCTACATAGGCTTGCGGAGGCGGAACTCCCGATCTATTCTGTTCCCCGATCATTTTAGGGTATATGGATATATATAGGTGAAAGAAGTACGTCAGGGGAGCCACGAGAGGCCTACGAGGATGTACGGCGCGCCCAGGGGGGTGGGCGCGCCCCCTACCTCGTGCCTCCCTTGTTGCTTTCTTGACGTGGACTCCAAGTCTCCCGGGTTGCTTTCCTTCCAAAAATAACTTCTCCAGAAGATTTCATTCCGTTTCAACTCCGTTTGATATTCCTTTTCTTCGAAACACTGAAACAAGGGAAAAAACAGGAACTGACACTGGGCTCTGGCTCAATAGGTTAGTCCCAAAAATAATATAAAAGTGCATAGTAAGGCCCATAAAACATCCAAGATGGATAATATAATAGCATGAATACTTCATAAATTATAGATACGTTGGAGACGTATCAGTTCGTCATGGTCTAGTAACATAACCTCCAGAACAGGATTACCGTACTACTCTGGTGCGGATCTTACTCTGGTTGACCTACGAGGTTCAGTAACAACTTGATCTGAAGTTTCATGATCATCATCATTAACTTCCTCACTAATTGGTGTAGACGTCACAGGAACCGGTTTCTGTGATGAACTTATTTTCCAATAAGGGAGCAGGTACTGTTACCTCATCAAGTTCTACTTTCCTCCCACTCACTTCTTTCGAGAGAAACTCCTTCTCTAGAAAGGATCCAAATTTAGCAACGAATGTCTTTCCTTCAGATATGTGATAGAAGGTGTACCCAACAGTTTCCTTTGGGTATCCTATGAAGACACATTTCTCCGATTTGGGTTCGGGCTTATCAGGTTGAAGCTTTTTCACATAAGCACCGCAGCCCCAAACTTTAAACGACAACTTTGGTTTCTCGCCAAACCACAGTTCATAAGGCGTCGTCTCAACGGATTTCGATGGTGCCCTATTTAACGTGAATGCAGCCGTCTCTAAAGCATAACCCCAAAACGATAGCGGTAAATCAGTAAGAGACATCATAGATTGCACCATATCTAGTAAAGTACGATTCGACGTTCGGACACACCATTACGTTGTGGTGTTCCGGGTGGCGTGAGTTGTGAAACTATTCCATATTGTTTCAAATGTAGACCAAACTCGTAACTCAAATATTCTCCTCCACGATCAGATCGTAGAAACTTTATTTTCTTGTTACGATGATTTTCCACTTCACTCTGAAATTCTTTGAACTTTTCAAATGTTTCAGACTTATGTTTCATTAAGTAGATATACCCATATCTGCCTAAATCATCTGTGAAGGTGAGAAAATAACGATACCCGCCGCGAGCCTCAACATTCATTGGACCACATACATCTGTATGTATGATTTCCAACAAATCTGTTACTCGCCCCATAGTTCGGTAGAACGGTGTTTTAGTCATCTTGCCCATGAGGCATGGTTCGCAAGTACCAAGTTGAAGCGGTATCGCAGCGGGGGCAGCTCGTCGCACGTGCCGGCGATCAGGTTGCACACGGCCAGCCGGACGCCTCCGGGGACCTCGGTCGGCGCGTCGACGAGGCCCACGAGGAGGAGGTCGTCGCCCGACACAAGCGGCACCGCGTCGTCCAGCAAGCCCGCGGCGCACGAGAACAAGGAGCGTAGGGAGCGGCACGCGCGGCCGAGCGGGCTTCCCCGTGCCAGGACGAGTGCCGGGGCGGAGGCGACGGGCGGCCCTCGCGCCCTGTAGCTTCGCACCTGAACGAAGAAGCCGGCGAGGGCGGGCGGGTCCGGCCAGCAGCCGCGGAGGAAGGCGGGGTCGGACACGAGGCCCCGCCATCGCTTGCACGCTGCGGCGCAGCGGAAGAGCTCGGCGGCGCCGACAACGCGCGCCAGGATCTCGTGGACCACGTCTTCCGGGAGCATGGCCGCGCCGGCGGCTGCCGTCTCTGTCGCCTTCTCCATGCTCCCTCGGGCGACGTCCATGTGATCGGAGGCAAAGCCGTGGCTGGGATTTTGGTTCGGGGTGTGCGTGCCAGGCACCTCCGGCTCTGGATATATACTAGTAGGAGTCTACCTAGTTTTCTTTTGTTTTGTTTTCGAGCTCGTGTACGGATTGCCTCGTCTTCGGATGCCAGCGTCCTAGCAATTGTGTTGTACTACATGTGCAAATCGATGTCAAGAAACACTTCGTTTCATCCGGCTGAAAACCCTTTTTTAGAACAAAGGCTCGAGGATGAGCCTGGCTTTGAATTAACAAAGCCATCAACCAGCCAGGTATTACAGCCAACAAGTGCCAGCCCAACGCCACTTACAAAGAAAATAAAACACGAGTGGTCCAAAGATACATGGGTGCTGAAGAACACAACTTACAACTCAGTCCCAAACTACAAGCACCTAAACTAGTTAGAGATGAAGAACCGCTTGAAGAAAGGACCACCCTTGAAGCTCGAAACACCGGCGCCAAAGAAAACATCAGCGACAATGGCAATCTTCTAGACACGGTATTTTCAACTAATTCTTCGCCTGTTTGGAAAGGTATTGAATATGGCCTACAACTAGTGAAAAAGGGTTTTATTTGGAGAATCGGTAATGGCTCTATGGTGCGTACATGGAGTGATCCTTGGATCCCAAGAGGTAATGATCTTAGACCGATTACTCTGAAAAGGAATTGTCGCTTTAACCATGTTTCAGACTTTTTGTTCAACCATGGTGGATGGAACATGGAGCGTCTCCAACAGCATTTTTGGGATGTAAATGTGCAGCAAATTCTGAGAATACGTACATCTCCAAGAGGCCGGGAAGATTTTATTGCCTGGTTTTCAGAAAAGTCTGGACAATATATTGTTAAGAGTGCCTACAAACTCGCTACTAGAGAACATGACGATTCATTTGCAGGAGGGGCTTCAAGTATGTGTCCAGAGGGAGATCGATCCATATGGGTCTCCATGCAGGTGAAGCCGCCAGATCCCCACCGCCACCTTCATCGGTGTCGCGCGCGCGGGCCGGAGGGCACCTCGGGTGGCGGCGGAGGGTAGGGAAAGGTGAGGGAGGCGTGGCGGCGGCGGCGGTTAGGGCAACCCCCGAGTCGCCTCAGAGGAGGCGACGCGGGGGCGGGGGCAGGGGGGCTGTTGTCGACTGCTGTATGCTGACAATGAATCGAAAACACAAAGTCACATCCACCCCACCCGACCGCCCGCCTTCCCCACTTGCCACGCATCCCGTGTGGGTCTCATCAACCGCTCACCTTTGTATCCTTATCTCAACAGCGACACAATGCAACACGTTCCCCCATCGACCCTCCCATTGTTGGGGAACGTCGTAATTTCAAAAAAATTCCTACGCACACACATGATCATGGTGATGCATAGCAACGAGAGGGGAGAGTGTGTCCACGTACCCTCGTAGTCCGAAAGCAGAAGCGTTAGCACAGCGCGGTTGATGTAGTCGTATGTCTTCACAATCCGACCGATCAAGTACCGAACGTACGTCACCTTTGAGTTCTGCACACGTTCAACTCGATGACGTCCCTCGAACTCCGATCCAGCCGAGCTTTGAGGGGGAGTTCCGTCAGCACGACGGCATGGTGATGATGATGATGTTCTACCGAGGCAGGGCTTCGCCTAAGCACCGCTACGATATTATCGAGGCGGACTATGGTGGAGAGGGGCACCGCACATGGCTAAAAGATCCAATAGATCAATTGTTGTGTCTATGGGGTGCCCCTCTCCTACGTATATAAAGGGGAGGGGAGGAGAGGGCCGGCCAAGGGGAGGAGGCGCCCCCAAGGGGGGAGTCCTACTCCCACCGGGAGTAGGACTCCTCCTTTTCCTATTTGGAGAGGGAGAGGGAAGGAAGAGGAAGGAGGGAGGAAGGAAAGGGGGGGGGGCCCTCCCAATTCGGATTGGGCTTGGGGGGGGGCGCCCCCTCCCTTGCTCCTTTCCCCTCCTTTCCACTAAAGCCCATTAAGGCCCATATACCTCCCGAGGGGTTCCGATAACCTCCCCGTGCTCCGGTATTATCCAGATCTCACCCGGAACCATTCCGGTATCCAAATATAGTCGTCCAATATATCGATCTTTATGTCTCGACCATTTCGAGACTCCTCGTCATGTCCATGATCACATCTGGGACTCCGAACTACCTTAGGTACATCAAAACACATAAACTCATAGTATAACCATCATCGAACTTTAAGCGTGCGGACCCTACGGGTTCGAGAACTATGTAGACATGACCGAAACACGTCTCCGGTCAATAACTAATAGCGGAACCTGGATGCTCATATTGGCTCCCACATATTCTACGAAGATCTTTATCGGTCAAACCGCATAACGACAGATGTTGTTCCCTTTGTCATCGGTATGTTACTTGCCCGAGATTCGATCGTCGGTATCTCAATACCTAGTTCAATCTTGTTACCGGCAAGTCTCTTTACTCGTTCCGTAATACATCATCCCACAACTAACTCATTAGTTGCAATGCTTGCAAGGCTTATAGTGATGTGCATTACCGAGTGGGCCCAGAGATACCTCTCCGACAATCGGAGTGACAAATCCTAATCTCGAAATACGCCAACCCAACAAGTACCTTCTGAGACACCTGTAGAGCACCTTTATAATCACCCAGTTACGTTGTGACATTTGGTAGCACACAAAGTGTTCCTCCGGTAAATGGGAGTTGCATAATCTCATAGTCATAGGAACATGTATAAGTCATGAAGAAAGCAATAGCAACATACTAAACGATCAAGTGCTAAGCTAACGGAATGGGTGAAGTCAATCACATCATTCTCCTAATGATGTGATCCCATTAATCAAATAACAACTCTTTGTCTATGGCTAGGAAACATAACCATCTTTGATCAACGAGCTAGTCAACTAGAGGCATACTAGTGACACTCTGTTTGTCTATGTATTCACACATGTATCATGTTTCCGGTTAATACAATTCTAGCATGAATAATAAACATTTATCATGATATAAGGAAATAAATAATAACTTTATTATTGCCTCTAGGGCATATTTCCTTTAGTCCCCCCTTGCACTAGAGTTAATAATCTGGATTACACAGTAATGATTCTAACACCCATGGAGCCTTGGTGCTGATCATGTTTTGCTCGTGGAAGAGGCTTAGTCAACGGGTCTGCAACATTCAGATCCGTATGTATCTTGCAAATCTCTATGTCTCCAACCTGGACTTGATCCCGGATGGAGTTGAAGGATCTCTTGATGTCCTTGGTTCTCCTGTGAAATCTGGATTCCTTTGCCAAAGCAATTGCACCAGTATTGTCACAAAAGATTTTCGTTGGACCCGATGCACTAGGTACGACACCTATATCAGATATGAACTCCTTCATCCAGACTCCTTCATTTTCTGCTTCTGAAGCAGCTATGTACTCCGCTTCACATGTAGATCCCACTACGATGCTTTATTTAGAACTGCACCAACTGACAGCTCCACCGTTCAATAAAAACACATATCCGGTTTGCGATTTAGAATCGTCCGGATCAGTGTCAAAGCTTGCATCGACGTAACCATTTACAACAAGCTCTTTGTCACCTCCATAAACTTATCCTTAGTCCTTTTCAGGTATTTCAGGATGTTCTTAACCGCTGTCCAGTGATCCACTCCTGGATTACTTTGGTACCTCCCTGCTAAACTAATAGCAAGGCACACATCAGGTCTGGTACACATCATTGCATACATGATAGAGCCTATGGCTGAAGCATAGGGAACATCTTTCATTTTCTCTCTATCTTCTAAAGTGGTCGGGCATTGAGTCTTACTCAACTTCACACCTTGTAACACAGGCAAGAACCCTTTCTTTGCTCGATCCATTTTGAACTTCTTCAAAACTTTGTCAAGGTATGTGCTTTGTGAAAGTCCAATTAAGCGTCTCGATCTATCTCTATAGATCTTGATGCCCAATATATAAGAAGCTTCACCGAGGTCCTTCATTGAAAAACTCTTATTCAAATATCCTTTTATGCTATCCAGAAATTCTATATCATTTCCAATCAACAATATGTCATCCACATATAATATCAGAAATGCTATAGAGCTCCCACTCACTTTCTTGTAAATACAAACTTCTCCAAAAGTCTGTATAAAACCATATGCTTTGATCACACTATCAAAACGTTTATTCCAACTCCAAGAGGCTTGCACCAGTCCATAAATGGATCGTTGAAGTTTGCACACTTTGTTAGCTCCCTTTGGATCGACAAAACCTTCCAGTTGCATCATATACAACTCTTCTTCCAGAAATCAATTTAAGTCTAACCCACTTCCTATGCATAAGGATTTTGTGAGCAAACAACTTATGGGAACAAGAATCAACTTGCATAGGAAGGTAAAACAAGCATAACTTCAAAACTTTAAGCACATAGAGAGGAAACTTGATATTATTGCAATTCCTACAAGCATACATTCCTCCCTCATAATAATTTTCAGTAGCATCATGAATGAATTCAACAATATAACCAGCACCTAAAGCATTCTTTTCATGATCTACTTGCATAGAAATTTTACTACTCTCCACATAAGCAAATTTCTTCTCAACAATAGTAGTGGGAGCAAACTCAACAAAATAACTATCATGTGATTGAAAATTAAGATCAAGATGCCAAGTTTCATGGTTATCATTATTCTTTAAGGCATACGTGTCATCACAATAATCATCATAGATAGGAGGCATGCTTACATCATAGTAAATTTGCTCATCAAAGCTTGGGGAACAAAAAATATCATCTTTATCAAACATAGCTTCCCCAAGCTTGTGGCTTTGCATATCATTAGCATCATGGATATTCAAGGAATTCATACTAACAAAATTGCAATCATGCTCATCATACAAAGATTTAGTGCGAAACATTCTACATATTTCTTCTTCTAGCACTTGAGCACAATTTTCCTTTCCATCAAACTCACGAAATATATTAAAAAGATGAAGCGTATGAGGCAAACTCAATTCCATTTTTTTGTAGTTTTCTTTTATAAACTAAACTAGTGATAAAACAAGAAACTAAAAGATTCGATTGCAAGATCTAAAGATATACCTTCAAGCACTCACCTCCCTGGCAACGGCGCTAGAAAAGAGCTTGATGTCTACTACACAACCTTCTGGTAGACGTTGTTGGGCCTCCAAGTGCAAAGGTTTGTATGACAGTAGCAAATTTCCCTCAAGTGGATGACCTAAGGTTTATCAATCCGTGGGCGGCGTAGGATGAAGATGGTCTCTCTCAAGCAACCCTGCAACCAAGTAACAAAGAGTCTCTTGTGTCCCCAACACACCCAATACAATGATAAATTGTATAGGTGCACTAGTTCGGCGAAGAGATGGTGATACAAGTGCAATATGGATGGTATATATAGGTTTTTGTAATCTGAAAAATATAAAAACAGCAAGGTAACAAGTGGTAAAAGTGAGCGTAAAAGGTATTGCAATGCGTTGAAACAAGGCCTAGGGTTCATACTTTCACTAGTGCAAGTTCTCTAAACAATAATAACATAATTGGTTCATATAACTATCCCTCAACATGCAACAAAGAGTCACTCCAAAGTCACTAATAGCGGAGAACAAACGAAGAGATTATGGTAGGGTACGAAACCACCTCAAAGTTATTCTTTCCAATCAATCCGTTGGGCTATTCCTATAAGTGTCACAAATAACCCTAGAGTTCATACTAGAATAACACCTTAAGACACAAATCAACCAAAACCCTAATGTCACCTAGATACTCCAATGTCACCTCAAGTATCCGTGGGTATGATTATATGATATGCATCACACAATCTTAGATTCATCTATTCAACCAACACATAGAACCTCAAAGAGTGCCTCAAAGTTTCTACCGGAGAATCAAGACGAAAACGTGTGCCAACCCCTATGCATAGGTTCATGGGCGGAACCCGCAAGTTGATCACCAAAACATACATCAAGTGAATCACGTGATATCCCATTATCACCACAGATATGCACGGCAAGACATACATGAAGTGTTCTCAAATCATTAAAGACTCAATCCGATAAGATTACTTCAAAGGGAAAACTCAATCCATTACAAGAGAGTAGAGGGGGAGAAGCAACATAAGATCCAACTATAATAGCAAAGCTCGCGATACATCAAGATCGTATCACCTCAAGAACACGAGAGAGAGAGAGATCAAAGACATAGCTACTGGTACATACCCTCAGCCCCGAGGGTGAACTACTCCCTCCTCGTCATGGACAGCGCCAGGATGATGAAGATGGCCACCGGTGAGGGATCCCCCCTCCAGCAGGGTGCCGGAACAGGGTCCCAATTGGTTTTTGGTGGCTACAGAGGCTTGCGGCGGCGGAACTCCCGATCTATTTTGTTCCCTGATCGTTTTAGGGTATATGGATATATATAGGTGAAAGAAGTACGTCAGGGGAGCCACGAGGGGCCCACGAGGGTGGAGGGCGCGCCCAGGGGGGTGGGTGTGCTACCTCTTGAGCACTGCGTTGGATTTCCCCGAAGAGGAGAGGATGATGTAGCAAAGTAGGGTAAGTATTTCCCTCAGTTTTTGAGAACCAAGGTATCAATCCAGTAGGAGGCCACGCGCGAGTCCCTCGTACCTATACAAAACGATAGCTCAACGCAACCAATGCGATTAGGGGTTGTCAATCCCTTCACGGTCACTTACGAGAGTGAAATCTGATAGAGATGATAGATAATATTTTTGCTATTTTTTGGTATAAAGATGCAAGGTAAAATAAAAGGCAAAAGTAAAAGCAAAGAAAAAATAAAGTGATTGGAGATTGATATGATGAGAATAGACCCGGGGGCCATAGATTCACTAGTGGCTTCTCTCAAGAGCATAAGTATTTCTATGGTGGGTGAACAAATTACTGTTGAGCAATTGACAGAATTGAGCATAGTTATGAGAATATCTAGGTATGATCATGTATATAGGCATCACGTCTGAGACAAGTAGACCGACTCCTGCCTGCATCTACTACTATTACTCCACTCATCGACCGCTATCCAGCATGCATCTAGAGTATTAAGTTAATGAAAACAGAGTAACGCCTTAAGCAAGATGACATGATGTAGAGGAATAAATTCATGCAATATGATAAATACCCCATCTTGTTATCCTCGATGACAACAATACAATACGTGCCTTGCTGCCCCTTCTGTCACTGGGAAAGGACACCGCAAGATTGAACCCAAAGCTAAGCACTTCTCCCATTGCAAGAAAAACCAATCTAGTAGGCAAAACTAAACTGATAATGCGAAGAGACTTGCAAAGATAACCAATCATACATAAAAGAATTCAGAGAAGATTCAAATATTGTTCATAGATAGTCTTGATCAGAAACCCACAATTCATCGGTCTCAACAAACACACCACAAAAAGAAGATTACATCGAATAGATCTCCACGAGAGAGGGGGAGAACATTGTATTGAGATCCAAAAAGAGAGAAGAAGCCATCTAGCTACTAACTATGGACCCGAAGGTCTGAGGTAAACTACTCACACTTCATCGGAGAGGCTATGATGTTGATGTAGAAGCCCTCCGTGATCGATTCCCCTTCCGGCGGAGCTCCGGAACAGGCCCCAAGATGGGATCTCGTGGATACAAAAAGTTGCGGCGGTGGAATTAGGTTTTTGGCTCCGTATCTGATCGTTTGGGGGTACGTAGGTATATATAGGAGGAAGGAGTACGTCGGTGGAGCTTCGAGGGGCCCACGAGGCAGGGGGGCGCGCCCTAGGGGGGGGCCCTCCACCCTCGTGACCGCCTCGTGGCTTTCTTGATGGAGGATCCAAGTCTCCTGGGTCTTATCTGATGAGAAAATCACGTTCCCGAAGGTTTCATTCCATTTGGACTCCGTTTGATATTCCGTTTCTTCGAAACACTGAAATAGGCAAAAAAATAGCAATTTTGGGCTGGGCCTCTGGTTAATAGGTTAGTCCCAAAAGTAATATAAAAGTGGAAAATAAAGCCCAATATAGTCCAAAACAGTAGATAATATAGCATGGAGCAATAAAAAATTATAGATACGTTGGAGACGTATCAGGGCGCACCCCCCTGCCTCGTGCCTCCCTAGTTGCTTTCTTGATGTGGACTCCAACTCTCCTGGGTTGCTTTCCTTCCAAAAATAACTTCTCCAAAAGATTTCATTCTGTTTCGACTCCGTTTGATATTCCTTTTCTTCGAAACACTGAAACAAGGGAAAAAACAAGAACTGGCACTGGGCTCTGGGTCAATAGGTTAGTCCCAAAAATAATATAAAAGTGCATAGTAAGGCCCATAAAACATCCAAGATGGATAATATAATAGCATGAATACTTCATAAATTATAGATACGTTGGAGACGTATCAGCATCCCCAAGCTTAATTCCTGCTCGTCCTCGAGTAGGTAAATGATAAAAGAAATAATTTATGAAGTGTGAATGCTAGCAGGTGCATAAGTTTGATCAATGATAATTTCAATCACCTTTTCTAGCATCATTATATGTCATAACAGTAGCTCAACTCATAGAACTTTGCATGATCAAGTAACAAACTATTCACATGTTAAAGTATAGATCATAATTTTTTTTGAAAACTAACAAACTGTGTTATTAGTCATCAAACAATTACAATTCATCTTATTTTCAGGAAGAGTCTATGTCAGAGCTTTGATTTAGCAAATCCCACATACTCAACTATCATATAGTCTTCCATGATTGCTACCACTCAAAGCATATTTTTAGAACAAATAGTATTCATCGAACACAGAGTCTTTCATTGACAACATAACGACCAAGAGTTCCCGATATCTCCCATACTACATACATTATAGGCGGTTCCCAAACAGAAAGGTAAAGATTTTTACTCCCCCTCCACCAACAATCATCAATCCATGGCTTGCCCGAAACAAGGGTGCCTCCAACTAACATCAAACCTGGGGTAGTTTTGTTTGCAATTATTTTTGATTTGATTTCGATCTTTTGATCATGGGACTGGGCATCCCGGTTACCAGCCATTTTCTCGTGAATGATGAGCGGAATTCACTCATCGTGAGAATAACCCACCTAGCATGGAAGATACTTCCAACCCTAGTCGCTACATGAGTGATTCGGGCATACAAAACAGATTATTATTTGAAGGTTTAGAGTTTGGCACATGCAAATTTACTTGGAACGGCAGGTAAATACCGCATATAGGTAGATATGGTGGACACTCATAGAAGAAAATTGGTTCAAGGAATTTGGATGCACAAGCAGAATTCCCGCTTAGTACAGATATTTTGTCTAGCAAAGGATTCTAAATAGCAAGCACCACATGTTAGAGGATCCAAAACAATATAACTTATACAAATATACCCAAGCATAACTCATTATGTTGTCTTCCTTGTCCAACTTCAACTCATTTGCTCATGTTTGAAAATAATTAATGGGGATCACAATCATAGAAGATGTCCAAGATAGTATATTTATATGTGAAATCTCTCTTCCTTCAATATTCTTTCATGAATTGTTCAAGTGACCAATACAATGTTTGCTAACCTACAATGAATTTACCACCTCTACTTCTTATATGTAAAGGCATTACTCCCTATGGGAAAGGCATATGAAACATATATAATTTGAGATTTATGGCATTCAAATCATTCAACCATTTACTCATAGGATATAAGTGAGGCACATGAGTAAATGACAAACTACTCCAAAAAGATATAAGTGAAGATCAATGAGTAGTTAAATAATTATTTAGCTATGTGAGGATTCTATCTCATTTAAGAATTTCAGATCTTAGTATTTTATTAAAACAGCAAGCAAAGCTAAATAAAATGACGCTCCAAGCAAAACACATATCATGTGGTGAATAAAAATATAGCTCCAAGTAAAGTTACCGATGGACGAAGACGAAAGAGGGGATGCCATCCGGGGCATCCCCAAGCTTAGGCTCTTGGTTATCCTTGAATATTAACTTGGGGTGCCTTGGGAATACCCAAGCTTAGGCTCTTGCCACTCCTTATTCCATAGTCCATTGAATCTTTACCCAAAACATGAAAACCTCACAACACAAAACTTAACAGAAAATCTCATGAGGTCCGTGAGCGAAAGAAAACAAAACACCACTTCAAGGTGCTGTAATGAAATCATTCTTTATTTATATTGGTGTTAAACCTACTGTATTCCAACTTCTCTATGGTTTATAAACTATTTTACTAGCCATAGATTCATCAAAATAAGCAAGCAACACAATGAAAACAGAATCTGTCTAAAACAGAACAGTCTGTAGTAATCTGTAACTAGCGTAAACTTATGGAACTCGAAAAATTCTAAAATAAATTGGTGGACCTGAGGAATTTTTCTAGTAATCATCTGCAAAAATAATCAACTAAATAGCACTCTCCAGTAAAAAGTTTTAGCTAAACTCATGAGCGCTAAAGTTTCTGTTTTTTACAGCATGATCATAAAGACTTCACCCGAGTCTTCCCAAAGGTTCTACTTGGCACAAACACTAATTAAAACACAAAACCACATCTAACCAGAGGCTAAATGAATTATTTATTCCTAAACAAAACCAAAAATCAATAAACTAAAATAAAATTGGGTTGCCTCCCAACAAGCGCTATCGTTTAACGCCGCTAGCTAGGCATGATGATTTCAATGATGCTCCCAAGATAAGAATTGAAACATAAAGAGAGCATCATGAAGAATATGACTAGCACATTTAAGTCTATCCCACTTCCTATGCATAAGGATTTTGTGAGCAAACAACTTATGGGAACAAGAATCAACTTGCATAGGAAGGTAAAACAAGCATAACTTCAAAACTTTAAGCACATAGAGAGGAAACTTGATATTATTGCAATTCCTACAAGCATACATTCCTCCCTCATAATAATTTTCAGTAGCATCATGAATGAATTCAACAATATAACCAGCACCTAAAGCATTCTTTTCATGATCTACTTGCATATAAATTTTACTACTCTCCACATAAGCAAATTTCTTCTCAACAATAGTAGTGGGAGCAAACTCAACAAAATAACTATCACGTGATTGAAAATTAAGATCAAAATGACAAGTTTCATGGTTATCATTATTCTTTAAGGCATGCATGTCATCACAATAACCATCATAGATACGAGGCATGCTTACATCATAGTAAATTTGCTCATAAAAGCTTGGGGGACAAAAAATATCATCTTTATAAAACATAGCTTCCCCAAGCTTGTGGCTTTGCATATCATTAGCATCATGGATATTCAAGGAATTCATACTAACAATACTGAAATCATGCTCATCAATAAAAGATTTAGTGCCAAACATTCTATAGATTTCTTATTCTAGCACTTGAGCACAATTTTGCTTTCCATCATTCTCACGAAAGATATTAAAAAGATGAAACGTATGAGGCAAACTCAATTCCATTTTTTTGTAGTTTTCTTTTATAAACTAAACTAGTGATAAAGCAAGAAACTAAAAGGTTCGATTACAAGATCTAAAGATATACCTTCAAGCACTCACCTCCCTGGCAACGGCGCCAGAAAAGAGTTTGATGTCTACTATGCAACCTTCTTCTGGTAGACGTTGTTCGGCCTCCAACTGCAGAGGTTTGCAGGACAGTAGCAAATTTCCCTCAAGTGGATGACCTAAGGTTTATCAATCCGTGGGAGGCATAGGATGAAGATAGTCTCTCTCAAGCAACCCTGCAACCAAATAACAAAGAGTCTCTTGTGTCCCGAACACACCTAATACAATGATAAATTGTATAGGTGCACTAGTTCGGCGAAGAGATGGTGATACAAGTGCAATATGGATGGTAGATATAGGTTTTTGTAATCTGAAAATATAAAAACAGCAAGGTAACAAGTGGTAAAAGTGAGCGTAAACGGTATTGCAATGCGTTGAAACAAGGCCTAGGGTTCATACTTTCACTAGTGCAAGTTCTCTCAACAATAATAACATAATTGGATCATATAACTATCCCTCAACATGCAACAAAGAGTCACTCCAAAGTCACTAATAGCGGAGAACAAACGAAGAGATTATGGTAGGGTACGAAACCACCTCAAAGTTATTCTTTCCGTTGGGCTATTCCTATAAGTGTCACAAACAGCCCTAGAGTTCGTACTAGAATAACACCTTAAGACACAAATCAACCAAAACCCTAATGTCACCTAGATACTCCAATGTCACCTCAAGTATCCGTGGGTATGATTATATGATATGCATCACACAATCTTAGATTCATCTATTCAACCAACACATAGAACCTCAAAGAGTGCCTCAAAGTTTCTACCGGAGAATCAAGACGAAAACGTGTGCCAACCCCTATGCATAGGTTCATGGGCGGAACCCGCAAGTTGATCACCAAAACATACATCAAGTGAATCACGTGATATCCCATTGTCACCACGGATACGCACGGCAAGACATACATCAAGTGTTCTCAAATCATTAAAGACTCAATCCGATAAGATTACTTCAAAGGGAAAACTCAATCCATTACAAGAGAGTAGAGAGGGAGAAGCAACATAAGATCCAACTATAATAGCAAAGCTCGCGATACATCAAGATCGTATCACCTCAAGAACACGAGAGAGAGAGAGAGAGATCAAACACATAGCTACTGGTACATACCCTCAGCCCCGAGGGTGAACTACTCCCTCCTCGTCATGGAGAGCGTCGCGATGATGAAGATGGCCACCGGTGAGGGATCCCCCCTCCGGCAGGGTGGCGGAACAGGGTCCCGATTGGTTTTTGGTGGCTACATAGGCTTGCGGCGGCGGAACTCCCGATCTGTTCTGTTCCCCGATCGTTTTAGGGTATATGGATATATATAGGTGAAAGAAGTATGTCAGGGAGCCATGAGAGGCCTGCGAGGGTGGACAGCGTGCCCAGGGGGGTGGGCCCGCCCCCTTGCCTCGTGCCTCCCTTGTTGCTTTCTTGACGTGGACTCCAAGTCTCCCGGGTTGCTTTCCTTCCAAAAATAACTTCTCCAGAAGATTTCATTCCGTTTCAACTCCGTTTGATATTCCTTTTCTTCGAAACACTGAAACAAGGGAAAGAACAGTAACTGACACTGGGCTCTGGGTCAATAGGTTAGTCCCAAAAATAATATAAAAGTGCATAGTAAGGCCCATAAAACATCCAAGATGGATAATATAATAGCATGAATACTTCATAAATTATAGATACGTTGGAGACGTATCAGTTCGTCATGGTCTAGTAACATAACCTCCAGAACAGGATTACCGTACTACTCTGGTGTGGATCTTACTCTGGTTGACCTACGAGGTTCAGTAACAACTTGATCTAAAGTTTCATGATCATCATCATTAACTTCCTCACTAATTGGTGTAGACGTCACAGGAACCGGTTTCTGTGATGAACTTATTTTCCAATAAGGGAGCAGGTACTGTTACCTCATCAAGTTCTACTTTCCTCCCACTCACTTCTTTCGAGAGAAACTCCTTCTCTAGAAAGGATCCAAATTTAGCAACGAAAGTCTTGCCTTCAGATATGTGATAGAAGGTGTACCCAACAGTTTCCTTTGGGTATCCTATGAAGACACATTTCTCCGATTTGGGTTCGGGCTTATCAGGTTGAAGCTTTTTCACATAAGCACCGCAGCCCCAAACTTTAAACGACAACTTTGGTTTCTCCCCAAACCACAGTTCATAAGGCGTCGTCTCAACGGATTTCGATGGTGCCCTATCTAACGTGAATGCAGCCGTCTCTAAAGCATAACCCCAAAACGATAGCGGTAAATCAGTAAGAGACATCATAGATTGCACCATATCTAGTAAAGTACGATTCGACGTTCGGACACACCATTACGTTGTGGTGTTCCGGGTGGCGTGAGTTGCGAAACTATTCCATATTGTTTCAAATGTAGACCAAACTCGTAACTCAAATATTCTCCTCCATGATCAGATCGTAGAAACTTTATTTTCTTGTTACGATGATTTTCCACTTCACTCTGAAATTCTTTGAACTTTTCAAATGTTTCAGACTTATGTTTCATTAAGTAGATATACCCATATCTGCCTAAATCATCTGTGAAGGTGAGAAAATAACGATACCCGCCGCGAGCCTCAACATTCATTGGACCACATACATATGTATGTATGATTTCCAACAAATCTGTTACTCGCCCCATAGTTCCGGAGAAAGGCGTTTTAGTCATCTTGCCCATGAGGCACGGTTCGCAAGTACCAAGTTGAAGCGGTATCACAGCGGGGGCAGCTCGTGGCATGTGCCGGCGATCTGGTTGCACACGGCCAGCCGGACGCCTCCGGGGACCTCGGTCGGCGCGTCGACGAGGCCCACGAGGAGGAGGTCGTCGCCCGACACGAGCGGCACCGCGTCGTCCAGCAGGCCCGCGGCGCACGAGACCAAGGAGCGCAGGGAGCGGCATGCACGGCCGAGCGGGCTTCCTCACGCCGGGACGACTGCCGGGGCGGAGGCGACGGGCGGCCCTCACGCCCTGTAGCTTTGCACCTTAACGAAGAAGCTGGCGAGGGCAGGCGGGTCCGGCCAGCGGCCGCGGAGGAAGGCGGGGTTGGACACAAGGCCCCGCCATCACTTGCACGCCGCGGCGCAGCGGAAGAGGGCGGCGGCGCCGGCAACGCGCGCCAGGATCTCGTGGACCACGTCTTCCGGGAGCGTGGCCGTGCCGGCGGCTGCCGTCTCCGTCGCCTTCTCCATGCTCCCTCGGGCGACGTCCATGTGATCGGAGGCAAAGCCGTGGCTGGGATTTTGGTTCGGGGCGTGCGTGCCAGGCACCTCCGGCTCTGGATATATACTAGTAGGAGTCTACCTAGTTTTTTTTTGTTTTGTTTTCGAGCTCGTGTACGGATTGCCTCGTCTTCGGATGCCAGCGTCCTAGCAATTGTGTTGTACTACATGTGCAAATCGATGTCAAGAAACACTTCGTTTCATCCGGCTGAAAACCCTTTTTAGAACAAAGGCTCGAGGATGAGCCCGGCTTTGAATTAACAAAGCCATCAATCAGCCAGGTATTACAGCCAACAAGTGCCAGCCCAACGCCACTTACAAAGAAAATAAAACACGAGTGGCCCAAAGATACATGGTGCTGAAGAACACAACTTACAACTCAGTCCCAAACTACCAGCACCTAAACTAGTTAGAGATGAAGAACCGCTTGAAGAAAGGACCGCCCTTGAAGCTCGAAACACCGGCACCAAAGAAAACATCAGCGACAATGGCAATCTTCTGGACACGGTATTTTCAACTAATTCTTCGCCTGTTTGGAAAGGTATTGAATATGGCCTACAACTAGTGAAAAGGGTTTTATTTGGAGAATCGGTAACGGCTCTATGGTGCGTACATGGAGTGATCCTTGGATCCCAAGAGGTAATGATCTTAGACCGATTACTCCGAAAAGGAATTGTCGCTTTAACTATGTTTCAGACTTTTTGTTCAACCATGGTGGATGGAACATGGAGCGTCTCCAACAGCATTTTTGGGATGTAAATGTGCAGCAAATTCTGAGAATACGTACATCTCCGAGAGGCCGGGAAGATTTTATTGCCTGGTTTTCGGAAAAGTCTGGACAATTTATTGTTAAGAGCGCCTACAAACTCGCTACTAGAGAACATGACGATTCATTTGCAGGAGGGGCTTCAAGTATGTGTCCAGAGGGAGATCGATCCATATGGAATTATGTTTGGCGGGCTAAAGTTCCTCTTAAAATGCATATTACAGCTTGGAAGGCTGCGTCAGGTGCTCTAGCCACTGATCAAAACAAGTTATACCGACATATTGGTACTACTGATTGTTGCAGGATGTGCGGCCGGGAGAGGGAAGGTTCTTACCATGCCCTAGTTGCATGCCCTCAAGCACGACTTGTGTGGCAGAGGATGCGAGAGTTATGGCCATTGCCAACTGATGATGTGTTACTAGATAATGGTAAAGAGTGGCTATTGCATGTGCTTGCTGCATGTGATAATAAGATACGTGATATGGTCATTCTACTTATATGGAGAATTTGGCAACTTCGCAATGATGTTGTGCATGGCAAGGAAGTGCCACCGATTGATGTTACTATGGAATTTCTGGATAGCTACTATAAGTCCTTGGATCTAGCCAGGAATTATAGCATGGAAGAAATTTTTAAAGGGAAGATGTTGGCACAGGAGGAGGTTATTCCTATTAGTATTCAACAGGTCGCGGCTCCTGTTCCTTGGCCACCACCTCCAGCAAATTGGGTTGCGCTGTCTGTTGATGGATCTTTCTCTGCTCATGATGGCAAGGCAGGTGCTGGTATGATCTTACGTCGTGATGATGGCTCTATCATCTTTGCTGCTTACCTTGTTATATTTAATTGCAATGAAGCGCTCGAGGCAGAGATACATGCAATAATGCAAGGGATGGCCCTTGCTTTACAACATACTGATCTACTAGTTAAGGTGCAATCGGATTCCTATAATGCACTTTCGATACTTTCTGGTGATAGTATGTCCCGGTCGGCCTATGGTCATCTAGTAGCAGAGATTAAATTTTGTATGGATGAGAGGGAGTTTGTTCCACAAAAAATTAGTAGGACTCAAAATTGGGTAGCAGATTGTATGGAAAATTATAGCATATCGAGTCTTGTACTGCGGTATGGATGAACAGATGTCCTCCATGTTGTGAGGACTTATTGCCTCTCGACTGTAACCCTGTGACTTTGGAATAAAATTTCCGTATTATTCGCAAAAAAAAAAGACAATGGCATTGCCGACCGCCTTGGCCACAAACACGCCAAAACTCCTGCACTGGACCAGAAAGATACCACACCTTCCTTCTCCCTCGCCGAGGAGGGACCCTACCCCTCGTCCTGGCTCTAAGGACGCCGCACCGTCGAGCGAGGGATGAGTTCACCCTAGAACAAGGAAAGGCACGGTCTTGGGGTTGCAGACATAGAACATTTGCACGCATCTGTGTCGCAGCAACGGGCATACCTCACTGGGCATGTAAGCACAAAACGCCGGTGTCCAAACAAGAAGAGAGTAAGCTGCAGGAAACGACACATCGGAGCTGAAGAAGCAGCGAGCTTGCGGTGAACAATGGGGAAACAGAGCACACACAGGATGCGAGGGGTATGGCCCTGGTGCTCACTGAGCTGCCATGGATCTATTGCTGGGAAGGGGAACCCTTTCCTCTCCCACCCAGGCTCAAGGGAGCCGAGCACCGGCGAACAGTGGTCGGCCAGCAATCACCAAACAGAGAATGGCAAGCCCGGCATCGCTGGAACCCAAGTTGTCACACGGACCCCCGCTGCAATCACAAACCTCGAATCTAGCACCACACACATACTCCCTTCTAACCAGATGACGCCCCCAGGGAGGTTACGACGCCGAGCACCGCCGCCGCCGAATCCGCAAGGGATTACAGGATTTAACCTTGGAGCGGAGGGGAAGGGGTGGGTAGAGGGGATCTCGATGGTGCCTTCAAGAAGGGGAGCCGCGCCCGTGGGCCTGGCCACCGCCGTGGTCGGAGACATCAGCCAGGGATTTCTCCCGGTCCCGGCAAACACCACCGCAACCAGCCACCAACAGACCGGCGAAGAAGCACGGGCGCTAGCACATGTTGTGAGCGGGGTAGAGGGAAGACGAGAAGCAACCTTCAGATCTGAGGTCAGAGGGCCACCGGAGCAGCCCACCGACCACACACCGTGTCCACCGTCGATTCGCTGCCCGCGCGGCCGAGGACGATGACCCACATCCGCGGGCGCGCCTGCCGCCCAGTCGCCGCCACCTTGCCAGATCCGGGGTGGCCCAAGCCCTCCACGCAGGTTGAGCCGCCAGATCCCCACCGCCACCTTCATCGGTGTCGCGCGCATGGGCCGGAGGGCACCTCGGGTGGCGGCAGAGGGTAGGGAAAGGTGAGGGAGGGGTGGCGGCGGCGGCGGTTAGGGCAACCCCCGAGTCGCCTCAGAGGAGGCGACGCGGGGGCGGGGGCAGGGGGCTGTTGTCGACTGCTGTATGCTGACAATTAATCGAAAACACAAAGTCACATCCACCCCACCCGACCGCCCGCCTTCCCCACTTGCCACGCATCCCGTGTGGGTCTCATCAACCGCTCACCTTTGTATCCTTATCTCAACAGCGACACAAAGCAACACGTTCCCCCGTCGACCCTCCCATTGTTGGGAACGTAGTAATTTCAAAAAAATTCCTACGCACACACATGATCACGGTGATGCATAGCAACGAGAGGGGAGAGTGTGTCCACGTACCCTCGTAGTCCGAAAGCAGAAGCGTTAGCACAGCGCGGTTGATGTAGTCGTATGTCTTCACAATCCGACCGATCAAGTACCGAACGTACGGCACCTTTGAGTTCTGCACACGTTCAACTCGATAATGTCCCTCGAACTCCGATCCAGCCGATCTTTGAGGGGGAGTTCCGTCAGCACGACGGCATGGTGACGATGATGATGTTCTACCGACGCAGGGCTTCGCCTAAGCACCGCTACGATATTATCCAGGTGGACTATGGTGGAGAGGGGCACCGCACAAGGCTAAAAGATCCAATAGATCAATTGTTGTGTCTATGGGGTGCCCCTCTCCTCCGTATATAAAGGGTAGGGGGAAGAGAGGGCCGGCCAAGGGGAGGAGGCGCACCCAAGGGGGGAGTCCTACTCCCACCGGGAGTAGGACTCCTCCTTTTCCTATTTGGAGAGGGAGAGGGAAGGAAGAGGAAGGAGGGAGCAAGTAAAGGGGGGGCCTCCCAATTCGGATTGGGCTTGGGGGGGGGCGCCCCCTCCCTTGCTCCTTTCCCCTCCTTTCCACTAAAGCCCATTAAGGCCCATATACCTCCCGAGGGGTTCCGATAACCTCCCGGTGCTCCGGTATTATCCAGATCTCACCCGGAACCATTCCGGTATCCAAATATAGTCGTCCAATATATCGATCTTTATGTCTGGACCATTTCGAGACTCCTCGTCATGTCCATGATCACATATGGGACTCTGAACTACCTTCGGTACATCAAAACACATAAACTCATAGTATAACCATCATCGAACTTTAAGCGTGCGGACCCTACAGGTTCGAGAACTATGTAGACATGACCGAGACACGTCTCCGGTCAATAACTAATAGCGGAACCTGGATGCTCATATTGGCTCCCACATATTCTACGAAGATCTTTATCGGTCAAACCGCATAACGACATATGTTGTTCCCTTTGTCATCGGTATGTTACTTGCCCGAGATTCGATCGTCGGTATCTCAATACCTAGTTCAATCTCGTTACCAGCAAGTCTCTTTACTTGTTCCGTAATACATCATCCCGCAACTAACTCATTAGTTGCAATGCTTGCAAGGCTTATAGTGATGTGCATTACCGAGTGGGCCCAGAGATACCTCTCCGACAATCGGAGTGACAAATCCTAATCTCGAAATATGCCAACCCAACAAGTACCTTCTGAGACACCTGTAGAGCACCTTTATAATCACCCAGTTATGTTGTGACATTTGGTAGCACACAAAGTGTTCCTCCGGTAAATGGGAGTTACATAATCTCATAGTCATAGGAACATGTATAAGTCATGAAGAAAGCAATAGCAACATACTAAACGATCAAGTGCTAAGCTAACGGAATGGGTCAAGTCAATCACATCATTCTCCTAATGATGTGATCCCATTAATCAAATAACAACTCTTTGTCTATGGCTAGGAAACATAACCATCTTTGATCAAAAAGCTAGTCAAGTAGAGGCATACTAGTGACACTTTGTTTGTCTACGTATTCACACATGTATCATGTTTCCGGTTAATACAATTCTAGCATGAATAATAAACATTTATCATGATATAAGGAAATAAATAATAACTTTATTATTGCCTCTAGGGCATATTTCCTTTAGTCCCCCCTTGCACTAGAGTCAATAATCTAGATTACATAGTAATGATTCTAACACCCATGGAGCCATGGTGCTGATCATGTTTTGCTCATGGAAGAGGCTTAGTCAAGGGGTCTGCAACATTCAGATCCGTATGTATCTTGCAAATCTCTATGTCTCCCACCTGGACTTGATCCCAGATGGAGTTGAAGCATCTCTTGATGTGCTTGGTTCTCCTGTGAAATCTGGATTCCTTTGCCAAAGCAATTGCACCAGTATTGTCACAAAAGATTTTCGTTGGACCCGATGCACTAGGTACGACACCTATATCAGATATGAACTCCTTCATCCAGACTCCTTCATTTGCTGCTTCCGAAGCAGTTATGTACTCCGCTTCACATGTAGATCCCGCTACGATGCTTTATTTAGAACTGCACCAACTGACAGCTCCACCGTTCAATAAAAACACATATCCGGTTTGCGATTTAGAATCGTCCGGATCAGTGTCAAAGCTTGCATCGACGTAACCATTTACAACAAGCTCTTTGTCACCTCCATAAACTTATCCTTAGTCCTTTTCAGGTATTTCAGGATGTTCTTAACCGCTGTCCAGTGATCCACTCCTCGATTACTTTGGTACCTCCCTGCTAAACTAATAGCAAGGCACACATCAGGTCTGGTACACATCATTGCATACATGATAGAGCCTATGGCTGAAGCATAGGGAACATCTTTCATTTTCTCTCTATCTTCTACAGTGGTCGGGCATTGAGTCTTACTCAACTTCACACCTTGTAACACAGGCAAGAACCCTTTCTTTGCTTGACCCAATATATAATAAGCTTCGCCGAGGTCCTTCATTGAAAAACTCTTATTCAAATATCCTTTTATGCTATCCAGAAATTCTATATCATTTCCAATCAACAATATGTCATCCACATATAATATCAGAAATGCTATAGAGCTCCCACTCACTTTCTTGTAAATACAAACTTCTCCAAAAGTCTGTATAAAACCATATGCTTTGATCACACTATCAAAACATTTATTCCAACTCCGAGAGGCTTGCACCAGTCCATAAATGGATCGTTGAAGCTTGCACACTTTGTTAGCTCCCTTTGGATCGACAAAACCTTCCAGTTGCATCATATACAGCTCTTCTTCCAGAAATCAATTTATGTCTAACCCACTTCCTATGCATAAGGATTTTGTGAGCAAACAACTTATGGGAACAAGAATCAACTTGCATAGGAAGGTAAAACAAGCATAACTTCAAAAGTTTAAGCACATAGAGAGGAAACTTGATATTATTGCAATTCCTACAAGCGTACATTCCTCCCTCATAATAATTTTCAGTAGCATCATGAATGAATTCAACAATATAACCAGCACCTAAAGCATTCTTTTCATGATCTACTTGCATAGAAATGTTACTACTCTCCACATAAGCAAATTTCTTCTCAACAATAGTAGTGGGAGCAAACTCAACAAAATAACTATCATGTGATTGAAAATTAAGATCAAGATGCCAAGTTTCATGGTTATCATTATTCTTTAAGGCATACGTGTCATCACAATAATCATCATAGATAGGAGGCATGCTTACATCATAGTAAATTTGCTCATCAAAGCTTGGGGAACAAAAAATATCATCTTTATCAAACATAGCTTCCCCAAGCTTGTGGCTTTGCATATCATTAGCATCATGGATATTCAAGGAATTCATACTAACAATACTGAAATCATGCTCATCAATAAAAGATTTAGTGCCAAACATTCTATAGATTTCTTCTTCTAGCACTTGAGCACAATTTTCCTTTCCATCATTCTCACGAAAGATATTAAAAAGATGAAGCGTATGAGGCAAACTCAATTCCATTTTTTGTAGTTTTCTTTTATAAACTAAACTAGTGATAAAACAAGAAACTAAAAGATTCGATTGCAAGATCTAAAGATATACCTTCAAGCACTCACCTCCCTGGCAACGGCGCCAGAAAAGAGCTTGATGTCTACTACGCAACCTTCTTCTGGTAGACGTTGTTGGGCCTCCAACTGCAGAGGTTTGTAGGACAGTAGCAAATTTCCCTCCAGTGGATGACCTAAGGTTTATCAATCCGTGGGAGGCGTAGGATGAAGATGGTCTCTCTCAAGCAACCCTACAACCAAATAACAAAGAGTCTCTTGTGTCCCGAACACACCTAATACAATGATAAATTGTATAGGTGCACTAGTTCGGCGAAGAGATGGTGATACAAGTGCAATATGGATGGTAGATATAGGTTTTTGTAATCTGAAAATATAAAAACAGCAAGGTAACAAGTGGTAAAAGTGAGCGTAAACGGTATTGCAATGTGTTGAAACAAGGCCTAGGGTTCATACTTTCACTAGTGCAAGTTCTCTCAACAATAATAACATAATTGGTTCATATAACTATCCCTCAACATGCAACAAAGAGTCACTCCAAAGTCACTAATAGCGGAGAACAAACGAAGAGATTATGGTAGGGTACGAAACCACCTCAAAGTTATTCTTTCCAATCAATCCGTTGGGCTATTCCTATAAGTGTCACAAACAGCCCTAGAGTTCATACTAGAATAACACCTTAAGACACAAATCAACCAAAACCCTAATGTCACCTAGATACTCCAATGTCACCTCAAGTATCCGTGGGTATGATTATACGATATGCATCACACAATCTTAGATTCATCTGTTCAACCAACACATAAAACCTCAAAGAGTGCCTCAAAGTTTCTACCGGAGAATCAAGACGAAAACGTGTGCCAACCCCTATGCATAGGTTCATGGGCGGAACCCGCAAGTTGATCACCAAAACATACATCAAGTGAATCACGTGATATCCCATTATCACCACAGATATGCACGGCAAGACATACATCAAGTGTTCTCAAATCATTAAAGACTCAATCCGATAAGATTACTTCAAAGGGAAAACTCAATCCATTACAAGAGAGTAGAGGGGGAGAAGCAACATAAGATCCAACTATAATAGCAAAGCTCGCGATACATCAAGATCGTATCACCTCAAGAACACGAGAGAGAGAGAGATCAAAGACATAGCTACTGGTACATACCCTCAGCCCCGAGGGTGAACTACTCCCTCCTCGTCATGGACAGCGCCAGGATGATGAAGATGGCCACAGGTGACTGATCCCCCCTCCAGCAGGGTGCCGGAACAGGGTCCCAATTGGTTTTTGGTGGCTACAGAGGCTTGCGACGGCGGAACTCCCGATCTATTTTGTTCCCCGATCGTTTTAGGGTATATGGATATATATATATGTGAAAGAAGTACGTCAGGGGAGCCACGAGGGGCCCACGAGGGTGGAGGGTGCGCCCAGGGGGTGGGTGTGCTACCTCTTGAGCACTGCGTTGGATTTCCCCGAAGAGGAGAGGATGATGTAGCAAAGTAGCGTAAGTATTTCCCTCAGTTTTTGAGAACCAAGGTATCAATCCAGTAGGAGGCCACGCGCGAGTCCCTCGTACTTATACAAAACGATAGCTCAACGCAACCAACGCGATTAGGGGTTGTCAATCCCTTCACGGTCACTTACGAGAGTGAAATCTGATAGAGATGATAGATAATATTTTTGGTATTTTTTGGTATAAAGATGCAAGGTAAAATAAAAGGCAAAAGTAAAAGAAAAGAAAAAATAAAGTGATTGGAGATTGATATGATGAGAATAGACCCGGGGGCCATAGATTTCACTAGTGGCTTCTCTCAAGAGCATAAGTATTTCTACGGTGGGTGAACAAATTACTGTTGAGCAATTGACAGAATTGAGCATAGTTATGAGAATATCTAGGTATGATCATGTATATAGGCATCACGTCCGAGACAAGTAGACCGACTCCTGCCTGCATCTACTACTATTACTCCACTCATCGACCGCTATCCAACATGCATCTAGAGTATTAAGTTAATGAAAACAGAGTAACGCCTTAAGCAAGATGACATGATGTAGAGGAATAAATTCATGCAATATGATAAATACCCCATCTTGTTATCCTCGATGACAACAATACAATACGTGCCTTGCTGCCCCTTCTGTCACTGGGAAAGGACACCGCAAGATTGAACCCAAAGCTAAGCACTTCTCCCATTGCAAGAAAAACCAATCTAGTAGGCCAAACTAAACTGATAATTCGAAGAGACTTGCAAAGATAACCAATCAAACATAAAAGAATTCAGAGAAGATTCAAATATTGTTCATAGATAATCTTGATCATAAACCCACAATTCATCGGCCTCAACAAACACACCGCAAAAAGAAGATTACATCGAATAGATCTCCACGAGAGAGGGGGAGAACTTTGTATTGAGATCCAAAAAGAGAGAAGAAGCCATCTAGCTACTAACTATGGACCAGAAGGTCTGAGGTAAACTACTCACACTTCATCGGAGAGGCTATGATGTTGATGTAGAAGCCCTCCGTGATCGATTCCCCTTCCGGCGGAGCTCCAGAACAGGCCCCAAGATGGGATCTCGTGGATACAAAAAGTTGCGGCGGTGCAATTAGATTTTTGGCTCCGTATCTGATCGTTTGGGGGTACGTAGGTATATATAGGAGGAAGGAGTACGTCGGTGGAGCTTCGAGGGGCCCACGAGGCAGGGGGGCATGCCCTAGGGGGGCCCTCCACCCTTGTGACCACCTCGTGGCTTTCTTGACGGAGGGTCCAAGTCTCCTGGGTCTTATCTGATGAGAAAATCACGTTCCCGAAGGTTTCATTCCATTTGGACTCCGTTTGATATTCCGTTTCTTCGAAACACTGAAATAGGCAAAAAAACAACAATTTTGGGCTGGGCCTCTGGTTAATAGGTTAGTCCCAAAAGTAATATAAAAGTGGAAAATAAAGCCCAATATAGTCCAAAACAGTAGATAATATAGCATGGAGCAATCAAAAATTATAGATACGTTGGAGACGTATCAGGGTGCACCCCCCTGCCTCGTGCCTCCCTCGTTGCTTTCTTGACGTGGACTCCCAGTCTCCCAGGTTGCTTTCCTTCCAAAAATAACTTCTCCAAACGATTTCATTCCATTTTGACTCCGTTTGATATTCCTTTTCTTCGAAACACTAAAACAAGGGAAAAAACAGGAACTGGCACTGGGCTCTGGGTCAATAGGTTAGTCCCAAAAATAATATAAAAGTGCATAGTAAGGCCCATAAAACATCCAAGATGGATAAATAATAGCATGAATACTTCATAAATTATAGATACGTTGGAGACGTATCAGCATCCCCAAGCTTAATTCCTGCTCGTCCTCGAGTAGGTAAATGATAAAAGAAATAATTTATGAAGTGTGAATGCTAGCAGGTGCATAAGTTTGATCAATGATAATTTCAATCACCTTTTCTAGCATCATTATATGTCATAACAGTAGCTCAACTCATAGAACTTTGCATGATCAAGTAACAAACTATTCACATGTTAAAGTATAGATCACAAACTTTTTTGAAAACTAACAAACCGTGTTATTAGTCATCAAACAATTACAATTCATCTTATTTTCAGGAAGAGTCTATGTCAGAGCTTTGATTTAGCAAATCCCACATACTCAACTATCATATAGTCTTCCATGATTGCTACCACTCAAAGCATATTTTAGAACAAATAGTATTCATCGAACACAGAGAAAGATAGGGGCTTAATGTTTCGCCTCCCAACCTTTTACCTCAAGGGTAATGTCAACAATAATAATTCATGATCAAATATATTTGAATGGCCATATATGCTTAGATCTTTCCATCACATGATGCTTACCAACTAAAGAGTAGGTTGGAAATGAGAAGGAATACTACTGACTCTTGCATAAAAGTAAAAGATAGGCCCTTCGCAGAGGGAAGCAGGGATTTGCAGAGGTGCCAGAGCTCGAAGCAAAAACGGAGATGAAAATAATTTTGAGAGGTATGCTTTCATTGTCAACATAACGACCAAGAGTTCCCAATATCTCCCATACTACATACATTATAGGCGGTTCCCAAACAGAAAGGTAAAGATTTTTACTCCCTTCCACCAACAATCATCAATCCATGGCTTGCCCGAAACAAGGGTGCCTCCAACTAACATCAAACCTGGGGTAGTTTTGTTTGCAATTATTTATTATTTGATTTCAATCTTTTGATCATGGGACTGGGCATCCCGGTTACCAGCCATTTTCTCGTGAATGATGAGCGGAATTCACTCATCGTGAGAATAACCCACCTAGCATGGAAGATACTTCTAATCCTAGTCGCTACATGAGTGATTCAGGCATACGAAAAAGATTATTATTTGAAGGTTTAGAGTTTGGCACATGCAAATTTACTTGGAACGGCAGGTAAATACCGCATATAGGTAGATATGGTGGACACTCATGGAAGAAAATTGGTTCAAGGAATTTGGATGCACAAGCAGAATTCCCGCTTAGTACAGATATTTTGGCTAGCAAAGGATTCTAAATAGCAAGCACCACATGTTAGAGGATCCAAAACAATATAACTTATACAAATATACCCAAGCATAACTCATTATGTTGTCTTCCTTGTCCAACTTCAACTAATTTGCTCAGGTTTGAAAATAATTAATGGGGATCACAATCATAGAAGATGTCCAAGATAGTATATTTATATGTGAAATCTCTCTTCCTTCAATATTCTTTCATGAATTGTTCAAGTGACCAATACAATGTTTGCTAACCTACAATGAATTTACCACCTCTACTTCTTATATGTAAAGGCATTACTCCCTATGGGAAAGGCATATGAAACATATATAATTTGAGATTTATGGCATTCAAATCATTCAACCATTTACTCATAGGATATAAGTGAGGCACATGAGTAAATGACAAACTACTCCAAAAAGATATAAGTGAAGATCAATGAGTAGTTAAATAATTATTTAGCTATGTGAGGATTCTCTCTCATTTAAGAATTTCAGATCTTAGTATTTTATTAAAACAGCAAGCAAAGCTAAATAAAATGACGCTCCAAGCAAAACACATATCATGTGGGGAATAAAAATATAGCTCCAAGTAAAGTTACCGATGGACGAAGACGAAAGAGGGGATGCCATCCGGGGCATCCCCAAGCTTAGGCTCTTGGTTATCCTTGAATATTAACTTGGGGTGCCTTGGGCATCCCCAAGCTTAGGCTCTTGCCACTCCTTATTCCATAGTCCATTGAATCTTTACCCAAAACTTGAAAACCTCACAACACAAAACTTAACAGAAAATCTCGTGAGCTCCGTGAACGAAAGAAAACAAAACACCACTTCAAGGTGCTGTAATGAAATCATTCTTTATTTATATTGGTGTTAAAACTACTGTATTCCAACTTCTCTATGGCTTATAAACTATTTTACTAGCCATAGATTCATCAAAATAAGCAAGCAGCACAATGAAAACAGAATCTGTCCAAAACAGAACAGTATGTAGTAATCTGTAACTAGCTTAAACTTATGGAACTCCAAAAATTCTAAAATAAATTGGTGGACATGAGGAATTTGTCTAGTAATCATCTGCAAAAATAATCAACTAAATAGCACTCTCCAGTAAAAAGTTTTAGCTAAACTCATGAGCGCTAAAGTTTCTGTTTTCTACAGCATGATCATAAAGACTTCACCCGAGTCTTCCCAAAGGTTCTACTTGGCACAAACACTAATTAAAACACAAAACCACATCTAACCAGAGGCTAAATGAATTATTTATTCCTAAACAAAACCAAAAAGCAAGAAACTAAAATAAAATTGGGTTGCCTCCCAACAAGCGCTATCGTTTAACGCCGCTAGCTAGGCATGATGATTTCAATGATGCTCCCATAAAAGATAAGAATTGAAACATAAAGAGAGCATCATGAAGAATATGACTAGCACATTTAAGTATATCACACTTCCTATGCATAAGGATTTTGTGAGCAAACAACTTATGGGAACAAGAATCAACTTGCATAGGAAGGTAAAACAAGCATAACTTCAAAACTTTAAGCACATAGAGAGGAAACTTGATATTATTGCAATTCCTACAAGCATACATTCCTCCCTCATAATAATTTTCAGTAGCATCATGAATGAATTCAACAATATAACCAGCACCTAAAGCATTCTTTTCATGATCTACTTGCATAGAAATTTTACTACTCTCCACATAAGCAAATTTCTTCTCAACAATAGTAGTGGGAGCAAACTCAACAAAATAACTATCACGTGATTGAAAATTAAGATCAAGATGACAAGTTTCATGGTTATCATTATTCTTTAAGGCATACGTGTCATCACAATAACCATCATAGATAGGAGGCATGCTTACATCATAGTAAATTTGCTCATCGAAGCTTGGGGGACAAAAAATATCATCTTTATAAAACATAGCTTCCCCAAGCTTGTGGCTTTGCATATCATTAGCATCATGGATATTCAAGGAATTCATACTAACAATACTGAAATCATGCTCATCAATAAAAGATTTAGTGCCAAACATTCTATAGATTTCTTCTTCTAGCACTTGAGCACAATTTTCCTTTCCATCATTCTCACGAAAGATATTTAAAAGATGAAGCGTATGAGGCAAACTCAATTCCATTTTTTTGTAGTTTTCTTTTATAAACTAAGCTAGTGATAAAACAAGAAACTAAAAGATTCAATTACAAGATCTAAAGATATACCTTCAAGCACTCACCTCCCCGACAACGGCGCCAGAAAAGAGCTTGATGTCTACTACGCAACCTTCTTCTAGTAGACGTTGTTGGGCCTCCAACTGCAGAGGTTTGTAGGATAGTAGCAAATTTCCCTCAAGTGGATGACCTAAGGTTTATCAATCCGTGGGAGGCGTAGGATGAAGATGGTCTCTCTCAATCAACCCTGCAACCAAATAACAAAGAGTCTCTTGTGTCCCGAACACACCTAATACAATGATAAATTGTATAGGTGCACTAGTTCGACGAAGAGATGGTGATACAAGTGCAATATGGATGGTAGATATAGGTTTTTGTAATCTGAAAATATAAAAACAGCAAGGTAACAAGTGGTAAAAGTGAGCGTAAACGGTATTGCAATGCGTTGAAACAAGGCCTAGGGTTCATACTTTCACTAGTATAAGTTCTCTCAACAATAATTACATAATTGGATCATATAACTATCCCTCAACATGCAACAAAGAGTCACTCCAAAGTCACTAATAGCAGAGAACAAACGAAGAGATTATGGTAGGGTACGAAACCACCTCAAAGTTATTCTTTCCAATCAATCCGTTGGGCTATTCCTATAAGTGTCACAAACAGCCCTAGAGTTCGTACTAGAATAACACCTTAAGACACAAATCAACCAAAACCCTAATGTCACCTAGATACTCCAATGTCACCTCAAGTATTCATGGGTATGATTATATGATATGCATCACACAATCTTAGATTCATCTATTCAACCAACACATAGAACCTCAAAGAGTGCCTCAAAGTTTCTACCGGAGAATCAAGACGAAAACCTATGCCAACCCCTATGCATAGGTTCATGGGCGGAACCCGCAAGTTGATCACCAAAACATACATCAAGTGAATCACGTGATATCCCATTGTCATCACGGATACGCATGGCAAGACATACATCAAGTGTTCTCAAATCATTAAAGACTCAATCCGATAAGATTACTTCAAAGGGAAAACTCAATCCATTACAAGAGAGTAGAGGGAGAAGCAACATAAGATCCAACTATAATAGCAAAGCTCACGATACATCAAGATCGTATCACCTCAAGAACACGAGAGAGAGAGAGAGATCAAACACATAGCTACTGGTACATACCCTCAGCCCCGAGGGTGAACTACTCCCTCCTCGTCATGGAGAGCGTCGCGATGATGAAGATGGCCACCGGTGAGGGATCCCCCCTCCGGCAGGGTGCCGGAACAGGGTCCCGATTGGTTTTTGGTGGCTACATAGGCTTGAGGCGGCGGAACTCCCGATCTATTCTGTTCCCCGATCATTTTAGGGTATATGGATATATATAGGTGAAAGAAGTACGTCAGGGGAGCCACGAGAGGCCTACGAGGGTGGACGGCACGCCCAGGGGGTGGGCGCGCCCCCCTGCCTCTTGCCTCCCTTGTTGCTTTCTTGACGTGGACTCCAAGTCTCCCGGGTTGCTTTCCTTCCAAAAATAACTTCTCCAGAAGATTTCATTCCATTTCAACTCCGTTTGATATTCCTTTTCTTTGAAACACTGAAACAAGGGTAAAAACAGGAACTGGCACTGGGCTCTGGGTCAATAGGTTAGTCCCAAAAATAATATAAAAGTGCATAGTAAGGCCCATAAAACATCCAAGATGGATAATATAATAGCATGAATACTTCATAAATTATAGATACGTTGGAGACGTATCAGTTCGTCATGGTCTAGTAACATAACCTCCAGAACAGGATTACCGTACTACTCTGGTGCGGATCTTACTCTGGTTGACCTACAAGGTTTAGTAACAACTTGATCTGAAGTTTCATGATCATCATCATTAACTTCCTCACTAATTGGTGTAGACGTCACATGAACCGGTTTCTGTGATGAACTTATTTTCCAATAAGGGAGCAGGTACTGTTACCTCATCAAGTTCTACTTTCCTCCCACTCACTTCTTTCGAGAGAAACTCCTTCTCTAGAAAGGATCCAAATTTAGCAACGAAAGTCTTGCCTTCAGATATGTGATAGAAGGTGTACCCAACAGTTTCCTTTGGGTATCCTATGAAGACACATTTCTCCGATTTGGGTTCGGGCTTATCAGGTTGAAGCTTTTTCACATAAGCACCGCAGCCCCAAACTTTAAACGACAACTTTGGTTTCTCGCCAAACCATAGTTCATAAGGCGTCGTCTCAACGGATTTCGATGGTGCCCTATTTAAAGTGAATGCAGCCGTCTCTAAAGCATAACCCCAAAACGATAGCGGTAAATCAGTAAGAGACATCATAGATTGCACCATATCTAGTAAAGTACGATTCGACGTTCGAACACACCATTACGTTGTGGTGTTCCGGGTGGCGTGAGTTGCGAAACTATTCCATATTGTTTCAAATGTAGACCAAACTCGTAACTCAAATATTCTCCTCCACGATCAGATCGTAGAAACTTTATTTTCTTGTTACGATGATTTTCGACTTCACTCTGAAATCCTTTGAACTTTTCAAATGTTTCAGACTTATGTTTCATTAAGTAGATATACCCATATCTGCCTAAATCATCTGTGAAGGTGAGAAAATAACGATACCCGCCGCGAGCCTCAACATTCATTGGACCACATACATCTGTATGTATGATTTCCAACAAATCTGTTACTCGCTCCATAGTTCCGGAGAACGGCGTTTTAGTCATCTTGCCCATGAGGCACGGTTCGCAAGTACCAAGTGATTCATAATCAAGTGGCTCCAAAAGACCATCAGTATGGAGTTTCTTCATGCACTTTACACTGATATGACCTAAACGGCAGTGCCACAAATAAGTTGCACTATCATTATCAACTCTGCATCTTTTGGCCTCAATATTATGAATATGTGTATCACTACTATCAAGATTTAATATAAATAGACCACTCCTCAAGGGTGCATGACCATAAAAGATACTAGATAACGCCCCGCGTGTTGCTGCGGGAATTTGTAGCACCTTATAGGAGGTGGATTTATGGAGCGATAAATAGCCATAAAATGAATATATAATTATATGTTTTTTTCAACATTTGGCAGAATGATATAAAAAGTCAGAAAATGGGTGTTATAGTCGATAAGTGCATTGTTGCCGTGTTAGCATGTTGATATATTGCAAAAGATTTAAGTTTGAGAACATCATTTGATCATATTAAGTTTAATTAATAACAAATTTAATAATTATTTAAGCCTCATTATTTGTTTCCCCGCACGTTGCCGCAGGAATCTCGAGCAATGATTTTGTAAGGAAACAAACCAAATATACTATATACATGTCATAGCAAATAATGTACTAATGTGGAAGCGACATGTATGTGCTATCAGCTCATGCTTTGACCATTCAGGAAAAAAACTAAGTCTACCTAAATAATTGTAAATAATAAAGTCAACCTTTCATGTCGCTCCTAAGGTTAAGCTGAAAGCTTTAAATCTTGTAATGAAACTTTTCAATTTGTAATAACAAGTGGAACATTTAGATGCTCACAGAAGTTGTTACAATCTAGACCACATTTATATACAATAGATTTGCAAATTATCTGCATACCTAACAATAAAATGAACATGTTACATATTTGATATTCCATACATGCATATGTAGAATATGGTAGTCACTAATTTTTCTTCTTCTGAAGTACAATCAGAAACCACCAAACATAAATGACCGACACGTGATCTGAAGCCCTCAAAGGAAAAAGGAATACATAGCTTACCAAGTTTGCTCTCCCCATCCAATTTTTTTATGCAATCTGAATGTTGGCAGATACATTAGATGATTGCCATATACTATCAGTAACTATATTTGGGAAAAGGGGATCTCACTTGAATCCAAAACTTCCTTTTAGGTACTTGTTTCTTCTTACTTCTGTTTATTTCCTTGTATTTCCTATTATATAACACTGCAACACAGGTGCTATGCTTGAGTCGCTGTCAATAAAAAATAGCATTTATCTAAAAATTTGAGATAGGGGGGGACTAAGAAATATAATTGTATAGAGTGAGTAAAGATAGTGATAACTGGGAAATATTCGAAATACTACAAAAGAGAGAGGGAGAGAGAGAGAGACATTTTTACGTTTCAAGAATTTTCAAATTTGGTAGATGATACGTCCATTTGCATCATGCTTTTATATCGATATTTATTGCATTATGGGCTGTTATTATGCATTATGTCACAATACTCATGGCTATTCTCTCTTATTTTACAAGGTTTACATTAGAAGGGGGAATGCCGGCAGCTGGAATTCTGGGCTGGAAAAGGAGCAAATAGTAGAGACCTATTCTGCACAACTCCAAAAGTCCTGAAACTCCACGAAAGTCATTTTTGGAAAATATAAAAAATATCCAACGGAAGAAGTTCACCAGAGGAGGGCCCACCAGTCCACGAGGGTGGGGGCGCGCCCCCATACCTCGTGGGCCCCCTGTTGGCTCTCCGATGCCCATCTTCTGCTATATGAGGTCTTTCGATGAGGAAAAAATAATAAGAAACCTTTCGGGACGAAACTCCGTCGCCACGAGGCGGAACCTTGGCAGAACCAATCTAGGCCTCCGGCAGAGCTGTTCTGCCGGGGACACTTCCCTCTGGGAGGGGGAAATCATCGTCATCGTCATCACCAACGCTCCTCTCATCGGGAGAGGGCAATATCCATCAACATCTTCACCTGCACCATCTCATCTCAAAACCCTAGTTCATCTCTTGTATCCAATTCTTGTCTCCAAGTCCGGGATTGGTACTAGTAGGTTGCTAGTAGTGTTGATTACTCTTTGTAGTTGATGCTAGTTGGTTTATTTGGTGGAAGATCATATGTTCAGATCCTATATGCATATTATTACCCCTCTGATTATGAACATGAATATGCTTTGTGAGTAGTTACGTTTGTTCCTGAGGACACGGGAGAAGTCTTGCTATTAGTAGTCATGTAAATTTGGTATTCGTTCGATATTTTGATGAGATGTATGTTGTCTAGCCTCTAGTGGTGTTATGTGACCGTCGACTACATAACACTTCACCATTATTTGGGCCTAGAGGAAGGCATTGGGAAGTAATAAGTAGATGATGGGTTGCTAGAGTGACAGAAGCTTAAACCCTAGTTTATGTGTTGCTTCGTAAGGGGATGATTTGGATCCACTTGTTTCATGCTATGGTTAGGTTTACCTTAATACTTTTGTTGTAGCGGCGGATGCTTGCAATGTTGGAAATATGCCCTAGAGGCAATAATAAATTGGTTATTATTATATTTCCTTGTTCATGATAATCGTTTATTATGCATGCTAGAATTGTATTGATAGGAAACTCAAATACATGTGTGGATACATAGACAACACCATGTCCCTAGTAGGCCTCTAGTTGACTAGCTCGTTGATCAATAAGATGGTTACGGTTTCCTGACCATGGACATTGGATGTCGTTGATAACGGGATCACATCATTAGGAGAATGATGTGATGGACAAGACCCAATCCTAAGCCTAGCACAAGATCGTGTAGTTCGTTTGCTAAACCTTTTCTAATGTCAAGTATCATTTCCTTAGACCATGAGATTGTGCAACTCCCGGATACCGTAGGAGTGCTTTGGGTGTGTCAAACGTCACAACGTAACTGGGTGGCTATAAAGGTACACTACAGGTATCTCTGAAAGTGTCTATTGGGTTGGCACGAATCGAGACTGGGATTTGTCACTCCGTGTAAACGGGGAGGTATCTCTGGGCCCACTCGGTAGGACATCATCATAATGTGCACAATGTGATCAAGGAGTTGATCACGTGATGATGTGTTACGGAATGAGTAAAGAGACTTGCCAGTAACGAGATTGAACAAGGTATCGGGATACTGACGATCGAATCTTGGGCAAGTATCGTACCGCTGGACAAAGGGAATTGAATACGGGATTGATTGAAATCCTCGACATCGTGGTTCATCCGATGAGATCATCGTGGAACATGTGGGAGCCAACATGGGTATCCAGATCACGCTGTTGGTTATTGACCGGAGAGTTGTCTCGGCCATGTCTGCATGACTCCCGAGCCCGTAGGGTCTACACACTTAAGGTTCGATGACGCTAGGGTTATAGGGAAAGTATGTACGCGGTTATTGAATGTTGTTCAGAGTCCCGGATGAGATCCCGGACATCACGAGGAGTTCCGGAATGGTCCGGAGGTAAAGATTGATATATAGGAAGTATGGTTTTGGCCACCGGAAGTGTTCCGGGCATCACCGGTAGTGTACCGGGACCACCGGAGGGGTCCGGGGGTCCACCGGGAGGGGCCACGGGCCCCGGAGGCATACATGGGCCAAGTGTGAGAAGGGACCA
>NC_041380.1:547941243-547974737 GCF_002162155.2 Triticum dicoccoides | reverse complement strand
GGTGACAATGATGATCATGGAGCCCCGAAGATGGAGATCAAAAGGAGCAAAATGATATTGGCCATATCATGTCACTATTTGATTGCATGTGATGTTTATCATGTTTTACATCTTATTTGCTTAGAACGACGGTAGCTTAAATAAGATGATCCCTCTCTAAAATTTCAAGAAAAGTGTCCCCCCTAACTGTGCACTGTTGCGAAGGTTCGTCGTTTCGAAGCACCACGTGATGATCGGGTGTGATAGATTCTAACGTTCGAATACAATGGGTGTAAGCCAGGTTTACACACGCAATACACTTAGGTTGACTTGACGAGCCTAGCATGTACAGACATGGCCTCGGTACACAGAAGACCGAAAGGTCGAGCATGAGTCGTATAGAAGATACGATCAACATGAAGACGTTCACTGATGTTGACTAGTCCGTCTCACGTGATGATCGGACACGACCTAGTTGACTCGGATCATGTTTCACTTAGATGACTAGAGGGATGTCTATCTGAGTGGGAGTTCATTAAATAATTTGATTAGATGAACTCAATTATCATGAACATAGTCTACATTGTCTTTGCAAATATGTTGTAGATAAATAGCTCACGTTGTAGCTCCCTGTTTCAATACGTTCCTAGAGAGAGACCAAGTTGAAAGATATTGTAAGCAATGATGTGGACTGGGTCCGTAGTCCGAGGAGTGTCCTCACTGCTACACGGAAGGCTTACATCTTTGATGCACCGCTCGATGTGCAAACCCCTACAACGTCGTCTGTGGATGTTGTGAACACCTGACAGACACATCCTGATGACTACTTGATAGTTTAGTGCACCATACTTTACGGCTTAGAATCGGGATTCCAATGACGTTTTGAACGCCAAAGAACATATGAGATGTTCCAAGAGCTGAAATTAGGATTTCAGGCTCATGCCCGTGTTGAGAGGTGTGAGACCTCTGACAAGTTCTTTTGCCAACAAGATGGAGGAGAATAGCTCAGCTAGTGAGCATGTGCTCAGAATGTCTGGGTGCTACAATCACTTAAATCAAGTGGGAGTTAAACTTCCAGATAAGACAGTGATTGATAGAGTTCTCTAGCCACTATCACTAAGCTACTAGATCTTCGTGATGAACTATGACATGCAAGGGATGGAGTTGATCCCGGAGCTGTTCACGGTGCTTAAGACCGCAGAAGGTAGAAATCAAGAAGGAGCATCAAGTGTTGATGGTTTAACAAGACCACTGGTTTCAAGAAGGGCAAGGGCTAGAAGGGAAACTTCATGGATGGCAAACCAGTTGCCGCTCCAGTGAAGGATCCCAAGGTTGAACCCAAACCCGAGACTAAGTGCTTCTATTGTAAGGGGAACGGTCATTGGTAGCGGAATTACCCCAAATGCATGGTAGATAAGAAGGCTGGCAACTTCAACAAAGTATATACGTGTTATTAATGTGTACCTCACTAGTACTCCTGGTAGAACCGGGGTATTGGATACCGGTTCAGTTGCTATTATTGGTGACTTGAAGCAAAAGCTACGGACTAAACGGAGACTGGCTTAGGGCGAGGTGACGATGTGTGTTGGAAGTGTTTCCAAAGTTGATGAGATCACCATCGCACGCTCCATCTGCCTTCGGGATTAGTATTGAACCTAGATAAATGTTATCAGGTGTCTACGTTGAGCATGAATATGATTTGATCATGTTCATTGCAATACGGTTATTCATTTAAGTTAGAGAATAATGGTTATTCTGTTTACATGAATAATACCTTCCATGGTCATGCACCCTATGTGAATGGTTCAGTGAATCTCGGTCGTAGTAATACACATGTTCACGCCAAAACATGTAGATAGTACCACTTTCTTGTGGCACTGCCGCTTAGGTCATATTGGCATAAGATGCATGAAGAAACTCCATGTCGATGGATGTTTGGAGTCACTTGATTTTGAATCGCTTGACACATGCGAGCCATGCCTCATGGGCAGGATGACTAAGACCCCGTTTTCAGGTACAATGAAACGGGCAAGTGACTTGTTGGAAATCATACATGCTGATGCGTGTGATCCAATGAGAATTGAAGCGTGCGGTGGATATCGCTATTTTCTCATCTTCACTGACGATTTGAGTAGATATAGGTATATTTACTTAATGAAGCACAAGTCTGAAACGTTTGAAAAGTTCAAGCGATTTCAGAGTGAAGTTAAGAATCATCATAACAATAAGATCATGTTCCTACGATCGGATCAAAAGGGGATTTTCCGAGTTATGAGTTTGGCAATCACTTAACACATTGTGGAATTGTTTCACAGTTGAAGCCACCTGGAACACCACAAGGTAATGGTGTGTCTGGACGTCGTAATCGAACCCTATGAGATATGGTGCGATCTATGATGTCTCTTACCAATCTACCGTTTTCATTTTGAGGTTATGCGTTAGAGACAGCTGCATTCACTTTAGATAGGACACCATCTAAGTCCGTTGAGACGACGTCATATGAACATTGGTTTGGCAAGAAACCAAAGTTGTCGTTTCTTAATGTTTGGGGATGCGATGCTTAGGGCTTTAGCCAGAGAAGCTTGAACCCAAAGCGGACAAACACATCTTCATAGGATACCCAAGGGTGACAGTTGGGTATACCTTCTATCTCAGATCCGAGGGCAAATTGTTTGTCGCTAAGAACGGGTCCTTTCTCGAGGAGTTTCTCTCGAAAGAATTGAGTGGGAGGAAGATAGAACTTGATGAGGTTGTCGAACCTTTACTTTAACCAGAGAGTGATACAACACAGAAAGATGTTTTCTGTGGCGCCTACGTCTGTTGAATAGGAAGTTAATGATAGTGATCATGAAGCTTCGGATCAAGTTGCTATCGAACCTCGTAGGTCGACAAGGATATGTACTACTCCTAAGTGGTATGGTAATCCTGTCTTAGATATCATGTTGTTAGACAAATGAACCTACGAGCTATGGAGAAGCGATGGTGGGCCCGTATTCCGACAAATGGTTAGAAGCCATGAAATCCGAGATAGGATCCATATATCAGAACAAAGTATGGACTTTGGTGGACTTGCCCGATGATCGGCAAGCCATTGAGATAAATGGATCTTTAAGAAGAAGACAGACGTGGGCAGTAATGTTACCGTCTATGAAGCTCGACTTGTGGGAAAGAGTCTTTTCACAAGTTCAAGGAGTCGACTACGATGAGAATTTCTCACCCGTAGCGATGCTTAAGTCCGTCGGAATCATGTTAGCATTAGCTGTATTTTTCGATTATGAAATCTTACAGATGGATGTCAAAACAAGTTTTCTTACCAAGTTTTCGTAAGAAAAGTTGTATGTGATACAATAAAAGGTTGTGTCGATCCTAAGGATGCTAAAAGGTATGCTGGCTCCAGCAATCCTTCTATGGACTAGAGCAAGCATCTCGGAATCGGAATATATGTTTTGATGGAGTGATCAAAGCTTTTAGGTTTATACAATGTTTGCTAGAAACTTGTATTTACAAGAAAGTGAGTGGGAGCACTACAACATTTCTGATAAGTATATGTCGATGACATATTGTAGATCCGAAATAATGTAGAATTTCTGAAAAGCATAAATGGTTGTTTGAAGAGTGTTTTTCAAAGGAAGACCTGGATAAAGCTGCTTACAAATTGGGCATCAAGATCTATAGAGATAGATCAAGACGCCTGATGATACTTTCAAAGAATGCACACCTTGACATGTTTTTGAAGGAGTTCAAAATATATCAGTCAAAGAAGGGGTTCTTACCTGAGTTGTAAGGTGTGAAGTTGAGTAAGACTCAAAGCTTGACCACAGCAGAAGAAAGAAGAAGGACGAAGGTCGTCCCCTATGCTTTTGTCATAGGCTCTATACAGTATGCCATGCTGAGTACCGCACCTGATGTGTGCCTTGCCACATGTCTGGCAAGAGGGTACAAAGGTTATCTAGGACTGGATCACCAGATAGCGGTCAAAATTATCCTTAGAAGAATAAGGAAATGTTTCTCGGTTATGGAGGTGATAAAGAGTTCGACGTAAAGAGTTATGTCGATGCAAGCTTAACACCTATCCGGATAGCTCTGAGTAGAGATACCGGATACGTATAATGGAGCAACAATTTGGAATAGCTCCAAGTGGAATGTGGTAGCAGCATCTACGATATGACATAAAGTTTTGCAAAATACATAGGGATCTGAATATGGCAAGACCCGTTGACTACAACCTCTCTCACAAGCATAACATGATCAAACCCAGAACTCTTTGAGTGTTTATCACATAGTGATGTGAACTAGATCATTGAGTCTAGTAGACACTTGGATGTTGGTCACATGGCGATGTGACCCGTGAGTGTTAATCACATGGCGATGTGAACTAGATTATTGACTCTAGTGCAAATGGGAGACTGTTGGAAATATGCCCTAGAGGCAATAATAAATTGGTTATTATTATATTTCCTTGTTCATGATAATCATTTATTATCCATGCTAGAATTGTATTGATAGGAAACTCAAATACATGTGTGGATACATAGACAACACCATGTCCCTAGTAGGCCTCTAGTTGACTAGCTCGTTGATCAATAAGATGGTTACGGTTTCCTGACCATGGACATTGGATGTCATTGATAACGGGATCACATCATTAGGAGAATGATGTGATGGACAAGACCCAATCCTAAGCCTAGCACAAGATCGTGTAGTTCGTTTGCTAAAGCTTTTTAATGTCAAGTATCATTTCCTTAGACCATGAGATTGTGCAACTCCCGGATACCGTAGGAGTGCTTTGGGTGTGCCAAACGTCACAACGTAACTGGGTGGCTATAAAGGTACACTACAGGTATCTCCGAAAGTGTCTGTTGGGTTGGCACGAATCGAAACTGGGATTTGTCACTCCGTGTAAACGGAGAGGTATCTCTGGGCCCACTCGGTAGGACATCATCATAATGTGCACAATGTGATCAAGGAGTTGATCACAGGATGATGTGTTACGGAACGAGTAAAGAGACTTGCCGGTAACGAGATTGAACAAGGTATCGGGATACCGATGATCGAATCTCGGGCAAGTATCGTACCGCTGGACAAAGGGAATTGAATACGACAGTGATTGAAATCCTTGACATCGTGGTTCATCCGATGAGATCATTGTCGGTGTCAAAAACGGTGGATCTCGGGTAGGGGGTCCCGAACTGTGCGTCTAGGCCGGATGGTAACAGGAGACAAGGGACACAATGTTTTACCCAGGTTCGGGCCCTCTTGATGGAGGTAAAACCCTACGTCCTGCTTGATTAATATTGATGATATGGGTAGTACAAGAGTAGATCTACCACGAGATCAAGGAGGCTAAACCCTAGAAGCTAGCCTATGGTATGATTGTTGAATGATGAAGTTGTCCTATGGACTAAAACCCTGTGGTTTATATAGACACTAGAGAGGGTTAGGGTTACACAAAGTCGGTTACAATGGTAGGAGATCTTGAATATCCGCATCGCCAAGCTTGCCTTCCACGCCAAGGAAAGTCCCATCCGGACACGGGACGGAGTCTTCAATCTTGTATCTTCATAGTCCTGGAGTTCGGCTGAAGGTATAGTCCGGCTACCCGAACACCCCCTAATCCAGGACTCCCTCAGTAGCCCCTGAACTAGGCTTCAATGACGACGAGTCCGGCGCGCAGATTGTCTTCGGCATTGCAAGGCGGGTTCCTCCTCCAAATTCTTCATAAAAGTTTTATAAACACCAAAGGTAGTGTCCGGCTCTGCAAAATAGGCTTCCACGTATTGCCATAGAGAGAATAATATTAACACCAATCTAATCTGCTGACGTATTCCGCAGCGTGACATCACACTACAGCCAAGCCTTTATTCGAATCGTTTTCACTTCTCCACCTCAGCGTGTTTTGCAAGGCGGTTTCCTTGGCACGTCTTGTCAAAGCAGAGATCGTGTCCCCTTTGTTTACGGGATTCTCGTTCATACGGACGTGGGTAACCCAACCGCGCCACTTATCACGGTGCTTGGGAGGCAAGCGAGTTTTATTAGGCTGGTGGGGACGCATAGTCGCATCCGCCCATATAAGGGGATAAGGATCCACCTTTTTACCTACGCCTTCTTCCTCCTTTGCCTATCCATCTTCTGCGCACCCGAGCTCCAGCGCCCAAGCCCGCACTTCCTACCTCAACCCTCTCCAACAATGTCCGGAGCGGGAGGCAAGTGGATGGTCTCCTCCGTCACGGAGGGCCATGTCAAAAGGTTAAGGAAGGCCGGATACTTGTCCAAAGACATCGCACACTGGCTTCCTGAGGAGGGGCAGCTTCTCCCCACCCCAAGGCCCCATGAGAGGGTAGTATTTCTTCCCCACTTCCTCCGCGGACTGGGTTTTCCTCTCCACCCATTTGTCCGCGGGCTCATGTTCTACTATGGCCTAGATTTCCATGATCTGGCCCCGAACTTCATCCTCAATATCTCGGCGTTTATCGTCGTGTGCGAGGCTTTCCTCTGCATTCGCCCCCATTTTGGCCTCTAGCTCAAGACCTTCAACGTCAAGCCAAAGGTGGTGCGCGGCAACCAGCCGGAGTGCGGAGGTGCCATGGCGGGCAAAATTGCCAACGTCCTATGGCTCGAGGGCTCCTTTGTGGAGACCTTGAAGGGGTGGCAGTCAGGGTGGTTTTACATCACCGAGCCACGCGATCCGAAGTGGATCGCAGCCCCTGAATTCCGATCTGGACCCCCTATGCGGCTCACGTCCTGGAAGGAGACGAGCTTGTCGTGGGGCGACGAAGAAGAGTTGACCGGACTGCAAAAATGCATCCAGTCCCTGGTGAACAAGCAGCTCAAGCTTGTCAACGTAATCCAGGTCATGCTCGTCTGCCGGATCCTTCCGTGTCAAGAACAGGACTTCAATTTGTGGGAGTACAACCCGGCGCAGCACCGCACTCTGAGCAGGCTCTTCAAGAAGACGTACGAAGATGTCTGGAGGGGGCTAACCAAAGGCGCCGAGGCTCCCACATCCGCCTCCGAAGACCGCAGATTCAGCTCGCAGCGTCCTGCTGGCGAGGTAAGATATTTCCATCCTTTACAGGATGTTAAGTTTTTTCATAGTTTGACTCTATGCGGGATCTAAACTCCCTCACCTTTGACAGGATTGGCGGGAGAAGTCCGGACAGATTAACTGTCCAGCTCCCTTGCCCGAAGACCCAGCCCCTGCTCTCCTAGAGAAGCTGCTGGTTCCGGCACCTTATGTGGTGCCGGAGAAGAAGGCCAAGAAGAAGAAGGCCACGGGGACTCGAAAGAGTTCCCGGCATATGGTGGTGTCGGACTCGTCGTCCGACGAGTCCGAGACGCACTCCTCCCGTGAAAACGAGGAGGAGGAAGAAGAAACCTCTTCCCCTCCAGCGGGGGGAGGAGAGAAGAGGAAGGCTGCCCCAGTAGGGAAGCCAAGGGGTCCAAGAAGAGGAAAACTCCTCCGCCGGACTACGTCCCCGACGCCGACGAGGACGAAGAGGAGTGGCCGGACAGGGCCAAGCATCCGGCGAGATCGTAAGTGTTCGGGTACAAGAGTAACTCGTGATATTCCTTTTGTTGCACAACTTTCCCTAACATCGGATATAATCATGCAGTCCGCCCAAGGACGGGCTCGACGAGTCGTCGAGCGGCTCCCTGGATTCATCGGACGTGAATTCAGTTCCGCCCGCTGCTTCCCCCCTGTGCTGCGGATGACGCCGAAGTGGCGCCGCGACAAGCTCCGGGGTGAGAGGAGGTGGTCCAGGAGGAGCCGCGAGGCGACCTCCCGGACTCTAGGAGTGAAGGGGACAAGCCCCCCCCCCTAGGCTCCAAGTCCGGCTTTAAGCCGGACACTGCGCCGGAATCATCAACGATTCCGGACCGCGGTAGGCGAACTCCTGCCAAGAGGAGCAAGCCTACTGAGCCGGCGTCCTCCGTCCAACCGGAAGCGCTGGACAATCTGCTGGAGGAGCTTAAGGGCGCCTCCATCGACGAGGAGCACCGTGCCATCATGAGTACGGTGGTCCAGAAGGTTCGGTCCGCCAAAAGCGGACTGAATGAAGCTTGTGCTAGCCTTCTAATAGGCTTCGAGGTAAGTAAAAATATGTAAAAATATTACCGTATAGACAGTAGGCCCTAATGCTCTGTTTGGCGTTCGGAAAGAACAGCCGAATAGAGGATCTATTAAATATTGTAGGAGTCTAACTAAAAAGGAGTCAATATACGTCTGCAGGCTTCGCTGCTGGCCACCGTCGCACTGACTGCGGAGGTGGGTGCCCTGAAGCAGGGCCTCAAGCGGACCGAGCAAGATCTCGGCCTTGCCAAATGGCAGCTCGAGGAAAAAGAAGGTAAGAGATACGTTATAGAAAAAATGCCTATAGGAATGCGCAATTGCAAAAAATGATAGGAGTATATTGCTTATTGTAGGGGCCACAACTGAGGTCGCGACCCTCAAGCAGGCGCTGTCCGAGGCCGAGAAGAAAGCGGCCATGGAGCGCGCCGAGCGGGAGAAATTTGAGGTGCAGGTTGTGAGGTGCGGCAAGAGCTTCAGGTTCTCATGCAAAAACATGAGAGTTTGGAGCTCGACTCGAAGACGCGAGCGTCCGAGCTTGCTGCGGCCCTTAAAACTGCCAAATCTGCCAAGGCCGAAGCCCAGAAAGCCCTCCAGGAATTGGATGCGGTGAAAAAGATAGCGGCGGGTAAGGCATTCTATATGCAAAGCAGACATATAAAAGTAAACTACTTGTTACTTACCCGAATCCGGAGCTCTCCAGAGGCATTCGCAGATCTTCCCCGCAGCGTATCCGATGCCGCCACATTCTACCGAGCTGAGGAAGGCAGCTCGATGGAGAAGGTGTTCTGGTCTCAGTACGCTGAGGCCGGACACCCTGTGCCCTTGAGCGACCAGCTGAAGCAGCTGGTCGAGCTCCACAAGGCGGCCAAACAGGCCCTGAAGGCTTCATAGTTCGGCTGTGGCCTGGAGAGGCCCTGCCTGGGAGCTACTTTGGACTGGTGCGGCGGCTAGTGGAGGCTTGTCCAAGGCTCGATGTCATCAAGCGCTCCGTCTGCATCGAAGGTGCCTGTAGGGCCCTTGCCCGTGCAAAGGTGCACTGGGGTAAGCTGGATGGTGAGAAGCTTGTGAAGGACGGGCCGCCGTCGGGGAAGGAGCATCGCAAACCCGAGAACTATTACAAGGATGTTCTTGCTAGTGCCCGCCTTGTGGCGGATGAATGTACCAAGGATGTAATTTTTGAATGAACTCGCTCGTGTTATCATGTGCGCTGAAAACTTGTTCATATGCGCTAAACAATGCTTGAATTTAAAATATTACTTTCTGTGCGGCCGTTTATCAAAAAATTGAGAGATGGCCAATCATCGGCTTCTGCCCCCATGCCACTAGTGCTGGGGTGTTCGGGATAAACCTGAGCGCTCTTTTTCCCATGATTGGGTCCGTCGAGGGAGGCGGTCAGCACAACGAACAAGGCAATCAGACTATAATGCTTGAACACTCTCACTTAGACATAGAACTCTATAATTTTAAATTTCGGCAAAGCCCCTAGTATTCGGAAGACCGAGTTCGGGGCGCTATCCACGTCTTGGCCGGACAAAGCCGGTTCCTTGCTCGAAGCGGCATAAGCGTTTAAGGACTCGAAAAACCTCTCGAACAGCGACCGGTCTCTCGCCTCATCATGACAGTCAGTTTTAGCTTTCTCCACTGAGGTGCTCGGCCCAGCTCAACTGGGGCACAATCGCAGTGGTTCTCCTAGTGCTACCTTAGCCGATATAGCGGAACATAAGGCACCAAAACATAGGAGCCGGGCAAACCCAACTATTGACCCAAATCATGATTCAAAGCCGATGCATATAGTGCTATAAGTTCGGGGTGCCGCACTTGTGAAAGTGGACGGACTTCTCACGCCATATTGATGGGTACTGAAGCCCCTGGCGTATTTTGCCGTACCACAGTGTACGGATGCAGCATGTTATTAATAAACATATATATAAAAAGAGGGTAATGCAAAAAATAGACAAAAAGCTATGCATTGTTTATAGAAAGGCTGCTATGAAAGCGGAACGATACAAATAGTGCGATAAGCAAAATAAATTGGACTATTTAACATGTCCTGGCCAGGGGCAGGCCATGGAATTGTATTAAAAACAGGTATGCTGCTCGCAATAGAGACCACCTGGGAGTTCCATGATGCGGCGTGGCTTGTTTGCTTCCCTGGATCTTGCATCGTTTGTGCGGCAGTTGAATTGCCGAACGGGTCATCCGAAGTATGGAGTCCTGAGAGTAAGAGAAAAAAGGAAGGAATCCGGCAGCCCCTGGTGCAGTTTAAGCCATATTTCGGGCGTGCCGTGATAGTGCCCCTTCCCGTGTGCCCATGGTATTTCAAGAGCGTAGTTATGTACGCGAAGCGCTGGTTTCGCTATATCGCGAGGGCTAGGGTTGGGGCCGCATTGCTACGCTAGATCGGAACATGCCAGGCGGTCTTGTAGTAGGGTACTCCGGGCGCGCTTGACAGTGTCCGGCTTTTTGAAGGCCGAACTGGAGAACTGCCTAGAGAGGCTGCTTTGTACTTCTGCTGCGAGCGCTGCCGTGTGCTCCTCCGTTCGGAGGGAGCATTCAGTGTTCCCACTGACCGTGATTACTCCTCTAGGGCCTGGCATCTTGAGCTTGAGGTATGCATAGTGCGGTACCGCGTTGAATTTTGCGAATGCGGTTCGCCCGAGCAGTGCATGATAGCCACTACGGAACGGGACTATGTCGAAGATTAACTCCTCGCTTTGGAAGTTATCCGGAGATCCAAAGACCACTTCCAGTGTAACTGAGCCTATACAGTTGGCTTCTACACCTGGTATGACACCTTTAAAGGTCGTTTTGGTGGGCTTGATCCTCGAGAGATCTATGCCCATCTTTCGCACTGTATCCTGGTAAGCAGGTTCAGGCTGCTGCCACCGTCCATGAGGACTCTTGTGAGATGAAATCCATCAATGATTGGGTCTAGAACCAATGCGGCGAAGCCGCCGTGATGGATGCTAGTGGGGTGATCCCTTCGATCAAAGGTGATCGGGCAGGAGGACCATGGGTTGAACTTTGGGGCGACCGGCTCCATCGCATATACGTCCCGTAACGCACGCTTCCGCTCCCTCTTGGGGATGTGGGTTGCGTATATCATGTTCACCGTCCGCACTTGCGGGGGAAATCCCTTCTGTCCACTGTTGTTCGGCGGCCTGGGCTCCTCCTCGTCGTCGCTATGCAGCCCCTTGTCTTTGTTTTCGGCTCTTAACTTGCCTGCCTGCTTGAACACCCAACAATCCCTGTTAGTGTGATTGAATGGCTTTTCGGGGGTGCCATGTATCTGGCACAAGCAGTCGAGTATTCGGTCCAAACTGGACGGGCCCTGAGTTTTTCTTTTGAATGGCTGTTTCCGTTGACCGGATTTGTAGCCTTGGAATCTGGCATTAATTGTCGTATCCTCGTTGCTGTCGCTGTTAACGCGGCGCTTTTGTTTGTTCCGACGCGACCTGTCACTTTTGTCCTTGGTATTCGAATTACCAGTGTTCTTGGTTAAGTTGTTACTGCGAGCTAGCCAGCTGTCTTCTCCCGCACAAAAGTGGGTCATGAGTGTCGTGAGGGCTGCCATAGATTTCGGCTTTTCCTGTCCCAGGTGCCGGGCCAGCCACTCATCACGGATATTATACTTGAAGGCCGCTAAGGCCTCTGCGTCCGGACAATCGACTATCTGGTTTTTCTTTGTTAGGAACCGTGTCCAGAATTGCCTGGCCGATTCTTCTGGCTGCTGAATTATGTGGCTTAGGTCATCGGCGTCCGGTGGTCGCACATAAGTGCCCTGGAAGTTGTCAAGGAATGCGGCTTCCAGGTCCTCCCAAGAATCGATTGAGTTTGCTGGCAAGCTGTTAAGCCAATGCCGGGCCGGTCCCTTAAGTTTGAGTGGGAGGTATTTGATGGCGTGTAGATCATCGCCGCGGGCCATGTGGATATGAAGGAGATAATCCTCGATCCATACCGCAGGATCTGTTGTGCCATCGTACAATTCAATGTTTACGGGTTTGAAGCCCTCAGGGATTTTATGATCCATTACTTCATCTGTGAAGCATAGTGGGTGTGCGGCGCCTCTGTACTGGGCTATATCATGATGCAGCTCGAAGGAGCTTTGTCTGTTGAGTTCGGCCCGGCCGGATTCATTGCGTCCGGAGTGACGATCACCGTCACGTGCCGTGGGGCGCCTGCGCGATCCGTAGATCGATCTTGTTTGGCTTGCCTTGTCCTCTAGGATGCCGCGCAGGTCGGGCGCATTTTCCCGTGCCTTAGTATGCTTGACGCGGTGCCGGGGCATGGCTTGAGTGGAGGGCCAAGAGGCCTCTCTGTCGCGGCCACGAGGTGGCCGGTCGGCCATCTCATGCGCTGGTGATGTAGGTGATTCCTCCTCTAGTCGGGGTAGCAGCCTGCGCTTTGGGTAACTCTTGGAGGGGCGTTCGAGTTCATACTCTTCGGCCGCAAGGACTTCAGTCCATCTGTCAGCTAGCAAATCCTGATCAGCTCTAAGCTGTTGCCGCTTTTTCTTGAGGCTGCTTGCCGTGGCCATGAGCCTGCGTTTAAAACGCTCTTGTTCGGCAAGATCCTCTGGCACGACGAACTCGTCGTCGTCGAGGCTTGCCTCGTCTTTGGAGGGAGGCGTATAATTATCGTCCTCAACCTCTTGGTCCGCCGCCCTCTCGTGAGGGTTGGCTTCTCTGTCCTCCTGTGCCGAATTTTGCTGGAGGGGGTGTTCTTCGGCGCTATCCGGAGTAGTATTATCTCCCGTGCCGGAATCACCATTTTTGCTTTGGCGGGATTTAGAGCGGCGCCGCTGACGCTGGCGCTTGGGCTGTTTCTTAGAGGTATCGTCCACCGCTGTTCCATCGCCATCTCCATCCTTTGGAGTGTCCACCATATATATGTCATATGACGAGGTGGCCTTCCAACGCCCTACAGGTGCTGGTTCTTGTTCGTCTCCTGCATCGTCGTCCATGTCGTCGATGTCTTCGGAGTCGAAGTCAAGCATGTCGGTTAAGTCGTCAACAGTGGCTACGAAGTGGGTGGTGGGTGGGTTTTGAATTTATTCATCGTCCGTATCCCAACCTTGCTGACCATAGTCCGGCCAGGGCTCTCCTGATAAAGAGAGAGACTTTAGAGAATTCAGGATGTCGTCGAAGGGCGAGTGCTGAAAGATGTCCGCGGCGGTGAACTCCATTATCGGCGCCCAATCGGATTCAATCGGCGGGGGCGCGGGGGGCTCGGAGTTCGGAGAGGAATCCGGCTCCTTGGAGTCACGGGCCATGCGGAGTGCGGGGCTGGAGTTCGGCTCGATCGCCTCTGAGATCGCAGCCCCTGAGGCAGCGTCCAACCGCTGATCCTCGATTGGTGCAGTGGGCTTCAAATCAATGGTCGGAACCAATGCGTGTGCGGCCTCCAAGGCGCTGTTCGGCGGCAGAGCTATATCATGCCCATCGAGACAGTGCGGCACGCTTGGCTGTGGCTCGAATCCGTCGAAGATCAAGTCCCCGCGGATGTCAGCCGTGTAGTTTAGGCTTCCAAACCTGACCTGATGGCCAGGGGTGTAACTTTCGATCTGCTCAAGGTGACCAAGCGAGTTGGCCCACAGTGCGAAGCCGCCGAAGACGAAGATCTGTCCGGGGAGAAAAGTCTCACCCTGGACTGCATCGTGGTTGATGATTGAAGAAGCCATCGGGCCTGAAAGCAACGACACAGAGGAACTCTCAATGAAAGCACCAATGTCGGTGTCAAAACCGGCGGATCTCGGGTAGGGGGTCCCGAACTATGCGTCTAGGCCGGATGGTAACAGGAGACAAGGGACACAATGTTTTACCCAGGTTCGGGCCCTCTTGATGGAGGTAAAACCCTATGTCCTGCTTGATTAATATTGATGATATGGGTAGTACAAGAGTAGATCTACCACGAGATCAAGGAGGCTAAACCCTAGAAGCTAGCCTATGGTATGATTGTTGTATGATGAAGTTGTCCTACGGACTAAAACCCTCCGGTTTATATAGACAGTGGAGAGGGTTAGGGTTACACAAAGTCGGTTACAATGGTAGGAGATCTTGAATATCCGCATCGCCAAGCTTGCCTTCCACGCCAAGGAAAGTCCCATCCGGACACGGGACAGAGTCTTCAATCTTGTATCTTCATAGTCCTGGAGTTCGGCTGAAGGTATAGTCCGGCTACCCGAACACCCCCTAATCCAGGACTCCCTCAATAATCGTGGAACATGTGGGATCCAACATGGGTATCCAGATCCCGCTGTTGGTTATTGACCAGAGAGTTGTCTCGGCCATGTCTGCATGACTCCCGAGCCCGTAGGGTCTACACACTTAAGGTTCGATGACGCTAGGGTTATAGGGAAAGTATGTACGCGGTTACCGAATGTTGTTCGGAGTCCCGGATGAGATCCCGGACGTCACGAGGAGTTCCGGAATGGTCCGGAGGTAAAGATTGATATATAGGAAGTATGGTTTTGGTCACCGGAAGTGTTCCGGGCATCACCAGTAGTGTACCGGGACCACCGGAGGGGTCCGGGGGTCCACCGGGAGGGGCCACGGGCCCTGGAGGCATACATGGGCCAAGTGTGAGAAGGGACCAGCCCCTAGGTGGGCTGGGGCGGCTCCCCACCAAGGCCCATGCGCCTAGAGAGAAGAGGCGGGCAAACCCTAAGGGCAGATGGGCCCTAAGGCCCATGCCTGGTGCGCCTCCCTCTCCCCCCCCCCACTTGGCCGCCACCCCAGATGGGGATTGGGGCTGCCGCCACCCCTAGGGTGGAAACCCTAGGTGGGGGCGCAGCCCTCCCTCTCCCCCTATATATAGTGGAGGTAAAGGGGCAGCCCAATACATGAAGTCCTTCCCCTGTTGGCGCAGCCCTACCCCTCTTCCTCCTCGTCTCTTGTAGTGCTTGGCGAAGCCCTGTTGGAGTCCCGAGCTCCTCCACCACCACCATGCCATCGTGCTGCTGCTGGATGGAGTCTTCCCCAACCTCTCCTTCTTCCCTTGCTGGATCAAGGCGTAGGAGACATCACCGGGCTGTACGTGTGTTGAACGCGGAGGTGCCGTCCGTTCGGCACTAGGATCATCGGTGATTTGGATCACGACGAGTACGACTCCATCAACCCCGTTCACTTGAAAGCTTCCGCTTAGCGATCTACAAGGGTATGTAGATGCACTCTCCTTCCCCTCATTGCTAGATTAGTCCATAGATTGATCTTGGTGATGCATAGAAAATTTTGAATTTCTGCTACGTTCCCCAACATGCAATAGAGGTTAATCATAAGTGGGATGCTTGTTCAAGTAAGAACATCACCCAAGCACCGGTCCACCCACATATCAAATTATCAAAGTACCGAACATGAATCATATGAACGTGATGAAAACTAGCTTGACGATATTCCCATGTGTCCTCGGGAGCGCTTTTCCTTATATAAGAGTTTGTCCAGGCTTGTCCTTTGCTACAAAAAGGATTGGGCCACCTTGCTGCACTTTATTTACTTTTGTTACTTGTTGCACGTTACAATTTATCCTATCACAAAACTATCTGTTACCACTTATTTCAGTACTTGCAGAGAATACCTTGCTGAAAACCGCTTATCATTTCCTTCTGTTCCTCGTTGGGTTCGACACTCTTACTTATCGAAAGGACTACGATAGATCCCCTATACTTGTGGGTCATCAGTAGATAACAGAAATTTTGCAACACATCGTCCATCAATCTAGAAATCTTGCAATGGTTTTAGATAAGAATGTAAAGCATAAAGCCATAAATCGATAAATTCATCAGATTTTAAAATGGTAGTGTGATTCATGTGAGGCTCATGCCCCTGTCCAAGCAGCACCTGTGCGTATCATGGAAAAGAACACAAATAAATTAGCGGAGTAGATACTCATTGGAGAACAAAGACCTACTGTGGGATCACGTAGGCACACCAGCGATTCCCATGGTTGAGGGAGAAAAGGCAGCAGCCGCAAGTAGCTCATGGTAGTGTCACTCGGTCTCTACAAAAGAAATAATGTCGTATAGCCAGTATATTAGAGAAAGACAAATGAAGAATGCTTTGATAGTTCGGCAGGAAAATAACTACCATAGTGATACAATCAACGTGAACAAATAGAATTGTGGTCAACTGACCTGATTAATCTAGTGCACGCAGATGTTAGAAAAAAATGATTAGCTTTGAAATGTAGCCTTGACCACTGAAACCTCAAAGAAAGAGACATTAGGATTCCGCATTGATTCAATGTATGATCCAATCAGTCAACATGGGAAATACCAAGCCTCTGTTCTCACCTCAACTGAACTCCTCCTCCTCCTTGTGGAGGTACCAGACTGGTGTAGCAACCACCACATCGTTAATCAGTCCATCCTGCGCAATCTTCCGTCGATGGAGGACTCAGGCACGGTGAGATATATTATATAGAAGAAAAGTTATCAAATTGTATATAAAGGTGCAATTATAAACTTGAAAACAAAACCAAGGCCATAATTGAGATGCAAACTAACAGATAAAAGTACAACACCAAAGAAAAACTGGAAATTGTTCAGGAACTATATATGTGTCCAATGTAAGTTTCAATATGTGATGATTGGGATACTCAACCTGAAAAAGAGGATGAAGTTAGCATTGGAAACACTAAGGAATGAGCAAAAGAAGACGCCACATAACATAAATATCATGTACTAACATGGAGGAGATTAGGACACCGGTTGTGTGCTCTATATGAAAGTTCAGCAGAGTAAAGAGAATTTGTGCAGATGCTAAATGAGGAGCTTACTGGCTAGATGCGTATCAAGGAGGATAAGATAAAGTCGATTGTGTGTCTCCTCAGGTGCCCATTGAGTGTGCACCGACAGTTTCAGATATCTCCATTGCATATCTTTAGTTATTGGAGAAGATGAGAAGGCAAGCAGTTTGACCGTAGGAAGAATCCGGTCGGGGTCCGGCACGCCAGTGCAGGTGGACGGATCCGCGGGCGTTCAAGGCGGTGCGACCAGTGGAGTTGCGGGAGTAGTCTCGTTGAGGTGCCTCTCATCAGCGTATTTTAACCACCCTCCAGCGTTGCACCACAGAGACGACAACGAAAGCCTGCTTTGGAGTCTAATCTCACCATCGTCTGATCCAAATCTGGTTAGAATCATTTCCCTCACGGCACGGAGCTACCTTGGACAAAACAGAGATACAGACGGGAGGTGCGGGACCATCGTCTCGTAGATGCATAGCACCACAATAGCAAGGGGAGCCTGACCCGATAGGATCCTAGAGAGCCGTGGAGGCGAGCTGGACCGCCGTCGTGTCGAAAGATCTCCCGCCCGCCACGGCCAACTGTAGCCAGGGAAGAAAATTGGCGTATTTTTGGATCTAAACATATGTGAGAACAACCTTCGCTGTGGGAGCTGCTGCTTGGATCCTGAATGGCGGCGAAGTAAATCAAGCGAAGGGTCGAGAGAAGGGGAAGGGAGGGGAAGGGATGAGATTGGAGTAACGAAGAGACAGGGAGGAAGAGAGGTCGAGTAATAATTGTTCGGTCGGTGCCAGGGAAAGATATTATTCTCTTTTATTTCTTCCAGGGAGTTAAGGCTGGGGAAATGGCTGCTCTTTGCGAAAACAAAAAAATAAAAAAATGAACTCTGACGTGGCATGGAGCTGATGTGTACAGTGTGCATGTTGAGAGAATGGGTAGAATTGGGGAGCAACTTCTTAGGAATGTAAGATTACTCATATAAATAGAACAACCATTATTCTCTGATTTAAATGGATAACCGTCTCGCATCAGACAAGATCCAGATATAATATTCATGCTTAACGCTGGCACCAAAAAACAATTGTTTAGGTCTAAAACTAATCCCGAAGGTAGATGTAGAGGTAGTGTGCCGACTGCGATCACATCGACTTTGGAACCATTTCCCACGCGCATTGTCACCTCATCCTTAGCTAATCTTCGCTTAGTCCGTAGTCCCTGTTTCGAGTTGCAAATATTAGCAACAGAACCAGTATCAAATACCCAGGTGCTACTGCGAGCATTAGTAAGGTACACATCAATAACATGTATATCACATATACCTTTGTTCACCTTGCCATCCTTCTTATCCGCCAAATACATGGGGCAGTTCCGCTTCCAGTGACCAGTCTGCTTGCAGTAGAAGCACTCAATCTCAGGCTTAGGTCCAGACTTGGGTTTCTTCTCTTGAGCAGCAACTTGTTTGCTGTTCTTCTTGAAGTTTCCCTTCTTCTTCCCTTTACCCTTTTTCTTGAAACTGGTGGTCTTATTGACCATCAACACTTGATGCTCCTTCTTGATTTCTACCTCCGCAGCCTTTAACATTGCGAAGAGCTCGGGAATCGTCTTATCCATCCCTTGAATGTTATAGTTCATCATGAAGCTCTTGTAGCTTGGTGGCAGTGATTGAAGAATTCTGTCAATGATGCTATCATCCGGAAGATTAACTCCCAGTTGAATCAAGTGATTGTTATACCCAGACATTCTGAGTATATGCTCACTGACAAAACTATTTTCCTCCATCTTGCAGCTGTAGAACATATTGGAGACTTCATATCTCTCAATCCGGGCATTTGCTTGAAATATTAACTTCAACTCCTGGAACATCTCATATGCTCCATGACGTTCAAAACTTCATTGAAGTCCCGGTTCTAAGCCGTAAAGCATGGCACACTGAACTATCGAGTAGTCATCAGCTTTGCTCTGCCAGACGTTCATAACATCTGGTGTTGCTCCTGCAGTAGGTTTGGCACCTAGTGGTGCTTCTAGGATGTAATTCTTTTGTGCAGCAATGAGGATAATCCTCAAGTTACGAACCCAGTCCGTGTAATTGCTACCATCATCTTTCAACTTTGCTTTCTCAAGGAATGCATTAAAATTCAACGGAACAACAGCACGAGCCATCTATCTACAAAAAATTAGACATGCAAAATACTATCAGGTACTAAGTTCATGATAAATTTAAGTTCAATTAATCATATTACTTAAGAACTCCCACTTAGATAGACATCCCTCTAATCATCTAAGTGATCACGTGATCCAAATCAACTAAACCATGTCGGATCATCACGTGAGATGGAGTAGTTTCAATGGTGAACATCACTATGTTGATCATATCTACTATATGATTCACGCTCGACCTTTCGGTCTCAGTGTTCCGAGGCCATATCTGCATATGTTAGGCTCGTCAAGTTTAACCTGAGTATTCCGCATGTGCAACTGTTTTGCACCCGTTGGACGTAGAGCCTATCACACCCGATCATCACGTGGTGTCTCAGCATGATGAACTTTCGCAACGGTGCATACTCAGGGAGAACACTTTTATCTTGAAATTTAGTGAGAGATCATCTTATAATGCTATCGTCAGTCAAAGCGGCGCGACACCTTGATCTCCATTGTAGCATCGTTGTCGTCTCGCCAACTTATGCTTCTACGACTATCCCTACCGCTCAGTGATAAAGTAAAGTATTACAGGGCGATTGCATTGCATACAATAAAGCGACAACCATATGGCTCCTACCAGTTGCCGATAACTCGATTACAAAACATGATCATCTCATACAATAAAATTTAGCAGTATGCCTTGACCATATCACATCAGAACATACCCTGCAAAAATAAGTTAGACGTCCTCTACTTTGTTGTTGCAAGTTTTACGTGGATGCTACAGGCTTAGCAAGAACCGTTCTTACCTACGCATCAAAACCACAACGATAGTTCGTCAAGTTAGTGTTGTTTTAACCTTCTCAAGGACCGGGCGTAGCCACCCTTGGTTCAACTAAAGTTGGAGAAACTAACACCCGCCAGCCACCTGTGTGCAAAGCACGTCGGTAGAACCAGTCTCGCGTCAGCGTACGCGTAATGTTGGTCCGGGCCACTTCATCAAAGAATACCGCCAAACCAAAGTATGACATGCTGGTAAGCAGTATGACTTGTATCGCCCACAACTCACTTGTGTTCTATTCGTGCATATAACATCTACACATAAAACCAGGCTCGGATGCCACTGTTGGAGAACGTAGTAATTTCAAAAAAATTCCTACGCACACACAGGATCATGGTGATGCATAGCAACGAGAGGAAAGAGTGTGTCCACATACCCTCATAGACCAAAAACGGAAGCGTTAGCACAACGTGGTTGATGTAGTCGTACGTCTTCACGATCCGACCGATCAAGTACCGAACGTACGACACCTCCGAGTTCTGCACACGTTCAACTCGATGACGTCCCTCGAACTCCGATCCGGCTGAGCTTTGAGGGAGAGTTCCGTCTGCACGATGGCGTGGTGACGATGATGATGTTCTACCGACGCAGGGCTTCGCCTAAGCACCGCTACGATATTATCAAGGTGGACTATGGTGGAGAGGGGCACCGCACACAGCTAAAAGATCCAAGAGATCAATTGTTGTGTCTATGGGGTGCCCCTCTCCTTCGTATATAAAGGGGGGAGGAGAGGGCTGGCCAAGGGGAGGAGGCGCGCCCAAGGGGGGAGTCCTACTCCCACCGGGAGTAGGACTCCTCCTTTTCCTATTTGGAGAGGGAGAGGGAAGGAAGAGGAAGGAGGGAGGAAGGAATGGGGGGCCGGCCCCCCTCCCAATTCGGATTGGGCTTGGGGGGGGGGCGCCCCCTCCCATGCTCCTTTCCCCTCCTTTCCACTAAAGCCCATTAAGGCCCATATACCTCCCGGCAGGTTCCGATAACCTCCCGGTGCTCCGGTATTATCTCGATCTCACCCGGAACCATTCCGATATCCAAGTATAGTCGTCCAATATATCGATCTTTATGTCTCGACCATTTCGAGACTCCTCGTCATGTCCATGATCACATCCGGGACTCTGAACTACCTTCGGTACATCAAAACACATAAAGTCATAGTATAACCGTCATCGAACTTTAAGCGTGCGGACCCTACGGGTTCGAGAACTATGTAGACATGAGCAAGACATGTCTCCGGTCAATAACCAATAGCGGAACCTGGATGCTCATATTGGCTCCCACATATTCTACGAAGATCTTTATCGGTCAAACCGCATAACAACATACGTTGTTCCCTTTGTCATCGGTATGTTACTTGCCCGAGATTCGATCGTCGGTATCTCAATACCTAGTTCAATCTCGTTACCGGCAAGTCTCTTTACTCGTTCCGTAATACATCATCCCGCAACTAACAATGCTTGCAAGGCTTATAGTGATGTGCATTACCGAGTGGGCCCAGAGATACCTCTCCGACAATCGGAGTGACAAATCCTAATCTCGAAACACGCCAACCCAACAAGTACCTTCGGAGACACCTATAGAGCACCTTTATAATCACCCAGTTATGTTGTGACGTTTCGTAGCACACAAAGTGTTCCTCTGATAAACGGGAGTTGCATAATCTCATAGTCATAGGAACATGTATAAGTCATGAAGAAAGCAATAGCAACATACTAAACGATTAAGTGCTAAGCTAACGGAATGGGTCAAGTCAGTCACATCATTCTCCTAATGATGTGATCCCGTTAATCAAATAACAACTCTTTGTCTATGGCTAGGAAACATAACCATCTTTGATCAACGAGCTAGTCAAGTAGAGGCATACTAGTGACACTCTGTTTGTCTATGTATTCACACATGTATCATGTTTCTGGTTAATACAATTCTAGCATGAATAATAAACATTTATCATGATATAAGGAAATAAATAATAACTTTATTATTGCCTCTAGGGCATATTTCCTTCACCCATCCCCTGAGAACGTATCTGGTGCACCGGAGCTTCTTGTGCTACCGGTGCACTAGACTCGATTAGCATATTTTCAGATGTTCAAAAAATTCTGATTTTTTTGTTAGGACATTCACATAACATTAATGTATGTTGTCATAAAAATTCAAATCAAAATTTGGAACATAGCTCAATATATAAAAATGACAAATTCGACATTGAATAGAACATAACACAAGTTGGGCATTAGATTTGGCCCATTATTACATTGATGCCACATTTGTCATTTTTATATCTCGAGCGGTGTTTCAAATTATAGTTTAAAATTTTGTGACACATAGATTGATGTTTTTTCAATACATCAATTTTTTCTTGGATTTTTTTGAACTTTTTTACACTTCCGGTGCACCGGTAGCACAAGAAGCTCCGGTGCACCGGATACGTCCTCCCCATCCCCTGCCTCTATCTTTCCATGGATCCCATCCCCACCTTTTCTCAAACAAGCACACTGCTGCAACCCGACCACATCGGATATGGCCACCGGCGTGCTTCCTCTGCTGCAACAACGTGTATGTGTAGCAAGCCCGTTATGCAAAGATCAACCACCACGGGGTGCTCTCTCCGTTGCAGTCGTCGGCGTTGTTGTAAGTTTTTTCAACAACGGGCTTGTTGCAGGAATACATAGAAGAGGCCAGAGATCGATGCTAAGTTCGTTTGTAATGGAGGTTTTGTAACAAGGGTCTTGTTGCCGAAAATTAGAGAAGAAGAGATTCCGCAACATGAGTTCTGTTGTACAAAATTAGAGAAGAGGAGGTTTTGCAACAAGGGTCTTGTTCCAGGAAATTGGAGAAGAAAAGGTTTTGCAACAGGGGTCTTGTTGCAAGAAATTAGAGAAGACGAGTTTCTGCAATAGGGGTCTTGTTGCAGGAAGTTAGAGAAGAGAAAGTTTTGCAACAAGAGCATTATTGCAGAAAATTAGAATAGGGGAACGGGCAGCTCGCATCACTTAATCAGATGGCTCGCAACCTGACCGTTTTTTTTAAATCAGCCGGTGAAATTTGTTGCTCATCGAATTTCTCACTCACATTTAAAAGTTTAAGATTGTTATACACTCTTTTTTATGTACTATGCATATTAGTTTTCTATGAATTAAACTTTTTAAATAGTATGATCAAGTTTACAGAAAACAATGTGAACATTCACAATAACGAATATGTATGGTATAAAATATGTTCAATGATGAATCTAATGATAGGTTCTGGTGCGGTTGGATTATTTAGATCTACGCTTCTCTTAATCGGCGGTGGTTGATGTTCTGATGCGCTGATTCTATGGGGCCTTAGCACCACAACTTCCTGACTGTCTACTACAACAAGTGTTCCTGGCTTCGGCGAGGGAGGGGCGATGACGGATGCGCGCCTTCGGCTTTGCTTCAATGCTTGTACTGTCATGGTTGAACATGAATATATTGAAAGTTTCTCGGAAAAAATAATTTAATGATATCGATTTGGTGATGTATATGTTCATGTTTTTTATGTACAAATCTATGCTTACTTTTTTAGCAAACAAACTATACCTACTAATAAAGGAAGAAACGGTTCTACCCGTCCATCATGCTTTTTACATAAATCCCCCTGTGGTTTTTGAAATCAATATGCGGTCTTGTTTTAAGTGAGTCTAGAAAAACAATTCGAGTTTTGTGGAAACCCCACTGATCTTTCGGTCAATCAACCAATAGTCCTATTTTATGTGAGTTCAGAAAACACTTCACTTTTCCGGTTTTCCCTGATATTTCAGTTAATATACCCACAATTCGTCTAGAAAATAACATTTTTTTGGCATATTCAAATGCTTTTTTAAAATATTCATATCTTTTAAATCCTAACTTCAATTTTGACATGTTACATATGGAAATTGATTGTGTAGAATCTGAATATGATGTTGTGTTACTTGTTCAATTTTTTAAAATGCTATTTAAGGTGGAACATTAATCAATAGCGCCCTATCCGTCTTTCTTTCGTACCGGTGTAGATCCGGATTGAAAATCAACACCTAAGCTAAACCACATTGGAGCGAAAGAAACCATCTATATCCATGCATGTATATAGAGAAGGCGCAGAGGGTGTAGCTCAGTGTGTCACTGTCCAAGACGAGGACCAGCACTCTGAAGAAGGCTGAGCAGCAGCCGTCGGCGAAGGTCTGGACGGCGCAGCTGTTGATGCGGAAGGCGAAGTCGCACCGCAGCGGGGGCAGCACGTCGCACGTGCCGGCGATCAGGTTGCACACGGCTAGCCGGGCGTCCGCGTCGACGTGGCCGGCCGGCGCGTCGGCGAGGCGCACGAGGAGGAGGCCGTCACGCGAGGCGAGCGGCACCGCGTCGTGCAGCAGCCCCGCGGCGCAGGTAGCGGCGCGCGGGGCCGAGTGGGCATCCCGGCGCCGGGACGAGAGCCGGGCCGCGGCGGGCGCCGGCGGCCGGAGACGGGACGGAGGCGGCGGCCCGTGCTCGCGCCCTGTAGCGCCGCTGCCGGGCGAAGAAGCCGATGAGAGAGGGCGGGTCCGCCGGCCAGCGGCGGCGGAGGAAGGCGGCGTCGGACACCAGGCCCCGCCATCGCTTGCACGCCATGGCGCAGCGAAAGAGGGCGGCGACGTCGGCAACGCGGACGATGACCTCGAGGACCACGTCCTCCGGGAGCGTGGCGTTGCCGGCGGCTGCCCTCGTCTTCTTCTGCGTCCTCCAGGGGGCGACTCCAGCGACCTCCATGCAATCGGAGGCAAAGCCGCGGGTTGGATTTGGGTTCAGGGCGTACGCGCCAGGCACCCTCCGCTTACGTATATACTACCACCTAGTTTCCTTATCCAGCTCGTGTACGGATTGCCTCGTGTTCGGATGCCAGCGTCCTAGCAATTGTACTCCGAGTGCAAACCGATGCCAACAACTATTTCTTTTAGAGAAAACTTTGATCTAGTCATCGTGCCATGTCAATAGAAAGAACACAAAAATAATAAATATTACATTCTTATTCGTAGACCATCTAGCGAGTAGCGGCGACTACAGACACTCACAGGAGCTGGATCAAACTAGTCGTAGTAGACAATCAGGAAGTTGTCATGTTAATGCCTCAGAGGATCGACGCACCAGAACAACAACAGTTGATGAAGAGAAGTATACATCGAAATGATCCAACCTGTAGATACACATACGAAGGCAAACAAAGACTGGATCTAAGCAGATACACCGAAGACCAACACCGACCGAATTCCATGAGAACCGCCAAAGACACCTCCACACGCTCTCCGACAACGCTAGATGTATCACTGAAGCAGAGCTAGGCGGGGAGAACCTTATTCTATCTTCAGAGAGCTGCCGTCGTCTCGTCTTTCTGAACAGAACAAAACCCTAAATGACATAAAAACACCTAAAAATGGAGCAAGATTCCTGGAGTTATTTATCCAAAACCACCACACTTGGGGCTAGGGTAACAGGCCAGTACCTGATTTGAGCCAGGTCACAAAAAACCACTGGTTCTGAGCCTAATACGTAACGTGGAGCACTGATGGGCTGATTTGGCCGCGAAAACAGCGAAACCAACATGTGGGACCCACCTGTCGGGCCGATGTGGCATGCCTACATGGATAAATTTGCTGAGGTGGCCAAAGGCCCACCTGTCGGCCTCTCTCTCTCCTCCAAGCACCTTCTACCAACCCAGCCATATCCAGCGCCGCCGCCGGAGCCTTACCCCGGCGAGCCACGCCACCACCAGAGAGCCTCCCCGCCGCCCTAGTGACCTACCGTCCGCCGCCCCAGCCACCTATAACCCGACGCCACAAGCCACTGCCCCGGGCGGGATCCAACCCCAGCCACACCTCCAGCTCTTGTCCGCCCCGCCACCCAGACCACTGCCGAGCCACTGCGGCTAGCCGTCCAGGGCCGCGCCGCCACGTGGAGGGCTTCACCTGCGTCAGAGTCAAAGGCGCGGCCGCGCGTGCTGGGAGGCGTCTCGATGCCGAGCACCTCTCTAGGTCCAAAGGTCGTCGGCACGCTTCAGTCTGGGAAGCCACCACGGGGCACCGCCGCGAGCGTGGCCGTGGCCATGGCGCTCCTTGACGGCGTGTGCGGTAAGGGCCGCGCCGCGAGCACGGGCGTGACCAGCACGCTCCACCACAGAGCACCCCCGACCAGAGCCTTTGGCTGTCACCGCGAGCACGGGCGCGGCCATGGCGCTCCTCCATGGTGCATGCGAGCACGGGCGCGGCCAAGGCCAATGGGTGAGCACCGCGAGCACGAGCACGGCTAGGGCCTCCGGGCAGGCGCCGCGAGCACGAGTGAGACCAGGTCTCGGGTGACCGACAGCTAACAAGGGCAGCAAGCGGCGCTGGCGGTGTGCAGTGCACGGATGTCGGTACATGCACATTACCTGTTTGTTAAAATGTCCAGGAGGAAAATGCCCAGGGGAAAAAGGAAAATGGAAAAAAGATAAACACTTGAGTCATTTACAGGTGGGACCCTCGTCCGACTCAGCATATTGTCCACACAAGCACGCCATGTCAGCCTGGCAGGTGGGCCCAACTTGTCAGTTTCACTGTTTTCGTGAGCTTATTAGACAATCAGTGCTCTTCGTTAGTCATTAGGCACATAGTTGATGGTTTTTTGTGACCTGGCTCAAATCTGGTACCGACCTGTTACCCTAGCCCCTAGTGTGGTGGTTTTGGGTAAATAACTCAGATTCCTGTCACCGGCCACCGGCAAGGACCATGGTCCATCCCGCCTCCATGGCTCTACGTCCACAGGAGATGAGGCATACCAGTGGCGGCGCTGGAGGGATGCAGAGGAACCCTACCTTTTTTCTTCTTCTTTAGGAGGCGGTTTTGATGTCAACAAGAATTATAAATGTACTACAACTTTGTTGCTCACTGTTAAGAGTTTAAGATTCTTACATGACTGGACATGGCTTACAAATATCATTAAGTTACAATTTAACAAGTTCAAGTCAAATAGTAACCAGTCAGAGTTCCCTCTCCTCTAGTGGCCATGTTGTGCCCCCTACCCAGCCAACCTTCTTCCCCGCCTCCACCACGACGTCACGGTTTTTTTTGTAGAATACACATAATGATGCTAATCATTGCATTATAGAAAAAGCGGCAAAGAAGCTGGGCACAATATTTTCGGCCGTTACAACTCTAATTACTAGGATTAGTAGCCACACATCCCACATGTACTACGAGATATGCATCACCTAGACCAGTCTCATGCCAATGGCAATGAGGCAAACCGCAGAGCAATCAAGCTGCGTCACAACCAACATCGAAGACCTCTACAACATGACCAAGACCCGAGAACAATACATACCAATGTACCACCACCCATTGCGCCAAGAGGATGTCGGCAAGTGCATGGCAGGGCCTAGGCAGACCTAGAGAAGGCGTCGTCGAGAGCGCCGGTGCATCATCTCTGTCTTCGGCTCAGCGTTGCTTCCCCCCTTCTTCTTGTTTTCTTCTTCTATCAAAAAATCCACTTTACTTTCATTCCAGAAAACTTACAAATAGCACACGAGAAAAAAAATACACCCATATAGGAATTCTCATATTTTACGTACCTTTGTGGCTTTCCAGACGAGAGAAGAAGAGAGTCTGCCAATCCATCTCAAAGGGCACGACAGTCTGCAGTTCGAGTCTCTGGAATTGCTCTGTTACCTCGTCCACCCCTCCAGTTTGGAGATCGACAATGTACACGCACTCGAGGCGATCCATGACGAGAAGCATGCCGCTCCCCTGGTCTGCGCACAGGCACTGCACGTCCTCGCAAATCGCCTTCTGCTCCGGCGGTCTTAGCTCGATCTCCTTATAGTGGGACCAGTTCACATTGTGCCGTCCATGGCGTGTCTAGACATGCAGTGAGCGGCATCCACTGTGTAGGTGAAACAAGGACAGTGTGCCGTCCATGGCGACGCCGAGCCAGGGTGTGATGTAAAGGCCAAAGTCGTAGCGGCTCTGTGGAATATAAACCTGTGTCGATGACGGACGGCCAGTGCAGGTGTTCACACCGAGCGTGCGGCAGGACTCCCAACTGTCGCAAGCGAACCAGTGTGCCGTTCCGCGGCATACGGCGGCACTGCTGTCTGTGATCCGGAGCGCCGTCCTACTGAAGCACGGCGCTGGGTCGCTCCAGGTCGACTTGGTGGACGAGAAAGTGCAGAGGTAGTAGTAGGACGAATCGGGGTCGAAGACGATGACCAGCACCTTGAATAGGGACGAGCGGCCCGACAATGGCGAGCGCCGGTCTGCGTCGGTTAGTATGGCGCAGTTGTTTATGCTGGAGGAGGCGCTGCATTCCAGGGGGGTAGCACGTCGCACGTGCCGGCATGCAGGTCGCAGACCACGAGGTGGACGAGGGTCGTCTGGCCTGGGCCGGCGGCCGGTGCGCCACCGAGCATGGCGAGGCGCACGAGGAGGCCCTGGCGCGACGTGAGCGGCACTGCGTCATCAAGCATGCCGGCGCTGTCCAAGTCCAAGAGGCCCATGGCGCCGGAGACGAAGGAGACGAGGGAGCGGCGGTTGGTGTCGAGCGGCGATCGCGGCGCAGGTACGAACGCCGGCGAACGGGGACCATCAGGAGGATCCGCGGGGACGACCCGTGACGTGTGGCACCGCTGCTAAGCAAAGAAGCCGATGAGAGAGGGCGGGCCCGGGCCGTCCGGCCAGCGGCGGCGGAGGAAGGCGCAGTCAGCCACGAGGCCCAGCCATGGCTTGCACGCCACGGCGCAACGGAAGAGGGCGGCGGCATCGGCCACGCGCACGAGGATCTCAATCACCACGTCTTCCGGGAGCGTGGCGGTGGCGGCGACGGCGGCGGCCCTCGTCTTCTTCCGCCTCCTCGACGGCGCAACAGGAGCGACGTCCATGCGAACGGAGGCAAAATGAAACAGCAGATCTCACGCCTCTCATTTTCTTTTCGGTTCCGTTTATTTGGTTGGACTCATCTCCGAAAGGGAATTGCCGTCTGATTTAGTTTACACCCATCGTCCGATCTCTGTTGTTAGCAAATCCCGCACGTGATCTGCTGATGAGACAATAGCCAAAATGCCACTATGAGAAACCGGACTTGCCAAAATACCACTATGAAAAACTGACTTGCCAATATAGCACCGCCTTCAATTTTTTCTAGCCAAAATACCACTAATGCCTAACTGAGACTAACATCTTCCAAAAAAGTCTTATATGCCCTTACCTGTTCACATCCGAAGCTTACATTTGAGCAACAAAAGAGCAACTAGAATGCAGCACTCAACAACAAATTATCAAGTAAACAAGACCAGCTGAACAGAATCTCACTTTGCATAAATCAACATCAATACAACAACATTTGGGCAGCATTTTGACACCATTTTGGCAGCATTTCGGCAGCATTTCGACAACATTTAAACATAATCTCAGTTTACATCATTGAACATATATATAACAGCATTTTAACAACATTTTGACAGCATTTCAGCAGAATTTTGACAGTATTTCAGCAATATTTGACAACAATTCAGCATAATCTCAGTTTGCATAATGGTTCAACATAAGATAACATTAACAATAATAAAGATAGCAACAACACATCATGGTTTAAACAAAGATAGCATCAACACATCATGGTTCACACCACCACCCTTCATCATTGTTCTCGCAACCATAAGCAAAAGATCATTCTTCTCCCAACCAATGCACTAAACTCGCCATAGAGGGCTAGGAGCAGCAGTTTTGCTCCTTGTAGACGCACACGGAGGTGTAGAAGCGATTGCAATAGCTGTTGTCCTCTACCTGGTCATTGGACTTGTAGGAGTATCAAGTTGAGTACCTTGCTTAGTTGGTGTCTTAGGAGAAGTAGTTGCAATGCTTGCTTGAGCCTTTGATTTTTTCCTACAGTTCAAAACAATATTGTTAGTAATTAACATTCAAGGTATTTTGGTAACAATGTGAGGAGTGGCATCATGAAATTAATATACAAATGAAAGAAATTAGACTCATGAAAGAAATGCCATGGATGAGTATCATTAAAGTAGTATATAAGTCAAAGAAATTAAACTCATGAAAGACATACCATGGTGGAGGAGTAGCATCTCGGTCCGCGTCACTTTCCATCTCTGGCTCCTTGCAAGTCTTTTGAAGATGGCCTAATGCTCCACACCTTTTGCATTTATGTTTTCTGCCGGTTCCACCTTCAGTGTAATTTTTTATCCTCCTAGTTCTTGGACATCCAACACTCTTAGTAAGTTTGGGAGGGATCATATCAAAACCAGGATTTACCTTGGGCCATTGGGACCTGCCCCTAATTGGCATGAGAATTCCCTCATATGCTGCTTGGAATCTTGCCACTGAGAAGCACCCATCAACATAATCCTCTAGTTTGACTTTTTTCGAAAATATGAACCGGAGAGCATGTGTGCATGGTTTACCACAAATCTGCCATCTCCTACAAGAGCACTGTTTTTTCTCCAAGTTAACGGTGTGCCTCCATCCATTTCCCGAAATCTCAGCTATATTTGGCGATGCTCTAGCTTCCAAATAATGCAGCCCCTTACTTTTTAAATTCAACTCCTTTATCACACTAGGTAGTATGTAACCTAGCAACGCTTCAGCAACAGCTCTCCTTCTCTCAAACAAAATCATTATCATTTCCCTAAGGTTGTCCAAAAGCTCAACAAGTGCAAGTTGCTTCATGTCCTTAATCCAATTGTTGAAAACCTCTGCCAAATTATTGATAACATACTCAACTTTTGTCATTGCTGAAAATTTGCTTCTTGTCCACACACGGTTGTGATGCATGTTCAAATATGCTATTGCTTCAGCGCTTTGAGCTTGTATTTCTGCCATTAGTGAATCATGCTTCTCTACCTCATATGTCCAAGCTGTAGGCCACATATTATCAAGTATGTCACCTTTAAACTTTTTCTTGAAGTTAAGCATAGATGCATCATGCATTCTTTATGTTCACAATTTGGGTAGACCTTAGATAGGGCGTTCTCCAACCCCTTACATGCATCTGTATGGATTGCAAGCCCTTCTGGCTCTCCAATGGCCAATTTCAGCTGCTCCATGAACCATACCCAATTTTCTGTATTTTCTTTCTCAAATATTCCAAATGCTATCGGCAACATCCAACTATGTCCATCTACACCAATTGCGGCCGCCAATTGTCCAGTGTATTTCCCACTAAGAAAAATTGCATCAACCCCCAAATATGGTCTACACCCTGCTAAAAACCCATCAATGCATGGCTTGAAGGCAATGAACAACCTATTGAAAACATGCACAATTTCACCTTTCTTGTTGGTAGTTGTTTTTATGTCTATCTCAAATGTACTTCCAGGATTGGCTGCCAACAATTTAGCTCTAAAGTTCCACAACAACTGAAAATTCTCCTTATATGTACCTTCTAATTGATCCTTTGCACGAGCTCTCCCTTTCCAAACATCGGTGTATTGAAGCTTAATATCATACTCCCTTTGTAAACGTTCTCTAAGTTGTTTTGCACTCACCGTGGCATTCTCTTCAAGTGCAGCCTTCCCTTTTTCAGCAAGCCAATCTCTATTTGCCATTCCTTTGCTGCAATTTTTGCTCCCACAAGTATGTTCGAAGGGAAGTTTCTTTACCTACAATAACATCAAGGAACATAAATGTCAAATAAATAACAATAGAAAGAAACAAATCAACAATAACATGTACCAAAGCAAGAAGAAAACAATAGTATTAATCATACCATGAAAGTGTTAGTGTTCAGTAACTTGGAGGCATGTATCCTCCATGGACAATCCTCATCGGTGCAATTAGCCCTGAATCTCCTAGTGTCACTATATTCACTAGTAGAAAAAGGGCCTACAGTCCCGGTTGGTGAGGGCCCTACAGTCCCGGTTGGTGAGGGCCTTTAGTCCCGGTTCATGAACCGGGACTAAAGGGTCGGTACTAATGCCCTGACCCTTTAGTCCCGGTTCAATCCAGAACCGGGACAGATGGGCCTCCACGTGGCCTGTCCGCTGAGCCCAGGCAGGAGGGCCTTTGGTCCCGGTTGGTGGCACCAACCGGGACCAATAGGCATCCACGCGTTAGCATTTCTGTGGCTGGGGTTTTTGTTTTTTTTTTAAAGGGGGGGGGGGTTTGGGGGGTTTTGGGGGTTTAATTTAGGTGTTTCATATATATTGTGCTATAGCTAGCTAATTAATAGAGAGAAATGTCCTCTCTTTTGTCCGTGCTTGGTCGACGCTACGTACCATACATACGTATAGAGAGGACTAGCTAGACACGCTAGCTAGCTAGTAAGCAAACAGAAGATCGTCATGAACATATATGCATACAGAGAGAAGTGATATCGACCACCTCTCCTTCTCCGAGAGATTGGTCGAACAACAAGTTCTCGTATATCTATCCGACACTACCGAATATACAATAATTATCTTTTACAAATATATAAGCTCCTAAAATACGGACGCGTGGTCCACATAGTATTCTCCATCTTCAGCGATCACGTGGTCAAGAAAGAATGCCGCCAATTCCTCTTGAATTGCTCGCATGCGATCTGGTGCTAGGAGTTCATCCCGCATCCGAAACATCTAATTTTAAGAAGGGGTCAATACATATATATATATATGAATGAATGAAACTCAACACAAATGATGGTAATAAAATAAAATTGTGAATATTGTTATTTACGCACTTCATATTGTTTGTCGGAGTAGCCCTGCTCACAGGTCGTGTGGCGGATGGACTCGCAAATGTAGTATCCACAGAAATCATTCCCTTGTTCCTGCCACAACCACTTTACAAGAAATAGAGGTCAATCAAACTGATAATTAGCAAGCATGCTAAATGGTATTGATGAAACTAGCGCTTGAATCACTAGGAGATTTCTTCAATACTTTGACACTATAGGAACCCTCTCGACCCCTCGGCGATCCTCGACCCCTTGAACCCTCGACGACCCTGGAACCCTCGACCCCTAGACGATCCTGGAACCCTTGATCCCTCGACCCTAGAACCCTCGACCCAGGATAATATAGACAACGCTTCAAGGGGGTAATACCGACAACGATGAGATACATACACGGGAGAAATTAATGTTATCGGGGAGGGGGTATATCGACCCCCCACCTATTGAAGTTATCGGGAGGGGGTATATGGACCCCCCCCCTCATGTTGAAGTTATCGGGAGGGGTATATCGACGATGATAGAGGAGAAGATCGAAGAAAAAAAAGAGGAGAAGAAGAAAGGAATAGAGAAGTAGAAGAAAAAATAGAATATTTTCTATTTTTTTCTTCTTCTCCTCTATTTCTTTCTTCTTCTCCTCTTCTCTTTCTTCTTTTTTCCTCTTCTTATTTATTTCTCCTCTTCTTCCTCACCTCTTCTTCTCCTTCTTCCTCTTCTTATTTTCCTTTTTCCTCTCCTTCTTTTTCTTCTTCTTCCTTCTTTCTAGCTAGATATATAAAACTTTTCTAAAAATGTAACTTTTGCATATATAAAACTTTTTTCTTCTTCTTCCTTTCTTCCTTCTCTTCCTTCGTCCTAAATATATAAAACTTTTCTAAAAATGAAACTAACCTAAAATTAATGTACTAAATCAGAGAACAATTGAAAACACCATGCATATTACAATTGAAAAAATACATACATTCATACAAAAATATATATAAAACAAGCATATATATATGAAAAAAAATGAAAAAGGAGGGCGCCGGCGGCCGGACCAAGCTGCGGCGAGGATGGCGGG
>NC_041380.1:547938796-547940589 GCF_002162155.2 Triticum dicoccoides | reverse complement strand
TACTTATTGTTGCTATTTTTAGTTTTTTCCAGTTTTTTTGTTTTGTTTTCTGCATTAATTATTTTCTTTTGGTTTTTTGCTTTATTTTTTAATTCTTTGAAATTTGTGTGAATAGTTAAATTGAATTCTTTGAAATTTGTGTGAATTTGAAGTTTGTGATTAACTTTACTAGTGCCATTATTTTTTCAGTTCTACTTAGAAATAAATACTTACAGTTTTTTGGTGATTTCTTTTTTCTTTTAGGTCACAAAAAATAAAAACTTCTCTGTTAGTGAACATAGATGCACTTATAGAGAAAATTAAACATAAATTCATAATCAATTTCTATTTATAAATTTAGGTCCAATTTCCTCTATAGGTGCATCTATTTTTACTTTGAGAGGAGATCAACAACACAGAGAGGGACGGGCTTATAAACAGGTGTGGGCGCCCTTCGGTTGGCGAGGTGGGACTAAAAGCTGGGTGCAACGAGGGCCAACCCTTTAGTCCCGGTTGGTGGCATGAACAGGGACTAAAGGTAACCATTTGGTCCCAGTTCATGCCACCAACCGGGACCAATAGTGGTGGGCCAGGAGCCAGGACCATTGGTCCCGGTTCGTCCCACCAACCGGGACCAAAAGGTCCGGACGAACCGGGACCAATGGCCCACGTGCCCCGGACGGCCCCCTGGGCTCACGAACCGGGGCAAATAGCTCCATTGGTCCCGGTTCTGGATTGAACCGGGACTAATGGGCTGAACTGGCCTGGGCCATTGCCCCCTTTTCTACTAGTGATTGTGTGTTAAAGGACCAATCTTCTCTAATTGCTAGTTGTCTCAATGCAACTCTAAATACTTTGGAGTTAAGAAATGTGGCTCCTACTTCAAGACGAGGATTTTTTTAATCATGGATATAAGTAGGAGCCACATTGTTCGCAAGTAAAGTCTCATCATCCCCTCGCACATGACGTGGATCATAAGAGTTGTCAACATCTAGTGTTCCCAATGGTACTCTTGCAACCTTTGGCTGGGCACTTTTCTGTGGCTCGGCATTCTCCTTTGACTCTACATTCTCCTCATGCAAATAGGTGTTCTCCTCATCGCATCCCACGGGCTCATCATCCTCGTACTCCCCTTCATAGGCTTGCTTCGGCCAAGCAAAGAATGGATCATGAACTGGCTGATCATCCATTCCCTCGGCCATGAAAGAAGCATGTTCATTGTGTTGTTGTTTTCTCTCAATGGTCACACCGAACCTTACTATTTTGTCTTAGAACATCTATCAAACAGCTCAGCTATCTTTGATTCAGAGATCAACGGGACGGTGTTATCTTCGATTCCATACCAAATGGTCATCCTCTGATCAGTAGACCACTTAAACTTCTCCTCCACAACCTCCTTTATTCGCGCCACAGACAAGTCCCAACCGCCCATGAAATCCCATGTTTTGCCCCTTCTGTACACTCGTTTGCCGTCTACAATCGTCAAATAAGACTGAACATCTATTTCTACTTTGTAATCGCCCATAGAATCGTCTCTGAAACACATAAACACAACACTAAATCTGCTGCACTTGCAATGAAAAAAAACTTGGAAACAGGGGGGAAAACTGTACCTCATTCTGTTGTGGATGTAGTGGTAGAAATTTGGTGCAGGGAGAGGATCCAGTCGAGGGGCGGGACAAGGCAGAGGGGCGGGCGAGCGTACAGGTGGGACGAGGCAGAGGAGGGCCAAGCTTTGAGCCGGCGGTGGCCCAGCCCTCGGATCGATGGGCGCCGGGCTGCCCAGCCACAGATCGCGGGCGGCGGAGGGAGCG
>NC_041380.1:547895522-547938442 GCF_002162155.2 Triticum dicoccoides | reverse complement strand
AGGCGCCGGCGGGGGCTGCGCACTCGCGCCGCCATGGGTGTTGCGTGCAAGTGGGCTGGAGAGGAAGAGGTCGTGGGTGGGGGTTAGGTCTTGTGAGGGTAATTTTGGAATAGCCAAAAAACTGACAAGATGCTAACGGTTTGACTAACGGAAAATATTTGACAACTAACGGAAGTGCTATTTTGACAACAACAAATGAGAAGACAATGCTATATTGGCAAGTCAGTTTTTCATAATGGTATTTTGACAAGTCTGGTTTCTCATAGTGGCATTTGGCTATTGTCTCTCCGCTGATTCGTCTTAACTGTTGTGTGTGCATGGTGTCGTGGTATTTTTTTACGGGATGGGCCCGGTTGCAGTTCATTTCTGTATGGTAAATTGCAACAAATGGGTCATCCCTCTGAACAATAGTCTCGGTCAGTTAGAATGACGCAACTCACCGTGTTCATGTTCGTGCTAGAAAACACATCGTCTTTTAGCGACGGTAGCATGTCCCATGTGCCGGCAAGCGGGTTGCACACTGCTAGACGGACTGGTTTCCGCTTTAGATCGGCGGAGGCGTCCTACTGTGGGCCGAGGTGCATTAGAAGGAGGCCAGAGCCTGAGAAGAGCGGCACCGCACCGTCGAATAATCCGACGGCGTGGGGAAAGAAAGAGCCCTAACCTTTCAATCCCTGAAAGCGGCACCCCTCAACTTCCATTTCCTATCTCTAATTCCCCTGAACCAAACATACTCTCAGGAAAAAAAAGAGTGCAAAGTCCCAGGGCCGGCCCTGGGGAGGGACAGGGTGGCAGCCGCACCGGGCCCCCGGAATCCAGGAGCCCCTCCTCAGTCCTCACGTATATAGGCTATATTCGCTGAAAAAACGTATGTAGGCTATATGGCCAATCGTATTTCAATGATCGGCAAAAGAAAATCCTAGGGGCTGGGCCGTACGTAGCAAGCAGATGGAATCGTAAATGCGCATGCAGCACTCCGCAGTTGGCGCAGCGATCGATTATTTCCTTCCTCCACGTAGAAAAAGGAGCGATTGATTCCTTCCTGATTAGCAATTGCAATTCCCAGCGGCCGCCGGCGCTTGGCCTGTTCAGAACTGGGCGCTCGGTTCTCCTATTACGTTTTCTCCTAAATCCTACGCCGATTATAAGTCCTACAGGCCCCCGTCGCCAGCCCGCTTTGCTCTCCATCTTCAGATTCTAGGCGTTGTATATAGCCATATTGCCACAAGCACATCATCGATTCGACCATCCAAGATATATCATATATTCATATTGCCGTTCTCCCTGGATGCATAGCCAGCATGGCGCGGCACCGTTCTACAATTGATGCAATTTTCTTATTTATTTTCCTCATTGTGTTTTATCATGTCTTCCAAAAATTATGCATCTGGTAGTATTTAAAGAAAGAAAATAAAATTAGGGTCGCGCTAACTGCCACACGTGTGGTAGGAAGGAAGACGCACCACACGTCTTTAATGTAAACAGATTGCCACGTCATCACATGCATGCATGTAGGAATCTTTTTGGATTTTCAGTTTTTATAATGTTTTATCTCTTAAACGAAAAATCCGATTGAAAATCCATTTTCACCATTAAATCCCTCGTGATGAGATCTTTGAAACTAGATTCCATGTTGATATGTTTTGATGAAAAAAAATTTGGATTAAAAGTTGTCATGTCTATTGTATATGAATTGCCATGATGTTTACACTGAAGTTGCCATGATATGTTTCAGCTATTTTCTTCTACATTTAAAAATAAATTTTGACATTTATAAAACGGGGAATTAAGAAACTAGACTTGACATGAACCATAAACTAAAATTGCCATGATACATGCACGTAAAATTGCCATGGTTCATACAAAAAATAATTTTTATGGTCAAAATACTGGAGTTGCCATCATAAAAATGCTAAAATTGCCATGATCTACAAACTAAAATTGCCACATGGCAACTTTAGTTTAAGCCCTATGGCAACTGCAGTGTAAACATCGTGGCAACTTCTGGCAAAAAAAAATCGTCGAAACATATCAACATGGGGTCTAGTTTTGAAGATCTCATCGAGACGGATTTAATGGTGAAAACGGATTTTTAGTTCGCTTTTTTATTTAGGAGATACAACATTTTTAAGCCGAAAATCAAATTTTTTTTTACTGATGTCATCTATTCATACGTGGCAAAATGAGTGAAGATGGAGGCGTGTGGGCGATGTGCAAACGCCCACACGTGTGGGCGTTAATATTACCGTAAAATTATAGATGACTTGGTACAATCACAGCATGGAGATCTATACGAATTAGCAATAGTTTTTTTGGGATAAGTATATTTTTCGTTCTCGAACTCTTCCGAGAGTTTAGAAATCGTCCCTCAACTCTAAACCGGAGAGTTTTCGTCCCTCAACTGTCAAAACCGGATAGTTTTCATCCCTCATGCCGCTTCGGGTGGTTTTAGTCCTGGATGAACAGTAAATCAGTGAACAATAAAATCGAGAAAATAGCAAAAAATAAATAAATAAAATCTGAAATTTTATAGCATCGAAGATAATCTGGTGCGCAACACGCGTGCAAAATTTCGTGGTGTTTCGACATTCAAGCAGCTCATGGCAAACAAAAAGTTGTAAATATGTACGTCGGTGAACAGTACATTAAAAAATAGTAAAAGATAATTCAAAAAAACATGAAACATTTTGGCATCAAAGATGCTCAGGTTCGCAAGATGCATGCAAAAATTTGTGATCAAATGACATACGAGGAGCTCTAGCAAAAAAAAACTAGCGCACTTTTTTTTAAAAATAAATCTGAGCCAAATTTTGTTTCTTTTTGTCACGAGTTCGTATAATACCCAGACATCACGAAAATTTGCACGCACGTTGGGCACCCAAGCCTCTTTTATGCCAAAGAAAATCATACCGCTTTGAATTTTTTTGCTATTTATTTTAAATTTACTGTTCACTGACGTACAAATTTATAGTTTTTTCTTTGCCACGAGCTGCTCTAATATCAAAGCACCACAAAATTTTGCAACGTGTCTTGCGCACCAAAGTATCTTCGATACTCTAAAATTTCAGATTTTTGTAATTTTTGTTGCTATTTTTTTCGATTTTACTGTTCACCCCGGACTAAAACCGCCCGAAGCGGCACGAGGGAGGAAAGCTATCTGGTTTTGGTAGTTGATGGACGAAAATTCTCCGGTTTAGAGTTGAGGGACGATTTCTAAACTCTCGAAAGAGTTCGAGGATGAAAAATATACTTATCCTTTTTTTGCGGGTAGAATTAGCAATAGTTGTTGCGGAGAAGGAAACTATTGTTAATCAAGAAGACGACAAATACAATGTCATCAACACGGACGATAACAATGTGAGTGATCATGCATCCATATTTAATTTATCTATAGCAGATAGAATCTAGTAGTTCTAATGAAGAACCATTTTTTATTATATTTATAAAAGAAATTGGAAATAATCTTGATAGAAAATCAAGGGACATTTCATATATACAAACGCATATAATGATAACTATTTCGATGTTTAAGCTAGGGGCCCTCTGTTCATAGTTTTGCCCCGGGCCCCCGAAATCTCAGGACCCGCCTTGCAAAGTCCAAACAAACACGGATTAAAAAGGTGACTGGCCGTGTGCTACGGCAATATGTTCTTTGGCGGTCTTCAATCATTGCAGTAAAACAAACATCAGAAATAATAAGAATTACATCAAGATCCGTAAACCATGTAGCGACGACTACGAGCGCTGAAGCGAGCCGAAGACGCGTCATCATCATCATCCCTTCCTCATCAGAGCCAGACAAAACTTATTTTAGTAGACAATCGGGAAGTCGTCATTCTAAGACTTCATAGGACCAGCGCAACAGAAAAGCAACCACACCCATGAAGTGTAGCGTAGATCTGTGTGTCGTACGAGAGCAATGCGACAATTCTGTGAGGTTGTCAACAGTTGTTTGCAACAACCATTCGTATTTGTGCAATGGTCATTCACCCTATATGTTGTGTGCATAGTAGTTTTCTCGTACCAAAGCTCACTACGCACTGTATTTCACATGCTTGCTTGTCTGTCAGAATTGTCACTTTAAAATTTCACTGTACGTGCCCCTGCTGCACTTTTAGAGATTCCAAGTCCTACTAGAGGAAAAGACAATTTGATTCGCTCAAATGTTCTTCGTCTTAGGGAAAGGAGTGATTTAATTAAAACAAAATGTCCGCCGTTCATGCACATCTAGTGTAGATCATCGTCGCAACTACCCTACAAACGGTATCTTCACGGCCACAAATGCTGGCATAATAGTTTTCGATGCGAAAACAAAACCAAATGAAAGATGACTTGGGTCATCGCTCAAGAGGAAACCTTTAGAGTATCTCTAGCACCGATCCTCAAATCAGACACCGCAGCCGTCCACGGACCAGGGGGATCAATCCGTGGACACGTTTATGGGAGCCGGTCTTTGCGTTGTACCGCGTCATTGGGATCAGCACGAGTGGTAATTCATTGACCCATGAGGTTGCGGCTAGAGCGAGGAGTCATGGTGCTGATCGCTGCTGTTACCCCTTATTTACAGGCCTTGATCCCCGATGAATGTAGCACACCTAGATGATCTGTATGGTTTGTTACCCTCAAAAAATAAAATAAAATCAAGCAACAATGTGAGGGATGACCCAGGTTAACATTCAGCAATCTTACTGACAGCAGCGGGGCGCCTCCTTTCTCACTCGAACTTAGAGCAACTCTAGCAGACCCCGCATTTTGTTGACCTATAAAATGTGTTCGTAGGTTACACGGGGCGGTTATGCAGGCCGAATTTCGCGGCGGCAGACTAGAAACCGCAAACAAACCCCTAAATTTCAAAAAAAGTTGTTTCGCGCGAGAAATTTAAGCAGCAGCTCGCCGAAGCTCGCTCGCATAGATGGTTCTTCTTCGCATAATAAGTTCATACACGCCACATACATACGTAAATGTTAGATAAGCTAGACAGGGCCTACGCTACCGCACCACTACAACAAAATTGAGCTCACCGGAGCTCCTGCGGTAGCTGCCCACCGGTGGCGATCAGTCGGAGTCGGAGTCGAGGTCGATGTAGAGCTTCGCCTGCTCCGCCTTCATCACGTGCAGGTCGGCCTCCTTCGATGTGTGCGCCTGCGATGCCGTGAGGCCCGTCTCGAGGAAGAGCCGCTCGTACTCGAGCTCGCGCCGAATGTGCTCTTCCATCTCCTCCTGATCCCTCGCCGACCGCTCGAGGACGATGCACTCGAGGAGCTCCTCCTGCCCCGGTGGGAGGTAGTCCTCGGGTCCGATGACTCCTCGGCGCGGCGGCGCATCGGGCACGGCCTCCTCCGGCTCCCTCTTCACCGGAACGAGCCGCGAGCTCGATGCGCCCGCGGATGAGCACCCCGCGGACCCGTAGCCGTATGAGCTCCCCGCGGACCAGTTGCTGTAGGAGGCGCGGCGGCGACGGGTGTAACACCCACGATGCGGCTATATCTCCCACGTGTCAGAGCACGACTTAGAGGCATAACCGCATTGTAGGCATGTCGCAAGAGGGGTAATCTTTACACATCCCATGTACTGAATAAGAAAGGGATAAAGAGTTGGCTTACAATCGCCACTTCACACAATACATAAATATAGCATTACAACATCCAGAATACAATCAAGGTCCGACTACGGAACCAAAATAAAGACAACCCCAAATGCATAGGTTCCCGATCGCCCCAACTTGGCACCACTACTGATCAAAAGGAAAGGAAACAACATAACGAACACGATCTTCATCGAGCTCCCACTTGAGCTCAGCTGCGTCATCTGCACTGGTATCAACGGCACCTGCAACTGTTTTGGAAGTATCTGTGAGTCACGAGGAATCAGCAATCTCACACCCGCGAGATCAAGACTATTTAAGTTTATGGGTAGGAAAAGGTAGTGAGGTGGAGCTGCAATAAGCACTAGCATATATGGTGGCTAACTTACGCAAATAAGAGCAAGAAGAGAAACAATGCAATGGTCGAGAAACTAGAAGTGATCAAGAAGTGATCCTGAAACTACTTACGTCAAACATAACACAAGAACCGTGTTCACTTCCCGGACTCCGCCGAGAAGAGACCATCATGGCTACACACGCGGTTGATGCATTTTAATTAAGTTAAGTGTCAAGTTCTCTACAACCGGACATTAATAAATTCCCATCTTCCCATAACCGCTGGTACGGCTTTCGAAAGTTCAAAACCCTACAGGGTGTCCCAACTTAGCCCATCACAAGCTCTCACGGTCAACGAAGAATATTCCTTCTCCCAGGAAGACCCGATCAAACTCGGAATCTCGCTTACAAGACATTTCGACAATGGTAAAACAAGACCAGCAAAGCCGCCCGATGCGCCGACATCCCGATAGGAGCTACACATATCTCGTTCTCAGGGCAACACCGAATGAGCACTCCGTACAACTAAAACCAGCCCTCAAGTTTCCCCGAGGTGGCGCTGCAAAGGACTCTAATTCGGACCAACACTTAGCCAAGCACTGGCCCGGGGCGGCTTAAAATAAGGATGACCCTCGAGAGAGCGACTCCCAAGGAAAAAGTAGGTGGTGGTGAGGAAAATGGTAAAACCAAGGTTGGGCCTTGCTGGAGGAGTTTTATTCAAAGTGAACTGTCAAGGTGTCCCCATAACACCCAACCGTGTAAGGAACGCAAAATCAAGGAACATAACACCGGTATGACGGAAACTAGGGCGGCAAGAGTGGAACAAAACACCAGGCATAAGGCCGAGCCTTCCACCCTTTACCAAGTATATAGATGCATTAATTAAATAAGAGATATTATGATATCCCAACATATCTATGTTTCAACAAGGAACAAACTTCATCTTCACCTGCAACTAACAACGCTATAAGAGGGGCTGTGCAAAGCGGTAACATAGCCAAACAATGGTTTGCTAGGAAATGAGGGTTTGAGGCTTGACATGGCAATCTGGGAGGCATGATAAAGCAAGTGGTAGGTATCGCGGCATAGCAATAGAGCGAGCAACTAGCAAGCAAAGTTAGAAGTGATTTCGAGGGTATGGTCATCTTGTGTGAGATCCCGCAAGGAAGAAGAATGAGTCGATGAAGAAGACAAACGGACGTAGTCGAACGAATCCTCACAAACGCGACGTTATCAGAACCAACCCAAAGAATTAACACTGGAAAGAAGCAAACCTCATAGTAAACAACCACCACATAAACATGGCATGATGCACAACCAAGTATGATGCATGTCCCATTTAATGAAGCATGGCAAGGCAAAGTGCAACAAACCACACTACAAATTAAGTGGAGCTCAATATGCAACGGAGTTGCATATTGAAGAAAACATCACATGACTTATTTAGTTCTCTCTCATTTATGTACTCAACAATATTAAATGTTGATTATCATGACAAGGGGTGAAGCATATGAAAACTACCTATCTAGGAAAGTTTAAATGAGGCCGGAACAACAAAACAACAAGTCCGGAAACTCCTCATGTGCATATTTTAGGTTTGGTACTGTTCTGCCCTAAACACAATTTTAAATTTGCTAAACATGCAAAGAAAGTACACCATGTTAAACTAGGCATTTTTCTATCCCATTTACATATAAAGTTTATTAAATTTGGAGCTACGGTTATTTAGTTATGAATTAAATCATTTTAACATGACATAGGAGCAAATTTAAGCAAACATCAGTTTAAACATTTTAAACATAGATGAAAGTTGGAAATTATCAAACTAGACAAAATTCTAAACATTTTTCATATAAAGTTTGTTTTAATCCGATGCACGGTTTGTGAGTTATTATATGCATGAACTCTAGGGACTTTTCTGCAAATCTGCAGTCTCAAGATAATATGGAAAATCGTTGGACTGGAAAAAAATACCATGGGCCAAAACTGGCAGGCCCAGAAGTGCACAGGAAAGGGGGCGGCTCACCCATGGGCCATGGCCCACTTGGTGGAGGCAGGCCGAGCGAGGAAGCGGCTGGGCCGACTGGATCTGGGAGGCCCATTGGCGGTCGCTCGTAGACAAGGCGCAGTCAAGGCGCGGCGGCTGCGTGCGCTCGTCGTCCTGTTCGAACGAAACAGATAAGCGGCGCAGGCGGGGCAGTAGCGGGCCGGCGAGGAGGTAGCTTCGGCAAGTGTGGGTTTGGAGGCCGGGGCGGGCTCCTTCGGTGGCCATCCATGGCGCTGCTGGTTCAAAGAAATAGAGAGGGAGATGTGAGACAGGGAAAAATGCAGGGGGAAGACTCAGGAATGGTGCAGGTCACGCGGTGACCGAGAGAGGAACTTGGGGAAGGAGAGGTGCAACAGTCGCTGGCCGGCGGCGAGGTTCAGCGAGTCGAGGACAGACGGATCCGGGCATGGGAGCTCGAACGACGGCGGCGGGGAAGAGCTCGAGGTCGTCCATGGCTTCAGGTGCTCCCCTGTTCGAGGCAACAGAGAGACAGGGAGATAGCGTGAGGGAGAGAAGAGAATAAAAAAGGAGGAAGATAGGAGAAGAGGAAGGCGGCCCTGCTGGCTTCTGTCGGCACAGACGAGGAGAAGGCAGGGCCTCGGGCGCGGGGCTCCATGGGAGGCGCAGGTCGGAGGCGGCCTCGGGCACTCTTTGGTTGGGAGCGGAGGACGAACAGAAGGCACGGGAGGATGGTGGGTTGCGAGGGGATTTGGGCAGGTAGTGGCTGCAGCGAACTGGTAGGGTGGGGATGGATCGGGATGGATCCCGAGATGAAAGAGGACTGGCGGCGGCGGGATGGGACAATGGTCCTAACTTTTAGGGTTTGCTTAGATTTATATAGTGAGTGGTTTAGGTTAGGGGCTAATCCGGTCCCTCCGATTTAGATCGGACGCTCGAGATAAATAGGGTAGGGAGACCAAAAAGAAAAAAACAGAGATGTTTTGTAGATGTTAGGGGATGATCCGGATCCAACAGTGACGACTGCTCGGGTCGGGTCCGGGACAGCTTTCGGACGCGCGCGCAAGGAGGGCCGCGGGCTGACGAGAGAGGTTAGGTTGGGCCTAGCGGTGAGTGGTAGTGGGCTATGCAGAAAGCCTAGGGCTGAGAGGAGAGAAGAGAGAGAGACCCCGCGACTGTTTCCGGAGACCGAAAACGTCCGACGTTTAACCGACTATAATGTCGCTATAGTTAACCGTTGGGGCGTCAAATGTACTCTGAATGCGATGAAATTTGGCAGGCGACCTAATAACAACATAAAAACACCGCATGCCAACTTTCAACCATTCTGAGAACATTTTTCGGCCACTTATAAAATACTATTTCGGACATGCCGCGGGCGCGTGCAAGTGTGTCTGGGCTTAGAACGTGCAACAGAAGGAACTGGGAGACCCGGACTAATGTAAGTTTTGAAAACATGATGATGCAATGCACATGATGACATGGCAAGATGCAATACGCAAGCAAATGACATGGCAACGACAGCGAATAACTGGAAGACACCTGGCGCAATGGTCTCGGGGCGTCACAGCACTCCACCACTACGAGAGGATCTCGTCCTGAGATCTAGAATGGCACCAGAGAGAAACGGAAGAGGAAGAGAACAGGTAAAACTAAGTTGCTTCTTTGACAAACGAGTGAAACCAACAAACCTTGCGAGGTTAAACAAATTGAAAGAAAGAATACAATGAAGATGAACAAAGTTGAAACACTCCGTTAGAAAAGAGGAACAAGGAACATTTCTAGAGCCTTGTAGGTTGAAAGACATAAGAAAAGGGTTACAAAGGACAAGAAGTACATGCAAGCACCCCGGTTGAAACGAGATGTACAAGGAATGATAAGGATCAAATACGACAACACTCCAGTTGGAAAGGGAGGTAAAACTTGATAAGATGAGAGAGCTCGAATGAAAACACAACACTCCGGTTAAATAGATAAGCATGAAAAGAACACGATCCTCACAACTTGAGATGATGAGAGAAGAGAGCAACATCACAAAGCCGCCGTAAGAAAAGAAAGAATGGAATGAACGGAGGGAAGCAAGATCTTGAGATAGCGCGCTTACAACAAATGCTAGAACGGAGTTGTTGGATTATCAACAACGAAAGGATAAGTTTGATATGGACTTATAGAAGACATCTCAAAATTTTGAGGTGACAACTTGCCACTCACGGAAAAGATATGATTGGGAGCTAGAAAAAAGATTGAAATCTTCTTCCACCGAGGTGATAAGGATAAAACTTGGATCATAGATAATCAACACAAAGAGCAACATTCCAAATGGAAGGCTTAGGTGAAAACTATACCAAGATAACTCTAAGGAAGAAAGTGATGGGTTTAAATATCTCCTTCCTGACAACTTTTGAATCATGAAACATGAACTCAGATTGTCACGAATGACATAACATCACCTCAAAAGATGAGATAGGAAGAATTGCACTTCGGAGTGCAAGATAAAGAATACTTGAACTCCTCTGAAAAGAATCTTGATGAATGCTTCGAGAAGGAATTAAATCCTTGATGAACCACCATGTAGAGCCTCCATGAAGAACTCCGGTAATAAAAGAATCATCAAACGAAAGGAAAGAGAAGTTGAAAACACAAGGTGAATCCTTGCAATGATTTAGATGAATCTCCGTGGTGATATGATTGCGAGAGCTTGGAACTCTTGGAAAAGAAAAGATAAAGCATCTTGAACTGAGAATGTGATATTATGAACCACTCCGGAAAGCAGGAGTTGAATTCCCTCGATGACACAAGAATAAGAATTACATTATGCTTATCCTTCACCAATTAAATTGATGACAAACAATGGATTTGGCATACTACTTACTCTCATAGAAAGGATTAAGATAGATATAGCACAAACTTGAGAAAGGTCTTCAATGATCCACCGGTATGATTGAAACAACGAATAAATTGATGTGATAAGAAGGAAGAAAAATCTTGAACGAACCACCGTATGAATTGAAAATGAAAGTAGCAAAGGCACAAATCACCGGGTAGAATTGGAAAACGAATGAAGATACTTGAGAGAATTTAGATACAAGTGAACGAAGAGATCACGAGTTGATTAGAGAATAATTGAATGATGCACCGGTAAGATTTGGAGAACGAGAGCTGAAAGCTGGAATGAATAATCCTGAGATGATGCGCTCCAGAGAATCAAACTAAAAAGACTCCTGAATTGCTCCGGATGGGTGAAAAGAATTCTCACAATCGAAAACAATTATGAGAGGATGGCATTAAGCTAGAACCACGAATCTTCAAGAGAACATATATGATTGAAGAGAAACTCTTCTTCGGTCTTCAAATGTTGAGAATGACAATGAGAAGCACCATCATGAATTGTTGAGGCACTCCGGAATGACGAATAGAAAGGTTGAGCCAATGGTAAAAAGAATTTGACCGATCTTGTTGAAATACATTTGACTGATGACAATTCATTCTTACGTCAAACTTGGAAAATAATTTGAGATTTGACTCCGGGAAAAATTAGAAGAGTCAGGTAAGATCCTGGGAAAAGACATGTGGGTTAGGGCCCACTCAAGAGAAAACACCGTTGAATGATTTAAAAGAGAGATAGTACCGGTTGAATTAAATGGCTTGAATAAGGTAAGACCTCGAAAATAGCTTGGATTGATCAAGAATAGAAGCACTAATCTTCCGAGATATCTTCGGCACAACGGAACAAATGGAAAATGAGAGGTGAATAATTAAGAAGTGCACCGGCATAAGAAAGCATTTGAAACGAGGAAAATGATATGATCGACAAAACTTGAATTGAATCCACTGGAGAAGAAATAGAACGAAGAATAATAAACTTGAAGTTTCGTTGGTATCATCCTGAGAATCACCGGATAAGAACATTGACGGAAAAGAATGGAGAGGCTTCACATCCATAAGATGGATACTTGATTAAGAAATCTGAATTCTTGAAGAAAAAGGGTGGGAGGGCGGGAAAAACAAAGACAACTTGGGACGGATGAAACAGCCACCGTTGAGAAGACTTGAGTTGATCTTGTGGATGTTGAAAAAAATGATCGTATCTAGTTGAAGAGAAACACACCGGTTGGAAAAAGGATTGACATGACAATCTTGATTATCAAGAGGGATTGGTATTCACATAACAATATGGGAACACCACTTAGGAAAGGTATGGAATCAACACTTAACATTGAAGCAACTCGAATACCACAACTGAAAACAAAAACAAAGTATTGGCTTGCAGAATAAGCCAGAACAAACATATGATAGAGATTTCGTCCGAAGTTTTCATGGTGGGGCCCACACGGGCTCGATCGTACAGCACCATCATGTACAAGGTAGTGCACATGACATACGAAGCGTTCCCGAGTCAGCATAGCCAAGGACTCTTTAAGACACAATGAGACCACTGTAAAACCAACCATGGATAGGCGGACCACTAGACGTCGAACCCCAATTTCATATCATACATCTATTGGAAAAATATCCTAGGATCTACTTGAATTCCCACTTATAAACTCCCGAAACTTTTTGGTTATGCAATCAGGTGTTGGGGATACAGGGGAAGCATAATATATCACCCAAAACTAGCAAATCCTACATCCAGCTGTATCCATCCTTCAACACATAACCAAGAAACCTTCGGAAATCGTTTACCTCAACCTTCAAAAAGCATACGTTATACGAGTTATGGCAACACTCCCGAACTCCTGCCCCAGTACTGGGTGGCGTCGAGGTTATCTCACCAACAACTGCATAAAAGAGATTTTCGATGTCGGCGAAACTCAGGTATTCCAGAACTGCAACGATAAAATTGTGACACCAACACCTCGGAGCTCAACTCCCCGGGACACTGCCACAACCCCTAAATGTCAGGAGGCACCAAGAACAATGTTCTCATCACAAAACCATCGGAATGATTCCAAGATACCCGCTGATCCTAAGAAAAATTCGTGAAATTTCAGAAGAGAAGAGTCAAAACACTACGTCAGGAGGCCTCACCAGGGCGACGAAGGGACTGAGGAGTAAAAGAATCCTACTCTCCGATATATATATATATAATAGACTCAAAACATATTGTTCTAGACACAACAACGCCAGCGATTCGATCAAGCAGGGGGCTCCTAAGTCAGGGAAGGCTCTGATTACCAACTTGTAACACCCATGATGCGGCTATATCTCCCATGTGTCAGAGCACGACTTAGAGGCATAACCGCATTGTAGGAATGTCGCAAGAGGGGTAATCTTTACACATCCCATGCACTGAATAAGAAAGGGATAAAGAGTTGACTTACAATCGCCACTTCACACAATATATAAATATTGAAGGAAATATGCCCTAGAGGCAATAATAAAGTTATTATTTATTTCCTTATATCATGATAAATGTTTATTATTCATGCTAGAATTGTATTAACTGGAAACATAATACATGTGTGAATACATAGACAAATAGAGTGTCACTAGTATGCCTCTACTTGACTAGCTCGCTGATCAAAGATGGTTATGTTTCCTAACCATAGACATGAGTTGTCATTTGATTAACGGGATCACATCATTAGGAGAATGATGTGATTGACTTGACCCATTCTGTTAGCTTAGCACTCGATCGTTTTGTATGTTGCTATTGAAGGAAATATGCCCTAGAGGCAATAATAAAGTTATTATTTATTTCCTTATATCATGATAAATGTTTATTATTCATGCTAGAATTGTATTAACCGGAAACATAATACATGTGTGAATACATAGACAAACAAAGTGTCACTAGTATGCCTCTACTAGACTAGCTCGTTAATCAAAGATGGTTATGTTTCCTAACCATGGACAAAGAGTTGTTATTTGATTAACGGGATCACATCATTAGGTGAATGATCTGATTGACATGACCCATTCCATTAGCTTAGCACCCGATCATTTAGTATGTTGGTATTCCTTTCTTCATGACTTATACATGTTCCTATGACTATGAGATTATGCAACTCCCGTTTACCGGAGGAACACTTTGTGTGCTACCAAACGTCACAACGTAACTGGGTGATTATAAAGGTGCTCTACAGGTGTCTCCAAAGGTACATGTTGGGTTGGCGTATTTCGAGATTAGGATTTGTCACTCCGATTGTCGGGGAGGTATCTCTGGGCCCTCTCGGTAATGCACATCACATAGGCCTTGCAAGCATTGCAACTAATGAGTTAGTTGTGAGATGATGTATTACGGAACGAGTAAAGAGACTTGCTGGTAACGAGATTGAACTAGGTATTGAGATACCGACGATCGAATCTCGGGCAAGTAACATACCGATGACAAAGGGAACAACGTATGTTGTTATGCGGTCTGACCGATAAAAGATCTTCGTAGAATATGTAGGAACCAATATGAGCATCCAGGTTCCGCTATTGGTTATTGACCAGAGACATGTCTCGGTCATGTCTACATTGTTCTTGAACCCGTAGGGTCCGCACGCTTAAGGTTTCGATGACAGTTATATTATGAGTTTATGCATTTTGATGTACCGAAGTTTGTTCGGAGTCCCGGATGTGATCACGGACATGACGAGGAGTCTCGAAATTGTCGAGACATAAAGATTGATATATTGGAAGCCTATATTTGGATATCAGAAGTGTTCCGGGTGAAATCGGGATTTTACCGGAGTACCGGGAGGTTACCGGAACCCCCCGGGAGGTATATGGGCCCTAGTGGGCCTTAGTGGAAGAGAGGAGAGGTGGCCAGGGCTGGGCCGTGCGCCCCTCCCCCCCTAGTCCGAATAGGACAAGGAGAGGGGCCGGCGCCCCCCTTCCTTCTCTCTCTCCTTCCCCCCCCTCCCGAATCCTATTCCAACTAGGAAAAGTGGGGGGAATCCTACTCTCGGAGAGAGTAGGACTCCTCCTGGCGTGCCCTCTCCTGGCCGACCGCACCCCTCCCTTGATCCTTTATATACGGAGGCAGGGAGCACCCCTAGAGACACAAGTTGATCCACATGATCATATTCTTAGCCGTGTGCGGTGCCCCCTTCCACCATAGTCCTCGATAATATTGTAGTGGTGCTTAGGCGAAGCCCTGCGACGGTAGTACATCAAGATCGTCACCACGCCGTCGTGCTGACAGAACTCTTCCCCGACACTTTGCTGGATCGGAGTCCGGGGATCGTCATCGAGCTGAACGTGTGCTAGAACTCGGAGGTGCCGTAGTTTCGGTGCTTGATCGATCGGGCCGTGAAGACGTACGGCTACATCAACCACGTTGTGCTAACGCTTCCGTTGTCGATCTACAAGGGTACGTAGATCACACTCTCCCCTCTCGTTGCTATGCATCACCATGATCTTGCGTGTGCGTAGGATTTTTTTTGGGTTACTACGTAACCCAACAGTGGCATCCGAGCCTAGGTTTTATGTGTTGATGTTATTTGCACGAGTAGAACACAAGTGAGTTGTGGGCGATATAAGTCATACTGCTTACCAGCATGTCATACTTTGGTTCGGCGGTATTGTTGGACGAAGTGGTCCGGACCGACATTACGCGTACGCTTACGCGAGACCGGTTCTCCCGACGTGCTTTGCACAAAGGTGGCTAGCGGGTGACAGTTTCTCAAACTTTAGTTGGACCGAGTGTGGCTACGCCCGGTCCTTGCGAAGGTTAAAACAGCACCAACTTGACAAACTATCGTTGTGGTTTTGATGCGTAGGTAAGATTGGTTCTTGCTTAAGCCCGTAGCAGCCACGTAAAACTTGCAACAACAAAGTAGAGGATGTCTAACTTGTTTTTGCAGGGCATGTTGTGATGTGATATGGTCAAGACATGATGCTAAATTTTATTGTATGAGATGATCATGTTTTGTAACCGAGTTATCGGCAACTGGCAGGAGCCATATGGTTGTCGCTTTATTGTATGCAATGCAATCGCGCTGTAATGCTTTACTTTATCACTAAGCGGTAGCGATAGTCGTGGAAGCATAAGATTGGCGAGACGACAATGATGCTACGATGGAGATCAAGGTGTCGCGCCGGTGACGATGGTGATCATGACGGTGCTTCGAAGATGGAGATCACAAGCACAAGATGATGATGGCCATATCATATCACTTATATTGATTGCATGTGATGTTTATCTTTTATGCATCTTATCTTACTTTGATTGACGGTAGCATTATAAGATGATCTCTCACTAATTATCAAGAAGTGTTCTCCCTGAGTATGCACCATTGCGAAAGTTCTTCGTGCTGAGACACCACGTGATGATCGGGTGTGATAGGCTCTACGTTCAAATACAACGGGTGCAAAACAGTTGCACACGCGGAATACTCAGGTTATACTTGACGAGCCAAGCATATACAGATATGGCCTCGGAACACGGAGACCGAAAGGTCGAGCGTGAATCATATAGTAGATATGATCAGCATAGTGATGTTCACCAATGAAGCTACTCCATCTCACGTGATGATCGGACATGGTTTAGTTGATTTGGATCACGTAATCACTTAGAGGATTAGAGGGATGTCTATCTAAGTGGGAGTTCTTTAAGTAATATGATTAATTGAACCTAAATTTACCATGAACTTAGTACCTGATAGTATCTTGCTTATTCATGTTTGATTGTAGATAGATGGCCCGTGCTGTTGTTCCGTTGAATTTTAATGCGTTCCTTGAGAAAGCAAAGTTGAAAGATGATGGTAGCAATTACACAGACTAGGTCCGTAACTTGAGGATTATCCTCATTGCTGCACAGAAGAATTACGTCCTGGAAGCACCGCTGGGTGCTAGGCCTGCTGCTAGAGCAACACCAGATGTTATGAACGTCTGGCAGAGCAAAGCTGATGACTACTCGATAGTTCAGTGTGCCATGCTTTACGGCTTAGAATCGGGACTCCAACGACGTTTTGAACGTCATGGAGCATATGAGATGTTCCAGGAGTTGAAGTTAATATTTCAAGCAAATGCCCGGATTGAGAGATATGAAGTCTCCAATAAATTCTATAGCTGCAAGATGGAGGAGAACAGTTCTGTCAGTGAGCATATACTCAAAATGTCTGGGTATAATAATCACTTGATTCAATTGGGAGTTAATCTTCCAAATGATTGCGTCATTGACAGAATTCTCCAATCACTGCCACCAAGCTACAAGAGCTTCGTGATGAACTATAATATGCAAGGGATGAATAAGACTATTCCCGAGCTCTTTGCAATGCTGAAAGCTGCGGAGGTAGAAATCAAGAAGGAGCATCAAGTGTTGATGGTCAACAAGACCACTAGTTTCAAGAAAAAGGGCAAAGGGAAGAAGAAGGGGAACTTCAAAAAGAACAGCAAGCAAGTTGCTGCTCAAGAGAAAAAACCCAAACCTGGTCGTAAGCCTGAAACTGAGTGCTTCTACTGCAAGCAGACTGGTCACTGGAAGCGGAACTGCCTCAAGTATTTGGCAGATAAGAAGGATGGCAAGGTGAACAAAGGTATATGTGATATACATGTTATTGATGTGTACCTTACTAATGCTCGTAGTAGCACCTGGGTATTTGATACTGGTTCTGTTGCTAATATTTGCAACTTGAAACAGGGACTACGGATTAAGCGAAGATTGGCTAAGGACGAGGTGACGATGCGCGTGGAAAATGGCTCCAAAGTCGATGTGATCGCAGTCGGCACGCTACCTCTACATCTACCTTCGGGATTAATATTAGACCTAAATAATTATTATTTGGTGCCAGCGTTAAGCATGAACATTATATCTGGATCTTGTTTGATGCGAGACGGTTATTCATTTAAATCAGAGAATAATGGTTGTTCTATTTACATGAGTAATATCTTTTATGGTCATGCACCCTTAAAGAGTGGTCTATTCTTATTAAATCTCGATAGTAGTGACACACATATTCATAGTGTTGAAACCAAAAGATGCAGAGTTGATAATGATAGTGCAACTTATTTGTGGCACTGCCGTTTAGGTCATATCGGTATAAAGCGCATGAAGAAACTCCATACTGATGGGCTTTTGGAACCACTTGATTATGAATCACTTGGTACTTGCGAACCGTGCCTTATGGGTAAGATGAAAAAAACACCGTTCTCCGGTACTATGGAGAGAGCAACAGATTTGTTAGAAATCATACATACAGATGTATGTGGTCCGATGAATGTTGAGGCTCGTGGCGGATATCGTTATTTTCTCACCTTCACAGATGACTTAAGCAGATATGGGTATATCTACTTAATGAAACACAAGTCTGAAACATTTGAAAGGTTTAAAGAATTTCAGAGTGAAGTTGAAAATCATCGTAACAAGAAAATAAAATTCCTACGATCTGATCGTCGAGGAGAATATTTGAGTTACGAGTTTGGTGTACATTTGAAACAATGTGGAATAGTTTTGCAACTCACGCCACCCGGAACACCACAGCGTAATGGTGTGTCCGAACGTCGTAATCGTACTTTACTAGATATGGTACGATCTATGATGTCTCTTACTGATTTACCGCTATCATTTTGGGGATACGCTCTAGAGACGGCCGCATTCACGTTAAATAGGGCACCATCAAAATCCGTTGAGACGACGCCTTATGAACTGTGGTTTGGCAAGAAACCAAAGTTGTCGTTTCTGAAAGTTTGGGGCTGCGATGCTTATGTGAAAAAGCTTCAACCTGATAAGCTCGAACCCAAATCGGAAAAATGTGTCTTCATAGGATATCCAAAGGAAACTATTGGGTACACCTTCTATCACAGATCCGAAGGCAAGACTTTTGTTGCTAAATTCAGAAACTTTCTGGAGAAGGAGTTTCTCTCGAAAGAAGTGAGTGGGAGGAAAGTAGAACTTGACGAGGTAACTGTACCTACAACCTTATTGGAAAGTAGTACATCACAGAAACCTGTTTCTGTGACACCTACACCAATTAGTGAGGAAGCTAATGATGATGATCATGAAACTTCAGAACAAGATACTACTGAACCTCGTAGATCAACCAGAGTAAGATCTGCACCAGAGTGGTACGGTAACCCTGTTCTGGAGGTCATGCTACTAGATCATGATGAACCTACGAACTATGAAGAAGCGATGGTGAGCCTAGATTCCGCAAAATGGCTTGAAGCCATGAAATCTGAGATGGGATCCATGTATGAGAACAAAGTATGGACTTTGGTTGACTTGCCCAATGATCGGCAAGCAATTGAGAATAAATGGATCTTCAAGAAGAAGACGGACGCTGACGGTAATATTACTGTCTACAAAGCTCGACTTGTCGCAAAAGGTTTTCGACAAGTTCAAGGGATTGACTACGATGAGACCTTCTCACCCATAGTGTCGTGGAATTGTCACGTCAAATGTCCTTAGTATCAGGACTTAGTCGTGTGGCCAACGCATCTATGTGGTAGCTTGAGAGGGGTTGAGTGGAATCGAGAGACGCAAATCAAGACAGGGATTTAGACAGCTTCAGGCCCCGGGAAACATCATCCGGTCAAAACCCTACATGCTGTTTGAGGCTAGGTCTCATTATCATCACGAGGGATTCGCCGTAAACCGGCTCTCCTCTAATTGTGTCTAGCCCTAGATTATTGTTTGCTTGTAGCTTCTAGCTTGTCCCTCTTTGGGGAGCCCTGCCCCTCCTTATATATGTTGAAGGGGCGGGTTACATGTGGAGTCCTATTAGGATTAGGACTAGTCTCCCTTCTAATACAAACCGGATACAAGTCCGGGTCTTCCTTGTAAAGTAAATATTCCTCACGCCTTTTCTCTTAAACCGGCCCACCATAGCATGATCCGGCCTTCCATAAACCGCCTGTTGGGCCACCGGGTCTTGTCGCTTCTCTGACCCGCCTGCCGGATTACCAATGAACCGTAAACCGCCATGTCCAAGTGGGTCGTCAGTGAATCGCCAAACTCTAGCCGGGTCATACATCCGGTGGTTTATACCGCGGGGTATATCCCCGACATTAGCCCCCAGTTTAATTTGGATTCATCCATGTTAAACTGATCTGCAACAAGAACAAATTTGTCGGGTTGTGCTCCGGTTTAAATATACTTGTAAGCCGGCACTTGATCATCCTTAAATCCTTGTCATTTCTTCCTTCCAAGTTAATAACCATCTTCATAATCAATTTGCTTGCAGAAGATATTTGTAAATAAAGAATCCATTTGAATCGGCCTTCAATGCTTTGACTTGACAAAAATATTAGTCTCTGAAATATTCAACTGATATCCAGCCGGCTTGAAGATGTAAAACTTGCCGGTTTATGATTACCACCATTGTCTGGTTATAAAAACTGCTAATTCCGGGTCATGATTGTTGCCAACACTGGTTCATGATTGTTGCTAATGCCGGTTCATGATTATTGATGACGCCGGGTTACAGACACAGGGTCGTAATGATTGGTGACGCCGGGTTAATCCAGTTTGCTCAAAACAGAGAATTTGAAAATAGTTCTTCGATAATAATATAATACCTGTAGCCCCCAAGTCTTGAGCAGAACAAAGTGATGGCTTAAGACTTGCTTCAATATAAATACTGCCACTTAAGAAGAAATCCATGTTGTTCATCCCAGTGACTAGTAAAAACTAAATACTCCATACTATGTAGCCCCCAAGTGCCGGGTTATCATGCTTACAGCAACCTGGGACTTGCAATTGTCTTATACTCATAAAAACTTCAACCAGTGTAGCCCCCAAGAGCCGGGTCATTATGCAATAATGAGCAGGGACTTTGTAGGTATAATCATGTAGATTTGAGCAATGATGTGTAGCCCCCAAGGGCCGGCTCAGTAAGATAATATTGAGCTGGGACTTTAATATATACTTCAATGAAAATAACATCATATGATGTAACCCTCATCATGGGACTTGAATCCACGTCCACAAGGTTAAGAGCCTTGTGTTTTACCAACTGAGCAGTGGACTCTTCAATATAATGAATAAAAAGCTTTGTACCTTCAACTGTTGACATGAGCAATTGGTAGCCCCCAAGGGCCGACTCATTATAATGTGATGAGTCGGGTCTTCAATAATATGAGCAGAAAATTACTTTGCATTAGCCCCCAAGTGTCATGGTGCATGCTTGCAGCGACATGAGACTTGCATGTAATCTCAATTTGAATAATGTAGCCCCCAAGTGCCGGGTCGTGAGCCTGCAGCGACTCGGGACTATTCCTTCCATTGTAGAATAAATCATATCCTTTGATAAAATAATAACTGTTGCGCTAAAGCGACTTTGAAAACTCAATAATACCGGTTACTAATAACCATAAAAATCCAGCCATGTTGGCTATTCAAGATAATATAATCCGGTATGAAAAATTCATCCAATATCATAATGAAAATTCAGCCAAATTTGGCTATTTGAATAATATAACCCAATCATTTATAAGCGCATGATTCCAATGGCGCAATCCAAATATATACTGGCGACGTATAGTCCAAAGCCAGGCCGGTTTAATAAACTCCGGATAATTTCCCATCATATACTGGCGACTTATCGTCTTAAAGCCAGGCCGGTTTAATAAACACCGGATAATTTATCATCATGCTTTATTCAACCTGTCTCTGCATACAACAAGTTTAAAGTGTCCTGGCGGTTTACCGCCGGACGGGTCATAATGCCCAACATATAACCCAGGTTTATAACCAAGGCTGCACTTAAGAATAATCAATGAAATATATCATACCTGTGATATTGAATCACATCATTGGTTTACCAATTTTTTGTAGTAAGAGTGATAACCCCAATCTTGAGTAATGATAACTCCTTTCATACTGTGCCGGTTGATGATAAACCGTACCGGGTTGTGATAAACACCGGTTTAACCATATATAATACTGGCGACTCGTAGTCAAACCAGACTGGACTGATAGTCTCCGGATTATAACTTGATCCTGTATTGACAACTTGTAATTGAAAGTCAAGCCGGGTTGATAAACACCGGTTTACTCCATAATAGGATGGTAACAGAAAATCAAACCGGGCAGATGGCCTCCGGATTAAGATTTGACTGTGTTCCGTCAATTTGTAATTGACAGTTGAACCGGATTAAAACGTTGTCGGTTTAAAAAACGCAACAAAAATCAAATTACAGTTATGAAAAAATATGGAAGCAAAGGCAATGATAAGACCATTTGCAAAAAGAGGCTTTACTGAGCCGATCAGATGGTGTTACCATGGTCGGACACAACCAAGCTCCCAATAAGGTGTAGCTATGGTTCAAGTCAGCCAGGTCCCCAAATGATTCGTGGCATATATGCCAGATCAAGAGGCGTGGCAATGGTTCGGGTTCGACCAAGCCCCCAAGTGATTTTGTGGCCTTAGGCCGACCAAGAGGCGTGACTGGTTCAGACTTGACCATGTCCCCAAGTGATCTGGTGGCTGTCGCCTATCAAAAGGTGTCGTGTTGGTTCGGACACGACCAAGGCCCCCAGTGATGTTATGGCACTAGGCCGATCAAGAGGCGTGGCTATGGTTCGGATACGACCAAGCCCCCAAGTGACCAATAATATGATAACCAATAAGGCATGATACCCATGTTTGGACCGCGCATCATGGCAGCAAGTCTTCTTTGGCACCCTTTAACTTTTTGCAAGAGATAAATCCTTCTTGAACCAGGATCTTGAACCGGATATGGAGAGCTTCAAAGCTTTGTGGGAGACATCTTTCCCTTGAACCGGATTTTAAACCGGAATCTTCATTTTCAGCCGGAAATTTTCTGATGGCCTTTAAACTTGAACTTGCGAGAAGTTAATTCCTTTTTGAACCGGAAATTCTTAAACCGGATTTGAGAGCTTCAGTGAGACTGGCTTCCCTTGAGTCGGATTTTAAAACGGAATCTTTTCTGATGACCCGGAACTTCTTCATTGAGCCGGGATTTTGTAATTGTCATATACTTTCCAAGCTGGAAATTTTCTGACGGCCTTCAAATAACAGTAGCCTCCGGGACCGGGTTATCTTTCCCTCCATTGTCCTGGGGGTTTTAAATTTGCTGAAACTGGCAAGACTTGTTGCGTCATATCATCGTAGCCCCTGAGTCTCAAGGTGACTCGAAGAGTTGGCTTGAGATTCTCCATATTTGACCGTCATATAAACCGGCATAACTTGTATATCATTGGTGTTGATAGCATGATGTGAACCCACAGAAGGTTGAGGTGACTGCGGCGGGTTATAAATGATCCTGTATGAGTCGTGTCAGCAACTCGCCCAATGGTTCCTTCCAACTGGCGATTTGAAATTAAGCAAACTGTAGTGGCGGCGACTTGTGCGCCTGCCCATTGAGCCACTCAGTGCAGACGGCGGTTGATAATATATGATAATTTGCCTCCATTTTAAAAGAAAACCGGGCTACCCAAGCTGTGACTTGCTCAAACAGTTCATGAAGACAGGTGCGGCCTGACGTGTTGATGTAGACCAGGCTTCAGGGCGGTGATTCACACACGGCCATTGACAATGAGCAGACGCGATCCCAGCAAGCCGATGTGGACCGGACCGCAAGTGCAGCAGCTTGTGTGCGTCCATTCATCATGTGGGATTATCCCCAGGTGGGATATTATCAATCCATGGTGTAAACCACATTTGTAATGAATAATAGTCCTGTGTATAAAAATATACAAATCAAAGTAATTTGTTCTTTGATAGAAATGATATGTGTTAATAAAATATATAGAGAAGATAGCACCTGATTCGCTTAGGCCGGAAATAACCCGTCATGAAATTGATGATCACTAGGTGAAACTGAAATCACTCACGGGTGAGTCGGCCACGGCATTGTAAGCCAGCACAGACGGGCAAGTCAATCGTGGGTGCAGTAAACCGCGTGGACGGGCGAGTTGATGTAAACTGGGCCACAGAGGACGGCGACTTGCGCATGTTCATTTACCAGGCAGTTTGACACGGACGAACCGCCGGTGTAGAACATTGCCATCGCACGCTCCATACCCACAATATAACACCTCATGTGTAATGAACAATTGTCCTCGTATTGTTATTAGACGGACTATGAGCTAGAGTAGCAGACGCACTTCTTCCTCTGTCAGTGTTGATCTGCAGCCGGAGCACTGTGTCGGCCCCACATGGGCAGCCGGCCCCATGTCCTTTTCCATAGATCCGTGAGGGTAGCATTCAGCACAGCAGGCAATGAACAAAACTGGACTAGTAAACCAGCAGAAAGCAGACACGGCCAAAGATGAGGCAGCCGGACGACTGTGCGCTCACGCATGTGCGGAGCAAAGCAGAAGTGAGCAGGGGCAGCTGCGTGTGGAATGGACCGTGGCGACAACAGTAGTAGACGCGGCTTTGGAAGCCCTTCGGTAGCAGCGAGGCGACGCGCGAGTCGCGGAAGGAGTACACAGGCGGCGCAAGCTATGAGCCGGCGAGCGCGGTTGGTGGAGTGTGGCGGGTCAGCCACAGCAGCAGCTTGGTTTACGCCGAGGTGCAGGTCGACGCGGCGGAGGCCATGGCGGTTTAGCAGCAGAGGCGAGGCGACTTGACGACGGCGGGGGCTTGCGAGGCCGTGAGGTATAGCCGGCGAAGCATGGCGAGAGTTGCGGCGGTCGGAGGCGCGCCTGGCGATGGCGGCTCAGCGACGAAGATGGAGGAGGCTCCGGGCGAGGCCTCAGCGGCGGCTTGGCGCGTCAGCAGCGCAGCGGCTTGAGCGGCGAAGCAGAGACCAGCCCGGGGTCGCGAGTGAGCAGACGTCGGAGTACAGCCGCTGGACTAGCATCTGGGGAGGCGGCCGGCGGCTTAGCGTGGAGGCGGATCGCACGCCACGTACTTGCGACGGAAGAAGCAGCAGCGAGGCGGCTCGGCCGAGGACCGACAGTTTGACTGCGGAGATGGGCGGCCCACAACGGTGACTCAAAAGGAAACCATGGCGAGGGACCGCGGCCGGCCATGACGCGGGTTAGAGGAGCGGGCGTGCCCAAGAGTGAGAGCTCCAGCGTAGCAACAGCAGCTCATCTCGCGGTCGAGGTAAACCGGCCGAGGAGAGTGGTGACGGCTCGACGACGGTTTGGCATCCGGCGGCAGATTGTGGAGGGGCCGGCGCGGGGCACACCGCAGCCGTGGGCACATCGCACTGAAGCGGAGAAGGCTGCTGCAAGTCCACGGTGAAGAGGCGCTTCGGTTGCAGGCGGCGACCCGACGTCATGGCGGTTTAAAAACGGGGTGACGCCGGCGGTTTAGTGGCGACTCGCGGCTGAACCGGCAGCCCATGGCCAAAAGACAAGAGGTGCAGCACAGAGGCGGAGGGCGACTCAACCCGATCGCGCGGACAGTGGGTCAAGGCAGGCGCCGCAGCTGCCCGTAGGCAAGTGCGGCCCGAAGCTTGCTCCGGCAGGGGTCGCGACGCTCGCTCTTGGCCACTGGGCGAAGCTGGAATGAGGCTGCGGCGGTTCGGCGCGGCTGTATCTGCGGAGGCCCACAACGAGGCAGAGCAAAACGACTGCAATCGACTCGGGGCGGCTCCGAAGCAGAGGCGGAATCCGGCGGCTGAGGAGGTGGAGCAGCAAGGCCGAACGAGGCAAATCTGAATTGTGGCCGGCTCCGTGTCCGGGTCGTGGGTTGTTCCCTTTTTTTTTTAATCAGCGACTCTCGGTAGCCCAGATGGAAACTTACGCAATATCTTGATAATAGTAGCAGTGGAGGTGGAAACTGAGTCTTGACGCGAATCCTCCATAGTTGATTTTTGCATCACGCGCATCATATCCAATCTGAACCGGTCTTGATGGACATACGGAATCTACAGGAGGTCGCGGGGCGTACGCCATGTCAGACGTAGTTTTGCAGCGGCGCCTCCCACGCAACCCTAATATCTTGAACTCGCTCTTGATCCCGTATAAGCAAATTCTGAAGTTTAATCACGATTTGGATCTCATGATAATGAGCTTGTCGGTTCTTCTCCATCCGATGAATTGCAAGCTTCTCGAACCCTAGAAAAGATCCCTCCAAGAACTCAACACCACCGTGCGTCTGGCCCCACGGTGGGCGCCAACTGTCGTGGAATTGTCACGTCAGATGTCCTTAGTATCAGGACTTAGTCGCGAGGCTAACGCATCTATGTGGTAGCTTGAGAGGGGTTGAGTGGAATCGAGAGACGCAAATCAAGACAGGGATTTAGACAGCTTCAGGCCCCGGGAAACATCATCCGGTCAAAACCCTACATGCTGTTTGAGGCTAGGTCTCATTATCATCACGAGGGATTCGCCGTAAACCGGCTCTCCTCTAATTGTGTCTAGCCCTAGATTATTGTTTGCTTGTAGCTTCTAGCTTGTCCCTCTTTGGGGAGCCCTGCCCCTCCTTATATATGTTGAAGGGGCGGGTTACATGTGGAGTCCTATTAGGATTAGGACTAGTCTCCCTTCTAATACAAACCGGATACAAGTCCGGGTCTTCCTTGTAAAGTAAATATTCCTCACGCCTTTTCTCTTAAACCGGCCCACCATAGCATGATCTGGCCTTCCATAAACCGCCTGTTGGGCCACCGGGTCTTGTCGCTCCTCTGACCCGCCTGCCGGATTACCAATGAACCGTAAACTGCCATGTCCAAGTGGGTCGTCAGTGAATCGCCAAACTCTAGCCGGGTCATACATCCGGTGGTTTATACCGCGGGGTATATCCCCGACACGTAGCGAAGCTTAAGTCTGTCTGAATCATGTTAGCAATTGCCGCATTTTATGATTATGAAATTTGGCAGATGGATCTCAAAACTGCATTCCTGAATGGATTTCTGGAAGAAGAGTTGTATATGATGCAACCAGAAGGTTTTGTCGATCCAAAGGGAGCTAACAAAGTGTGCAAGCTCCAGCGATCCATTTATGGACTGGTGCAAGCCTCTCGGAGTTGGAATAAATGCTTTGATAGTGTGATCAAAGCATTTGGTTTTGTACAGACTTTTGGAGAAGCCTGTATTTACAAGAAAGTGAGTGGGAGCTCTGTAGCATTTCTGATATTATATGTGGATGACATATTACTAATTGGAAATGATATAGAATTTCTGGATAGCATAAAGGGATACTTGAATAAGAGTTTTTCAATGAAAGACCTTGGTGAAGCTGCTTACATATTAGGCATTAAGATCTATAGAGATAGATCAAGACGCTTAATTGGACTTTCACAAAGCACATACCTAGACAAAGTTTTGAAGAAGTTCAAAATGGATCAAGCAAAGAAAGGGTTCTTGCCTGTGTTACAAGGTATGAAGTTGAGTCAGACTCAATGCCCGACCACTGCAGAAGATAGAGAGAAAATGAAAGATGTTCCCTATGCTTCAGCCATAGGCTCTATCATGTATGCAATGCTGTGTACCAGACCTGATGTGTGCCTTGCTATAAGTCTAGCAGGGAGGTACCAAAGTAATCTAGGAGTGGATCACTGGACAGCGGTCAAGAACATCTTGAAATACATGAAAAGGACTAAGGATATGTTTCTCGTTTATGGAGGTGACAAAGAGCTAATCGTAAGTGGTTACGTCGATGCGAGCTTTGACACCGATCCGGACGATTCTAAATCGCAAACCGGATACGTATTTACATTAAATGGTGGAGCTGTCAGTTGGTGCAGTTCTAAACAAAGCGTCGTGGCGGGATCTACGTGTGAAGAGGAATACATAGCTCTTCGGAAGCAGCAAGTGAAGGAGTCTGGATGAAGGAGTTCATATCCGATCTAGGTGTCATACCTAGTGCATCGGGTCCAATGAAAATCTTTTGTGACAATACTGGTGCAATAGCCTTGGCAAAGGAATCCAGATTTCACAAGAGAACCAAGCACATCAAGAGACGCTTCAATTCCATCCGGGATCTAGTCCAGGTGGGAGACATAGAGATTTGCAAGATACATACGGATCTGAATGTAGCAGATCCGTTGACTAAGCCTCTTCCACGAGCAAAACATGATCAGCACCAAGGCTCCGTGGGTGTTAGAATCATTACTGTATAATCTAGATTATTGACTCTAGTGCAAGTGGGAGACTGAAGGAAATATGTCCTAGAGGCAATAATAAAGTTATTATTTATTTCCTTATATCATGATAAATGTTTATTATTCATGCTAGAATTGTATTAACCGGAAACATAATACATGTGTGAATACATAGACAAACAGAGTGTCACTAGTATGCCTCTACTAGACTAGCTTGTTAATCAAAGATGGTTATGTTTCCTAACCATGGACAAAGAGTTGTTATTTGATTAACGGGATCACATCATTAGGTGAATGATCTGATTGACATGACCCATTCCATTAGCTTAGCACCTGATCGTTTAGTATGTTGCTATTGCTTTCTTCATGACTTATACATGTTCCTATGACTATGAGATTATGCAACTCCCGTTTACCGGAGGAACACTTTGTGTGCTACCAAACGTCACAATGTAACTGTGTGATTATAAAGGTGCTCTACAGGTGTCTCCAAAGGTACATGTTGGGTTGGCGTATTTCGAGATTAGGATTTGTCACTCCTATTGTCGGAGAGGTATCTCTAGGCCCTCTCGGTAATGCACATCACATAAGCCTTGCAAGCATTGCAACTAATGAGTTAGTTGTGAGATGATGTATTAGGGAACGAGTAAAGAGACTTGCCCGTAACGAGATTGAACTAGGTATTGAGATACCGACGATCGAATCTCGGGCAAGTAACATACCGATGACAAAGGGAACAACATATGTTGTTATGCGGTCTGACCGATAAAAGATCTTCGTAGAATATGTAGGAACCAATATGAGCATCCAGGTTCCGCTATTGGTTATTGACCGGAGACATGTCTCGGTCATGTCTACATTGTTCTCGAACCCGTAGTGTCCGCACGCTTAAGGTTTCGATGACAGTTATATTATGAGTTTATGCATTTTGATGTACCGAAGTTTGTTCGGAGTCCCGGATGTGATCACGGACATGACGAGGAGTCTCGAAATGGTCGAGACATAAAGATTGATATATTGGAAGCCTATATTTGGATATCGGAAGTGTTCCGGGTGAAATCGGGATTTTACCGGAGTACCGGGAGGTTACCGGAACCCCCCGGGAGGTACATGGGCCTTAGTGGAAGAGAGGAGAGGTGGCTAGGGCTGGGCCGTGCGCCCCTCCCCCCTAGTCCGAATAGGACAAGGAGAGGGGGCCGGCGCCCCCCTTCCTTCTCTCTCTCCTCTTTCCCCCCTCCCGAATCCTATTCCAACTAGGAAAAGGGGGAATCCTACTCTTGGAGGGAGTAGGACTCCTCCTGGCGCGCCCTCTCCCGGCCGGCCGCACCCCCCCTTGATCCTTTATATACGGAGGCAGGGAGCACCCCTAGAGACACAAGTTGATCCACGTGACCATATTCTTAGCCGTGTGCGGTGCCCCCTTCCACCATAGTCCTCGATAATATTGTAGCGGTGCTTAGGCGAAGCCCTGCGATGGTAGTACATCAAGATCGTCACCACGCCGTCGTGCTGGCGGAACTCTTCCCCAACACTTTGCTGGATCGGAGTCCGGGGATCGTGATCGAGCTGAACGTGTGCTAGAACTCGGAGGTGCCGTAGTTTCGGTGCTTGATCGATCGGGCCGTGAAGACGTACGACTACATCAACCACGTTGTGCTAACGCTTCCGTTGTCGATCTACAAGGGTACATAGATCACACTCTCCCCTCTCGTTGCTACGCATCACCATGATCTTGCGTGTGCGTAGTAATTTTTTTGAAATTACTACGAAATCCAACAGCTATTGCTTTCTTCATGACTTATACATGTTCCTATGACTATGAGATTATGCAACTCCCGTTTACCGGAGGAACACTTTGTGTGCTACCAAACGTCACAACGTAACTGGGTGATTATAAAGGTGCTCTACAGGTGTCTCCGAAGGTACTTGTTGGGTTGGCGTATTTCGAGATTAGGATTTGTCACTCCGATTGTCGGAGAGGTATCTCTGGGACCACTCGGTAATACACATCACTTAAGCCTTGCAAGCATTGCAACTAATGATTTAGTTGCGGGATGAGGTATTACGGAACGATTAAAGAGACTTGCCGGTAACGAGATTGAACTAGGTATTGAGATACCGACGATCGAATCTCGGGCAAGTAACATACCAATGACAAAGGGAACAACGTATGTTGTTATGCGGTTTGACCGAAAAAGATCTTCGTAGAATATGCGGGAGACAATATGAGCATCCAGGTTCCGCTATTGGTTATTGACAGGAGACGTGTCTCAGTCATGTCTACATAATTCTCGAACCCATATGGTCCGCATCCTTAAAGTTCGGTGACGATCGTAATTAGGGTTTTTGTGTTTTGATGTACTAAAGGTTGTTCGGTGTCCCGGATGTCATCACGGACATGACAAGGAGTCTCTAAATGGTCGAGACATAAAGATTGATATATTGGAAGCCTATATTTGGATATCGGAAATGTTCCGGGTGAAATCGGGATTTTACCGGAGTACCGGGGGGTTACCGGAACCCCCCGGGGGTTAATGGGCCTACATGGGCCCTAAGGGAGAAGAGGAGGGCTGGCCAGGGCAGGCCGCGCCCCCCTCTTAGTCCAAATAGGACAAGGAAGGGGGGGGCGCCCCCCTTTCCTCTTTCCCCTTTCCTCTTTCCTTCTCCAACAAGGCAAGAAGGGGGGGTCCTACTCCCAGTGAGAGTAGGACTCCTCCAGGCGCACCCCTAAGGCCGGCCGCACCTTCCCCTCTTCCTCCTTTATATACGGAGGCAAGGGGGCACCCCATGACACACAAGTTGATCTTCGTGATTGTTCCTTAGCCGTGTGCGGTGCCCCCGTCCACCATATTCCACCTCGGTCATATCGTAGCGGTGCTTAGGCGAAGCCCTGCGTCGATAGAACATCATCACCGTCATCACGCCGTCGTGCTGACGAAACTCTCCCTCAACACTCGGCTGGATCGGAGCTCGAGGGACGTTACCGAGTTGAACGTGTGCAGAACTCGGAGGTGCTGTACGTTCGGTACTTGGATCGGTCGGATCGGGAAGACGTACGACTACTTCCTCTATGTTGTGTCAACGCTTCCGTTGCCGGTCTACGAGGGTACGTAGACAACACTCTTCCCTCTCGTTACTATGCATCACCATGATCTTGCGTGTGCGTAGGAATTTTTTTGAAATTACTACGTTCCCCAACAGTGGCATCCGAGCCAGGTTTTATGCGTTGATGTTATATGCACGCGTAGAACACAAGTGAGTTGTGGGCGATATAAGTCATACTGCTTACCAGCATGTCATACTTTGGTTCGGCGGTATTGTTGGATGAAGCGGCCCGGACCGACATTACGCGTACGCTTACGCGAGACTGGTTCTACCGACGTGCTTGGCACATAGGTGGCTGGCGGGTGACAGTTTCTCCAACTTTAGTTGAACTGAGTGTGGCTATGCCCGGTCCTTGCGAAGGTTAAAACAGCACTAACTTGACAAACTATCGTTGTGGTTTTGATGCGTAGGTAAGAACGGTTCTTGCTAAGCCTGTAGCAGCCACGTAAAACTTGCAACAACAAAGTAGATGACGTCTAACTTGTTTTTGCAGGGCATGCTGTGATGTGATATGGTCAAGACGTGATGAGATATAAGTTGTTGTATAAGATGATAATGTTTTGTTGAAGTTATCAGCAACTGGCAGAAGCCTTATGGTTGTCTCTTTATTGCATAAGATGCAAGTGCCAAATAATTGCTTTACTTTATCGCTATGCGATAGCAATAGTAGCAAGAGCAATAGTTGGCGAGACGACCATGTGATGACACATTGATATAGATCAAGATGATGGAGATCATGGTGTCATGCCGGTGACGATGGAAATCATGACGATGCTTTGGAGATGGAGATCAAAGGCACAAGATGATGATGGTCATATCATGTCACATATTTTGATTGCATGTGATGTTTATCTTTTATGCATCTTATTTTTCTTAGTTCGACGTTAGCTTTATAAGATGATCTCTCACTAATTATCAAGGTACAAGTGTTCTCCCTGAGTATGCACCGTTGCGAAGTTCTTCGTGCTGAGACACCAAGTGATGATCGGGTGTGATAGGCTCTACGTTCAAATACAACGGGTGCAAAATAGTTGCACACGCGGAATACTCAGGTTAAACTTGACGAGCCTAGCATATAATAGATATGGCCTCGGAACACTGAGACCGAAAGGTCGAGCGTGAATCATATAGTAGATATGATCAACATAGTGATGTTCACCATTGAAACTACTCCATCTCACGTGATGATCGGACATGGTTTAGTTGATGTGGATCACGTGATCACTTAGAGGATTAGAGGGATGTCTATCTAAGTGGGAGTTCTTAATTAATATGATTAACTGAACTTTAATTTATCATGAACTTAGTCCTGGTGGTATTAGTATATCTTTTTTTGTAGATCAATAGCTCACGATGTTACTCCCCGTTTAATTTTTATATGTTCCTAGAGAAAACTAAGTTGAAAAAATGTTAGTAGCAATGATGCGGATTAGATCCGTGATATGAGGATTATCCTCATTGCTGCACAGAAGAATTATGTCCTTGATGCACCGCTAGGTGACAAACCTATTACAGGAGCAGATGTAGATGTTATGAATGTTTGGCTAGCTCAATATGATGACTACTTGATACTTTAGTGCACCATGCTTAAACGGCTTAGAATCGGGACTTCAAAGACGTTTTGAACGTCATGGACCATATGAGATGTTCCAGGAGTTGAAGTTAATATTTCAAGAAAATACCCGAGTTGAGAGATATGAAGTCCCCAACAAGTTCTATAGCTAAAAGATGGAGGAGAATAGCTCAAGCAGTGAGCATGTGCTCAGATTGTCTGGGGTACTACAATCGCTTGAATCAAGTGGGAGTTAATCTTCTAGATAAAATAGTGATTGACAGAATTCTCTAGTCACCATCACCAACTTAGTAGAACTTCGTGATGAACTATAATATGCAAGGGATAACGGAAACGATTCCCAAGCTCTTTGTGATGCTGAAATCGACGAAGATAGAAATCAAGAAAAACATCAAGTGTTGATGGTAAACAAAACCACTAGTTTCAAGTAAAGGGACAAAGGGAAGAAAGGGGAACTTTAAGAAGAACGGCAAGCAAGTTGCTGCTCAAGTGAAAAACCCAAGTCTGGACCTAAGCCTGAAACTGAGTGCTTCTACTGCAAAGGGACTGGTCATTAGAAGCGGAACTACCCCAAGTAATTGGCGGATAAGAAGGATGGCAAACTGAACATAGGTATATTTGATATACATGTGATTGATGTGTACTTTTCTAGTGTTTATAGCAACCCCTCAGTATTTGATACTAGTTCAGTTGCTAAGAATAGTAACTTGAAACGGGAGTTGCGGACTGAACAGAGACTAGTTAAGGGTGAAGTGATAATGTGTATTGGAAATGGTTCCAAGATTGATATGATCATCGTCGCACACTCCCTATACTTTCGGGATTAGTGTTAAACCTAAAATAAATGTTATTTAGTGTTTTCCTTGAGCATGAATATCATTGGATCATGTTTATTGCAATACGGTTATTCATGTAAGTTAGAGAATAATTGTTGTTCTATTTACATGAATAAAACCTTCTATGATCATACACCCAATGAAAATGGTTTGTTGGATCTCGATCGTGGTGATACACATTTTCATAATATTGAAGCCAAAAGATGCAAAGTTAATAATGATAGTGCAACTTATTTGTGGCAATGCTGTTTAGGTCATATTGGTGTAAAGCGCATGAAGAAAATCCATTCTGATGGGCTTTTGGAATTACTTGATTATGAATCAGTTGATGCTTGCGAACCATGCCTCATGGGCAAGATGACTAAGACTCCGTTCTCCGGAACAATGGAGCGAGCAAAAGATTTGTTGGAAATCATACATATTGATGTATGTGGTCTGATGAATATTGAGGCTCGCGGCAGGTACCATTATTTTCTGATCTTCACATATGATTTGAGCATATATGAGTATATCTACTTGATGAAACAAAAGTCTGAAATATTTGAAAAGTTCATATAATTTCAGAGTGAAGTGGAGAATCATCGTAACAAAAATAAAAGTTTCTACGATATGATCGCAGAAGTAAAATATTTGAGTTACGAGTTTGGCCTTCAATTAAAACAATGTGAAATAGTTTCACTACTCACGCCACCTGGAACACCACAGTGTAATGGTGTGTCCGAACGTCGTAACCGTACTTTATTAGATATGGTGCGATCTATGATGTCTCTTACCAATTTACCACTATCGTTTTGGGGTTATGCATTAGATACAGCTACATTCATGTTAAATAGGGCACCATCTAAATCCGTTGAGACGACACCGTATGAACTATGGTTTGGCAAGAAACCTAAGCTGTCGTTTCTTGAAGTTTGAGGTTGCAATGCTTATGTGAAAAAGTTTCAACCTGATAAGCTCAAACCCAAATCAGAGAAATGAGTCTTCATAGGATACCCAAAATAAAATGTTGGGTACACCTTCTGTCACAGATCCGAAGGCAAGATATTCATTGCTGAGAATGGATCCTTTCTAGAGAAGGAGTTTCTCTCGAAAGAAGTGAGTAGGAGGAAAGTAGAACTTGATGAGGTAACTGTACCTGCTCCCTTATTGGAAAGTATTTCATCACAGAAATCTGTTCGTGTGACTACTACACCAATTAGTGAGGAAGCTAATGATGATGATCATGTAACTTCAGATCAAGTTACTACCGAACCTCGTAGGTAAACCAGAGTGAGATCCGCACCAGAGTGGTACGGTAATCCTGTTCTGGAGGTCATGTTACTTGACCATGACGAGCATACAAACTATGAGGAAGCGATGATGAGCCCAGATTCCGCGCAATGGCTTGAGGCCATAAAATCTGAGATGAGATCCATGTATGAGAACAAAGTATGGACTTTGATTGACTTGCCCAATGATTGGCGAGCCATTGAGATTAAATGGATCTTCAAAAGGAAGACGGACGCTGATAGTAGTGTTACTATCTACAAAGCTAGAATTGTCGCAAAAAGGTTTTCGACGAGTTCAAGGTGTTGATTACGATGAGAGTTTCTCACTCGTATCTATGCTTAAGTCTATCCGAATCATGTTAGCAATTGCCGCATTTTATGAAATCTGGCAAATGGATAAACAAAACTGCATTCCTTAATGGATTTATTAAAGAAGAGTTGTATATGATGCAACCAGAAGGTTTTGTCAATCCTAAAGGTACTAACAAAATATGCAAGCTCCAGCGATCCATCTATGGACTGGTGCAAGCATCTCAGAGTTGGAATATACGCTTTGATAAGTTGATCAAAGCATATAGTTTTATACAGACTTGCGGTGAAGCCTGTATTTACAAGAAAGTGAGTGGGGGGACTACAACATTTCTAATAAGTATATGTGAATGACATATTGTTGATCGAAGATAATGTAGAATTATTCTGCAAAGCATAAAGAAATGTTTGAAAGGAGTTTTTCAAAGAAAGACCTCGGTGAAGCTGCTTACATATTGAGCATCAAGATCTATAGAGATAGATCAAGACGCTTGATAAGTTTTTCAATGAGTACATACCTTGATAAGATTTTGAAGTAGTTCAAAATGGAACGGTCAAAGAAGGAGTTCTTGCATGTGTTACAAGGTGTGAAGTTGAGTAAGACTCAAAACTCGACCACGATAGAAGATAGAGAGAGAATGAAAGTCATTCCCTATGCCTCAACCATAGGTTCTATAAAGTATGCCATGCTGTGTACCAGACCTATTGTATACCCTGCCCTGAGTTTTGCAAAGGATTACAATAGTGATCTAGGAGTAGATCACTGGACATTGTTCAAAATAATCCTTAGTGGAGTAAGGATATGTTTCTCGATTATGGAAGTGACAAAAGGTTCGTCGTAAAGGGTTACGTCGATGCAAATTTTGACACTGATCCAGATGACTCTAAATCTCTATCTGGATAAATATTGAAAGTGGGAGCAATTAGCTAGAGTAGCTCTATGCAAAGCATTGTTGACATAGAAATTTGCAAAATACTTACGGATCTGAATGTGGCAGACCCGTTGACTAAACTTCTCTCACAAGCAAAACATGATCACACCTTAGTACTCTTTGGGTGTTAATCACATAGCAATGTGAACTAGATTATTGACTCTAGTAAACCCTTTGGGTGTTGGTCACATGTCGATGTGAACTATGGGTGTTAATCACATGGTGATGTGAACTATTGGTATTAAATCACATGGCGATGTGAACTAGATTATTGACTCTAGTGCAAGTGGGAGACTCAAGGAAATATGCCCTAGAGGCAATAATAAAGTTATTATTTATTTCCTTATATCATGATAAATGTTTATTATTCATGCTAGAATTGTATTAACCGGAAACATAATACATGTGTGAATACATAGACAAACAGAGTGTCACTAGTATGCCTCTACTTGACTAGCTCGTTGATCAAAGATGGTTATGTTTCATAACCATAGACATGAGTTGTCATTTGATTAACGGGATCACATCATTAGGAGAATGATGTGATTGACTTGACCCATTCCGTTAGCTTAGCACTTGATCGTTTAGTATGTTGCTATTGCTTTCTTCATGACTTATACATGTTCCTATGACTATGAGATTATGCAACTCCCGTTTACCGGAGGAACACTTTGTGTGCTACCAAACGTCACAACGTAACTGGGTGATTATAAAGGTGCTCTACAGGTGTCTCCGAAGGTACTTGTTGGGTTGGCGTATTCCGAGATTAGGATTTGTCACTTCGATTGTTGGAGAGGTATCTCTGGGCCCACTCGGTAATACACATCACTTAAGCCTTGCAAGCATTGCAACTAATGAGTTAGTTGCGGGACGAGGTATTACGGAACGAGTAAAGAGACTTGCCGGTAACGAGATTGAACTCGGTATTGAGATACCAACGATCGAATCTCGGGCAAGTAACATACCGATGACAAAGGGAACAACGTATGTTGTTATGCAGTTTGACCGACAAAGATCTTCGTAGAATATGTGGGAGCCAATATGAGCATCCAGGTTCCGCTATTGGTTATTGACCAGAGACGTGTCTCGGTCATGTCTATATAGTTCTCGAACCCGTAGGGTCTGCACACTTAATGTTCGGTGACGATCGTAATTAGGGTTTTTGTGTTTTGATGTACCGAAGGTTGTTCGGTGTCCCAGATGTGATCAAGGACATGACGAGGAGTCCCGAAATGGTCGAGACATAAAGATTGATATATTGGAAGCCTATATTTGGATATCGGAAACATTCCGGGTGAAATCTGGATTTTACCGGAGTACCGGGGGGTTACCAGAACCCCCCCCCCCCGGGGGGGTTAATGGGCCTACATGGGGCCTAAGGGAGAAGAGGAGGGCCGGCCAGGGTAGGCCGCGCACCCCCTCCCCCTAGTCCGAATAGGACATGGAAGGGGGGGGGGGCAACGCCCCCCTTTCCTCTTTCCCCCTTCCCCTTTCCTTCTCCAACAAGGCAAGAAGGAGGAGTCCTACTCCCGGTAGGAGTAGGACTCCTCCAGGCGCACCCCTAGGGCCGGCTGCACCTCCCCTCTCCCTCATTTATATACGGGGGCAAGGGGGCACCCCATGACACACAAGTTGATCTTCGTGATCGTTCCTTAGCCGTGTGCGGTGCACCCTTCCACCATATTCCACCTCGGTCATATCGTAGCGGTGCTTAGGCGAAGCCCTACATCGGTAGAACATCATCACCGTCATCATGCCGTCGTGCTGACGAAACTCTCCCTCAACACTCGGCTGGATCGGAGCTCGAGGGACGTCACCGAGTTGAACGTGTGCAGAACTCGGAGGTGCCGTACATTCGGTACTTGGATCGGTCGGATCGGGAAGACGTACGACTACTTCCTCTATGTTGTGTCAACGCTTCCATTGCCAGTCTACAAGGGCACGTAGACAACACTCTCCCCTCTCGTTGCTATGCATCACCATGATCGTGCGTGTGCGTAGGAATTTTTTTGAAATTACTACGTTCCTGAACAAATATAGCATTACAACATCCAGAATACAATCAAGGTCGGACTATGGAACCAAAATAAAGACAACCCCAAATGCATAGTTCCCTGATCGCCCCAACTTGGCTCCACTACGGATCGAAAGGAAAGGAAACAACACAATGAACACGATCTTCATCGAGCTCCCACTTGAGCTCAGCTGTGTCATCTGCACTGGTATCAACGACACCTGCAACTGTTTTGGAAGTATCTATGAGTCACGACGACTCAACAATCTCACACCCGCGAGATCAAGACTATTTAAGCTTATGGGTAGGAAAAGGTAGTGAGGTGGAGCTACAGCATGCACTAGCATATATGGTGGCTAACATACGCAAATAAGAGAGAGAAGAGAAACAATGCAACGATCAGAAACTAGAAGTGATCAAGAAGTGATCCTGAAACTACTTACGTCAAACATAACACAAGAACCATGTTCACTTCCCGGACTCCACCGAGAAGAGACCATCACGGCTACACACGTGGTTGATGCATTTTAATTAAGTTAAGTGTCTAGTTCTCTACAACCGAACATTAACAAATTCCCATCTGCCCATAACCACGGGAATGGCTTTGAAAAGTTCAAAACCCTGCAGGGGTGTCCCAACTTAGCCTATCACAAGCTCTCACAGTCAACGAAGGATATTCCTTCTCCCAGGAAGACCCGATCAGACTCGGAATCCCGGTTACAAGACATTTCGACAATGGTAAAACAAGACCAGCAAAGCCGCCCAATGCACCGACATCCCGATAGGAGCTGCACATATCTCGTTCTCAGGGCAACACCGGATGAGCACTCCGTACAACTAAAACCAGACCTCAAGTTTCCCCGAGGTGGCGCTGCAAAGGACTCTAGTTCGGACCAACAGTTAGACAAGCATAGGCCAGGGGGGGCTTAAAATAAGGATGACCCTCAGGAGAGCGACTCCCAAGGGAAAAGTAGGTGGTGGTGAGGCAAATGGTAAAACCAAGGTTGGGCCTTGCTGGAGGAGTTTTATTCAAAGCGAACTGTCAAGGGGTCCCCATAACACCCAACAGTGTAAGGAACGCAAAATCAAGGAACATAACACCGGTATGACGGAAACTAGGACAGCAAGAGTGGAACAAAACACCAGGCATAAGGCCGAGCCTTCCACCCTTTACCAAGTATATAAATGCATTAATTAAATAAGAGATATTGTGATATCCCAACATATCTATGTTCCAACAAGGAACAAACTTCATCTTCACCTGCAACTAACAACGCTATAAGAGGGGATGAGCAAAGCGGTAACATAGCCAAACAATGGTTTTCTAGGAAAGGAGGGTTTGAGGCTTGACATGGCAATATGGGAGGCATGATAAAGCAAGTGGTAGGTATCGCGGCATAGCAATAGAGCAAGCAACTAGCAAGCAAAGATAGAAGTGATTTCGAGGGTATGGTCATCTTGCCTGAGATCCCGCAAGGAAGAAGAACGAGTCCATGAAGAAGACAAACAAACATAGTCGAACGGATCCTCACAAACGCGACGTTATCGGAACCAACCCGAGGAAGCAACACCGGAAAGAAGCAAACCTCATAGTAAACAACCACCACATAAACATGGCATGATGCACAACCAAGTATGATGCATGTCCGGTTTAATGAAGCATGGCAAGGCAATGTGCAACAAACCACACTACAAATTAAGTGGAGCTCAATATGCAACGGAGTTGCATATTGAAGAAAACACCACATGACTTATTTAGTTCTCTCTCGTTTATGTACTCAACAATATTAAATGTTGATTATCATGACAAGGGGTGAAGCATATGAAAACTACCTATCTAGGCAAGTTTAAATGAGGCCGAAACAACAAGTCCGGAAACTCCTCATGTGCATATTTTAGGTTTGGTACTGTTCTGCCCTAAACACAATTTTAGAGTTGTTAAACATGCAAAGCAAGTACACCATTTTAAACTAGGCATTTTTCTATCCCATTTACATATAAAGTTTATAGAATTTGGAGCTACGGTTATTTAGTTATGAATTAAATCATTTTAACATGACATAGGAGCAAATTTAAGCAAACATCAGTTTGAACATTTTAAACATAGATGAAAGTTGGAAATTATGAAACTAGACAAAATTCTAAGCATTTTTCATATAAAGTTTGTATTAATCCGATGCACGGTTTGTGTCGGATTTCAGATTCCGGCAGACCCTTGAGGTTCGAACACTTGGGTGCGCGCGGAGATTTCGCCTCCTACCTACCTGCACCCCTCCGCCATGCTAAGATCTAAACTAAGAAAACAACAACACAAGAGACACAGGGTTTATACTGGTTCGGGACACCGTTATGGTGTAATACCCTAGTCCAGTGTGTGGTGTGTGGATTGCCTCTTGGGCTGGTGATGATGAACAATACAAGAAAGAACAGCCTCGCGAGGGCCTGTTCTTGGCTGGGGCGATGAACTGCTGGGAGGAGTTCAACCACCTTTCTCTCTCTCTCTCTCTCTCTCTCCCTGACCTGCCCCCTTTGCTGTGTGGGTGGCTGGTCCTATTTATAGAGGCCCTGGTCCTCTTCCCAAATATTGAGCGGGAAGGGAGCCAACAATGGCGGGCTAATTTGAAGGGGGACAACAAGTATCAGCTATCCTGACAAAAGTAGTCTTCGCCTACGCAAAGCTCTGATGATGACGCCATCTTGGGCTCCACGGTGACCTCCATCTTGTAGTCCTCCTGGTCTTGGTCTCGTTGCACCGAAATGGCAACCTTTGCCTAATGCCTCGGTACTCCGCGGCTGCGCTTGCCCCTTTGCACCAAAGAGGAAAGGAGGACGCTGCGCGGGCTGGTACCCGCCTGGCGCCCTGAGTTGTCATGGATTGCGTCATGGGCACCTCGTGAGGTACCCCGCCTTGATCTTTCCGCCTCCTCGTGAGCCAGCCTGACGAGGCCGTGCCTGAGGAAGCTTTGCGTCATCCGCCTCGCGAGGCTTGGCCCCTCGCGAGGGTCTTGGGTTTGTGTTGGTGAAGATGGGCCGTGCTGGGCCCCCCTTTGAGCCACGCCGCAGGCCGCAGGCAGGCAAGTCTGGGGTCCCCCATTCCCAGAACGCCGACAGTAGCCCCCGGGCCCAAGGCGCGCCCGGACTTGGCCGTGCAGGGAGGCGCAAGGGCGAGAGCGAAGCGCCATGGGCCCTAACAGCCTGCGGCCTTGGGCGCCGCGTGGCGGTTGATTGGACGTGGGCGTCTCCACTTCTCCATGGTGCCTCGGCAACTGCACCGACTGGACAAGTCCCTACATGCAAGACGGGTCATGATTACCTGCGATCGTGGAGGTCAGCGGTTGGCCTCCGCCGGCTATAAGTACTGGACGGCGTGCGCCCTTCCGGTTCATCTCCCCTTGCTTCTTCTTCTTCTTCATGGCCCCATCGAGGAGGTTTTCGGCCGCGGAGAAGGGGAAGGCTTGCCAGGCAGAGCATGCCTCTCCCCTGTGCAAGCGCGGCCGAGGGCGCCCCCGCAAACATCCTGTGGCCACCATGGCAGCTTCCCGCGGCCGCGGAGACGCTTTCTAGTGCGGTAGCGAGCGGATTGCTGCGGCCGGGGGGTGTGCTCCGGCAGCGCGTCCCCCTATGCCGCGCTTTCGCGCTGCAGAGGTGCTGCCGGAGTTCGTCGTGTGGTCGGCGGAGCCGACTAGCACCCGGCTCCCACTTCCTCGCTTCCTCCTCGGCGAGCTCCCGGCCGGCGCCCCGGGCGGCCTCTGGCTTCAGGCTAACGGCTGCTGCAGCCGGGCCTCATGGGTTTCACTGGAGGTCTCCGCAGCCAGGAGCCTGGCCCTGGCCCGCGGTTGGCAGACGTTTGCCCGCGCGCGTGGCCTGGGCCGTCGGTGCACCCAATACTTCAGGTTCGACGGCGATGCCACCCTCTACGTGAGGGTGTTTGAGGAAGATGGTCGCCGCGCAGGGTGCTGCCCCGAGGGCGACGACCGCGGCTGGGAACCCGGCTCCGGCGATGATGGAGAGGACGGCGCTCGTGGGGCTGGCGGCGCTCAGGGTTCCTCAAGCTTCTCCGGTCCTTCTTCAGGCGGCGACTCTCCTAGTGGTGGCCGCAGCCAGCCGCCACGCCGTCGTATATGCCTGGGGGTGGTGGCGCGTCCGCCCACCGACGCGCCCTGGTGAAGCACGAGAGGGAGTCCGCCTGAGCTCCGGAGGCAGCTCGGGCTTCCCTGTGGGCCGGTGCGAGGCGAGCCGCACCAGATTTGTTTTTTCTCTTCCCTTTTCCTGCATAAAGAAGGACAGTAGTGTGGTGCCCCGCGAGGGCGTATATGGGTTATTGCTGTTAATTATCGTTTCGCTTTCTTCATCGTACCTTCCGACTATGTGCCCGCGCGTGGATGGTTCCCGGCCCCAGCCGTGGGGCCGACTGACCCAGGCCCTGCGTTTGTGTCGAGGTGCCCGAGGGGCACGGACTCGAGGGGTGCTCCTGCAAGGGGCCCAGGTCGCGAACCCTTTGAGTGACTAGGATAGGAGCACTCGCGAGGGCACTCGGCTCTCCTCCTCGTGAGGCCTTGCACAAGAAAAATCCAGGCAGGAGCATGAAAAGCCGAAGAACTGCAAGCCAAAGACGGCAACAACTTTAATAAAACTTTAAATGAAGAAGAACAAGCCAACTGCGGAAAGCAAATGAAAAGCCGCGTCCGGCACCTAGTCTAGTCTTCGACGTCTTCTCACCAGCGCGGAGCTAAGTGCTGCCACTGGGCGTGGGAGGGAGCCCCAGGGCCTGAGGCCGGCGCTCCTGAGACTCCGGGGCGTGTACAACCCCAACTCATTATTACGTGAGAGTGTCACGGGCGGCGAGCTTCACAGGCGTTCGCCTTGCTTCACAGGCTCCGGGCCTTTTCCGAAATGCGATAGCTTCACGGGCATTCGCCTTGCTTCACAGGCTCCGGGCCTTTTCCCAAACGCGATAGCTTCACAGGCTCCGGGCCTTTTCTGAAACGCGATAGCTTCACAGGCATTCGCCTTGCTTCACAGGCTCCGGGCCTTTTCCAAAACGCGATAGCTTCACAGGCATT
>NC_041380.1:547871742-547895185 GCF_002162155.2 Triticum dicoccoides | reverse complement strand
CCAAAACGCGATAGCTTCACAGGCTCCGGGCCTTTTCCAAAACGCGATAGCTTCACAGGCATTCGCCTTGCTTCACAGGCTCCGGGCCTTTTCCAAAACGCGATAGCTTCACACGCATTCGCCTTGATTCACAGGCTCCGGGCCTTTTCCAAAACGTGATAGCTTCACAGGCATTCGCCTTGCTTCATAGGCTCCGGGCCTTTTTAGGGGTAGAACCTCCGTAGGTGCTGGATGTTCCATGCGTTCTGGACCGGCACTCCCTCCTGAGTCTCCAAGCGCGCTGAGCCGGGCCTGGAAACATGAACAACCTTGAACGGCCCTCCCACATGGGAGAGAGGTTGTGCAGCCCTTCCCTGGAGAGGACCCGCCTGAGCACGAGGTCTCCTACCTCGAGTGTCCTGGGGCGGATGTTGCGGCAATGATATCGCCGCAGCGCTTGTTGGTACCTCGCCGCTCGTAGCGCGGCTTCTTGGCGACGTTCCTCCCCAGCACGACGTCCATCCCCCGCATGACGTCCTGTTGCACCTCGTTGAATGCCAGGACCCGCGCCGAGCGACGTCTGACCTCGTGAGGGAGGACCGCTTCGGCTCCGTAGACCAGGAAGAACGGGGTCTCCCCAGTCGGCTTGGTCGCGGTTGTGCGGATGGACCACAACACGGACTGAAGCTCGTCGTACCAACCTCTGCCGCAGGCTTCCAGCTTCTTCTTGAATGTCCTGGTCTTGAGGCCCCTCAGGACCTCCGCATTGACTCGCTCGGCCTGGCCGTTGCTTCGGGGGTGCGCCACTGAAGCGTAGCATATCTGCGTTCCAAGGTTAGTACAGTATGTTTTGAAGAGGTTACTGGTGAACTGCGAACCGTTGTCCGTGATGATGCGATTCGGCACCCCGAACCGGCTCACGATGCCCTTGATGAACTTGACCGCGGAACCCGCAGGAATGGTGCGGATAGCCTCCACTTCAGCCCACTTGGTGAACTTGTCTACATCAACATAAAGGTAGCGGTAGCCCCCTGGCGCCCGAGGAAACGGACCCAAGATGTCGAGCCCCCAGACTGCGAATGGCCACGAAAGGGGGATAGTCTGCAAGCCCCCGCCGGCTGATGGATCTGCTTGGCGTGGAACTGACAGGCCTCACAAGCTTTCACTAGTTCGACGGCGTCATTGAGCGCGGTGGGCCAATAAAACCCACTACGGTAGAGCGACGAGGGTCCGTGACGATAAATGATGTCCGCAGTCCCCACCGTGTATATCTTCCAGTAGCTCCTTCCCTTGCTCCCTGGAGATGCAGCGAAGGGATACATCGTTTGGTCACTTCCGGTAGAGCTCTCCATCTATGATGCAGTATGCCGTGGCCTGGCGTGCCAGTCGCTCTGCTTCCTCCTCCTTCTCCGGCAGGGTCCCTTGCGTCAAGTAGCTCCGGAGCTCCGTGATCCAACATCCCTCCGGAGGTTCCATCGTCAGGAGCAGACGTGCTCCTGAGGCCGGGCCACAGGCCGGAGCTCCGGAGGCAGGTGGCTGGGGGAGCTCCTCCCGGGGCTGAGCCGTGTTTGATACTGACGGCAAGGCTGAAGGCTTGAAGAGCCGTTCCTCGAAAATGCCAGGCTCCTGAGGTAACCGCCTGGACGCGCGTTTGGCGATGTCATCGGCCTCCTAATTGGTGCCACGGGGCACATGCTGCAACTCCAACCCCCAGAACTGCTTCTCCATCCTGCGGACCTCTGCAAGGTAGGCCTCCATGTGCTCATCCTTCGGCTCGTACACCTTGTTGGAGAAATTGACAAGGAGCTGCGAATCGCCCTTGATGGTGAGGCGTTTCACCCCCAGAGTAGCTGCGGCCTTCAAGCCTGCTATTAAACCTTCATACTCCGCTATGTTGTTAGAGACCTTTTCGCCTTGCCGGAAACAAAGCTGCACGACATAATAGAGTTTGTCCTAGGTGGGCGATATAAGAACCGCCCAGCCCCTGCGCCGTGTCTGGAGAACGCCCCATCGAAGTACATGACCCAGCCTTCTGGCGCCTCGCTTCCTGCGGACAGGGACCGATCCTCGTCGGCCTTGAGGCCTGGCGCCTCCGTCCATTCTGCCACTAAATCCGCTAATGCTGCTCCCTTGATGACTCTCGTCGTGCTGAATTTGAGCTGAAACGCTTGCAGCTCTATGTTCCACTCACCGACTCTCCCAGCTGAATTGGGGCTCCTGAGCACCCTCTCCAAGGGGTATGACGAGACGACCTTGATGGGGTGACCCTGAAAATAGTGCCGCAGCTTGCGCGAGGCCACCAGTAGCGCGAGGAGGAGTTTCTGGGGCATAGGGTACCGCGCCCTTGCATCCAGCAACACTGTGCTGACGAAGTACACTGGGTGCTCAAGGAGGTGGAGTGTGTCAGTGCTGGCGGCTCCCTTTGGAGACCATGGCGCCTCTCAAGACAATGAGGCCTCCTAAGACTGGCCATTTGGGAGAGGGGCCTCTCCTGCCTCTGGTGCGCCCCTCTGCGGTGGCTAGTCCTCATCAGCTACCGTGGCGGCTTCTGTGGGCCTTCCTCGTACCAGCTCTGCTTTGTCCCGGGCTGCTGCGCGGTTCTAATTCGACGCTCCTCTCCGACTGCCACCAGGGCTGCGCTGGCGGAGTAGGGAGTGGCGGCGAGATAAAGCACCAGGGGCTCTTGAGGGCGCGGAGCCACCATGACCGATGGGCTGGTCAGGTATTTCTTGAGATCCTGGAATGCCTTGTCGGCCTCTTCAGTCCACTCAAAGGGCCCCTTTTTCTTCATTAGCTGGAAGAAGGGTAGCGCTCGCTCCCCCAACTTGGAGATGAAGCGCCCTAGCGCAGTCATGCGCCCCGTGAGCTTCTGCATTTCTCTGAGGGTCTTTGGCGGGCTCATGTCTTCCACTGCCTTGACCTTCTCCGGGTTAGCCTCGATGCCTCGGTGAGACACGAGGAAACCCAAGAGCTTGCCCGAGGGGACTCCGAACACATATTTCTGTGGGTTGAGCTATAGGTTCACTGCGTTGAGGCTCGCGAAGGTTTCCTCTAGGTCTTGTATCAAGGTCCTGGCCTCCCAAGATTTTACCACGATGTCATCGACGTAAGCTTCAACATTCTTCATGAGCTGCGGGCCCAAGGTGATATGCATCAGCCGCTGAAAGGTCGCCCGTGTGTTACGCAGCCCGAATGGCATGCAGGTGTAGCAGTACACCCCACACGGGGTTGGGAAGGCTGTCTTCTCGACGTCTTCAACTACCATCTTGATCTGGTGATACCCAGAGAAGGCATCCAGGAAGCATAGCAGGTCGCATTCCGCAGTGGAGTCGACGACATGGTCGATGCGGGGGAGCGGGAACAGATCTTGCGGGCACGCTTTGTTGAGGTTGGTGAAGTCGACACACATGCGTTCCTTCCCTCCCTTCTTTGGCACAACGACAGGGTTGGCCAACCAATCTGGGTATCGGACCTCGCGAATGACCCCAGAAGCCTCTAATTTGCGGGTCTTTTGGACGATGAAGGCCTGCTTTTCTGTGGACTGCCGCCTGGCCTTCTGCTTCACAGGGTGCACGTTGGGGCATACGTTGAGCTGATGCTCGATTACACTCCTGGGGATCCCTGCCAACTGGTCTAGCTCCCAAGCGAATACCTTCTTGTTTGCGCGCAGGAACCCGACCAGGGCCTCCTCCTGCTCGGGTTTGAGGTGGGCGCCTATGGTGAAAGTGGCGTTGGTGGACCCGTCCTCATCGACGGGTATCTGCTTGGTTTTTGCCTTGTCTTGGGTGAACAACTATTTCTTCTTGGCGGGCGCAACCCCCTTGGGCTCGGGGGCCTCCAAGGCGGCGGGCTGTGCCGACGCCGCTGTCTTGAAGACGAGCTTGAGCACCCGCAGAGCGTCCCCAGTGTCCCCGTACACGGTGAGGACACCGCTGCTCCCGGGCATCTTCATGAGGTTGTACGACGGGTGCGTCGCGGCCATGAACTGGGCCAGCGCCGGGTAGCCGAGGATGGCGTTGTAGGGAAGGCCGATGGGGGCGATGTCAATGTCGACCAGCTCCTTGCGGAAGTTGTCGTAGGTGCCGAAGGTCACTGGGAGTCGGATCTGTCCCAAGGAGCCGGACGACCTGCCCCCAACGCCTGAGAAGGGCCGGCTGGGCTGCATCCGTTCCAGGGGTATGCAGAGGAGGTTGAAGGCCTCGACTGAGAGCACGCTGAGGCCTGCCCCGCCATCGATGAGAGTTCTGGTGATGGTCACTTGGCAGATGGTGGGGGTGCACAGCATGGGGAGCGCGCCCGAGCAGGCCGAGTTGGAGGTGTGGTCCTCCGAGCTGAAGCTCAGGCCGGTCTCGGGCGCCGCCCGATCCAGGGGAGCCCCCTGCCGCGTGGAAGCGACGCTGACCCGGCGAATGAATGGTTTGACGTGGTAACTTGCAGGTGGCGCCTGCGAGCCGCCCAAGAGGGCCACGACGACTGGGGGTGTCGGTGCAGCGCGATAGTCGGGGGAGAGGTTGCGGGGCCCCATGGGCGTGCGGGGCGAAGAACCAGCTGGGGCGAGCGAGGGAGTTGCGGTGCGGCCGTCTTGACGCACGGACGGATGCTGAGACGATGCTTGCCGCTCGTCCCCCGCCATGCCGGTGGCGGCGTTGTCAGCAGGTGATGGGGAATGGCATGGATGCCCGCCGACAGGGGCCGTCTGGGCGACACGGGAATCGAGTGCGGCCCGGCGCTCGGCGCGGGCCCGACGAGCGTCAGACATGGGCGTGACGGTCGGAGAAGAACGGGGCGGTGGAAGACGAATTCTGGCGCACCCCTACCTGGCGCGCCAAATGTCGGATTTCGGGTTCTGGCAGACCCTTGAGGTTCGAACACTAGGGTGCGCGCGGAGATTTCGCCTCCTACCTACCTGCACCCCTCCGCCATGCTAAGATCTAAACTAAGGAAAGAACAACACAAGAGACACGGAGTTTATACTGGTTCGGGCCACCGTTATGGTGTAATACCCTACTCTAGTGTGTGGTGTGTGGATTGCCTCTTGGGCTGGTGATGATGAACAATACAAGAAAGAACAGCCTCGCGAGGGTCTGTTCTTGGCTGGGGCGATGAACTGCTGGGAGGAGTTCAACCACCTTTCTCTCTCTCTCTCCCTGACCTGCCCCCTTTGCTGTGTGGGTGGCTGGTCCTATTTATAGAGGCCCTGGTCCTCTTCCCAAATATTGAGCGGGAAGGGAGCCAACAATGGCGGGCTAATTTGAAGGGGGACAACAAGTATCAGCTATCCTGACAAAAGTAGTCTTCGCCTGCGCAAAGCTCTGGTGATGAGCCGTCTTGGGCTCCACGGTGACCTTCGTCTCGTAGTCCTCCTGGTCTTGGTCTCGTTGCACCAAAATGGCAACCTAATCCTGATGCCTCGGTACTCCGCGGCTGCGCTTGCCCCCTTTGCACCAAAGATGAAAGGAGGACGCTGCGCGGGCTGGCACCTGCCTGGCGCCCTGAGTTGTCATGGCTTGCGTCATGGCCACCTCGTGAGGTACCTCGCCTTGATCTCTCCACCTCCTCGTGAGCCAGCCTGACGAGGCCGTGCCTGAGGAAGCTTCGCGTCGTCCGCCTCGCAAGGCTTGGCCCCTCGCGAGGGTCTTGGGTTTGTGTTGGTGAAGATGGGCCGTGCTGGGCCCCCCTTTGAGCCACGCCGCAGGCAAGCAAGTCTGGGGACCCTCGTTCCCAGAACGCCAACCGTTTGTGAGTTATTGTATGCATGAACTCTAGGGACTTTTCTGCAAATCTGAAGTCTCAGGTTAATATGGAGAATCGTTGGACAGGAAAAAAATACCACGGGCCAAAACTGGCAGGCCCAGAAGTGCACAGGAAAGGGGGCGGCTCACCCATGGGCCATGGCCCACTTTGTGGAGGCAGGCCGAGCGAGGAAGCAGCTGGGCCGGCTGGATCTGGGAGGCCCACTGGCGGTTGCTCGCAGACAAGGTGCAGTCAACGTGCGGCGGCTGCGTGCGCTCATCGTCCTGCTCGAACGAAACAGATAAGCGGCGCAGGCGGGGCAGTAGCGGGTCGACGAGGAGGTGGCTTCGGCAAGTGTGGGTTTGGAGGCCAGGGCGGGCTCCTTCGGTGGCCATCCATGGCGCTGCTGGTTCAAAGAAATAGAGAGGGAGATATGAGACAGGGAAAAATACAGGGGGAAGACTCAGGAACGGTGCAGGTCGCGCGGTGACCGAGAGAGGAACTGGGGGAAGGAGAGGTGCAACAGTCGCTGGCCGGCGGCGAGGTTCAGCGAGTCGAGGACAAACGGATCCGGGCATGGGAGCTCGAACGACGGCGGCGGGGAAGAGCTCGAGGTCATCCATGGCTTCAGGTGCTCCCCTGTTCGAGGCAACAGAGAGACAGGGAGATAGCGCGAGGGAGAGAAGAGAATAAAAAAAGGAGGAAGATAGGAGAAGAGGAAGGCGGCCCTGCCGGCTTCGGTTGGCGCAGACGAGGAGAAGGCAGGGCCTCGGGCGCGGGGCTCCAGGGGAGGCGCAGGTCGGAGGCGGCCTCGGGCACTCGTTGGTTGGGAGCGGAGGATGAACGGAAGGCACGGGGGGATGGTGGGTTGCGAGGGGATTTGGGCAGGTAGTGGCTGCAGCGAACTGGGGGGATGGATCGGGATGGATCCCGAGGTGAAAGAGGACTGGCGGCGGCGGGATGGGACAAGGGTCCTAATTTTTAGGGTTTGCTCAGATTTATATAGTGAGTGGTTTAGGTTAGGGGCTAATCCGGTCCCTCCGATTTAGATCGGACGCTCAAGATAAATAGGCTAGGGAGACCAAAAAGAAAAAACGGAGATGTTTTGTAGATGTTAGGGGATGATCCAGATCCAACAGTGACGACTGCCTAGGTCGGGTCCGGGACAGCTTTCGGACGCGCGCGCGAGGAGGGCCGCGGGCTGACGAGAGAGGTTAGCTTGGGCCTGGCGGTGAGTGGTAGTGGGCTGTGCAGAAAGCCTAGGGCTGAGAGGAGAGAAGAGAGAGACCCGACGACTGTTTCCGGAGACCAAAAACGTCCGACGTTTAACCGACTATAATGTCGCTATAGTTAACCGTTGGGGCATCATATGTACTCCGAATGCGATGAAATTTGGCAGGCGACCTACCAACAACATAAAAACACCGCATGCCAACTTTCAACCCATTCCGAGAATATTTTCCGACCACTTATAAAATACTATTTCGGACATGCCGCGGACGCGTGCAAGTGTGTCTGGGCTCAGAACGGACAACGGAAGGAACTGGGAACCCGGACTAATGCAAGTTTTGAAAACATGATGATGCAATGCACATGATGACATGACAAGATGCAACATGCAAGCAAATGACATGGCAACGACAGCGAATAACTGGAAGACACCTGACGCAACGGTCTCGGGGCGTCACAACGGGCGCGCTCAAGCTCGAACTCGTCGAGCTCGCGCCGGTTGAATGCCGGCGGCGGCCGGGCACCGTTGTTGAGCCACCGACGCCCCACCCCCCTTGCGCGCGGCGTCAGATCTGGCGCGGCGGCGGCGCTCCGTCTCATTCCCCGAGTCGGCCATGGTGGTTCAAGGCTCGCCGGCGGCGAGAAATCGAGCGGCGCGGTGGGGAATTGGAGGGGAACGCGGCTGCGGGAGGATAGGGTTTCGACCCGCATCTGCCCCGCAAACCCGTAGTTATAGTGGCACGGGGGTTGCGTTTGCAGGCTGCGGCAAAAAATTTTATGGGCCAGACACCAATGCGGTCTCTGGTCTGGCCAGAAAAATGGGCCGAGCCCGTATAATCGCCGGAATTATGCGGGTTTGCACCAGATGCGGGGTCTGCTAGAGTTGCTCTTAGTTCACGGTAGTGATCTCTTCTGCACTGGTTGTATTCCTCCTATTTTTTTGTGATTATGCTGAACAAGATATGCATATAATTGACGCTACGAGTCATTTCAACTTCATGAGATGGACATGCATCCTAGACCCGCTTCAGGTCGAAATTTGTTCCCACCAGGTTAACATGAACTCATGAAGGGCACCTAGTGATTATTCTCTGTATCTTATATGTAGACACACATGTTCCAACCTGATCAACACACTATAGGATTTAGTGTGGAAAAACATACAAGAATCATAATTGTTTTCAAAATGTGGGACCTCTGCATCAAGTGATGCACGCAGCCTACAAAAAGCACAATTGTAAACAAAAAGAAAATTGTAAACCGTATATTTCCATGATAGTAGATTTCGCCAATGATCATAATGAGCTTGCGATTCCTGCAGTAACCTTTTAGCCGCAATGTCATAGCTTACAAAATCAACGTTAAGCAACATATTCTCAAAATTAAACAGTAAATAATATAGGAGTCCACGACATGATTTCGATGGGCCTCCAAGCTGGACATGAAGAAGGACGACCAATCAATCTCGAATGGCATGACGGTATGTCCTTTAAAGTAGCCAGACATGCCCGTGACCTCATCAATTGTCCCTGTTTCGAGATTGACAGTGCACATGAACTTGCGTTGGTCAATGACAAGCAGTGTCGTGCTCTTCTCGCCCACATACATGTAGAGTGCTTTGGTGGTTTGCCTTGGTTTGCGTTTGAGCTTGATGACCTCAGTATGTAGTGCATCGGCAACGCCATTGCCATCCCCTTCGTTACCTTTACATGTAAATATCTGTACCTGGAGGAAATTTTTATGTAGGCAAATCAGTGATAATTTGCCATTAGCTGCCACGCTAAGCATCAGTGCATGGTTAAAGCTGCTGTATTCGCAGAAGTCCTGTGGAATCGGAAGCTGTGTTATGGATATGTGCTCGGTCTCAATGCAGAATCCAAGGGTCCAAACGTTGCCCAAGCCCTTGATGAGCCAGTGCACCTTGCCCCGAGACACGACAGGGTTGCCATGGACGAAGGTATACTCCAGAGGCGCAAAGCACCTTCTAGGTGCGCTCCAACTTGACTCAGCGGAAGAGAAAGTGTACATGCTGTAAGGCCCCCTATGATATCCCAACATGATGACCGTCACTTTGAAGAATGTTGTGTAGCCTGGCAATGGTTTTCGTGGCCGTCCCTTCGGACCGTGGTCTGTGTCTGTTAGAATGGCGCATTGGGCCTCTTCGCTCATGATGGATGATCCACGGTGCAGCGGTGGTAGTTCGTCCCATGTGCCGGCGAGTGGGTTGCACACGGCCAGGCGGACGAGTCGCCGTTCATCATCATCCCAGTACAGGCTTGAGCGGAGGCGCACGAGAAGGAGGCCCGAGCGCGAGGCCAGTGGAACCGCGTCCTTTAATAAACCACCGGCGTTGGGGAAGAAGGAGCCAAGCAAGCGCCGCCTAGGGCCGAGAGGCGATCGCGGCGCCGGGACGAAATGCGTCAGTACGGGCATCGCGTGCACCCACCGGCCAGCGGCGGTGGAGAAACGAGGGGTCGGCCACCAGGGCTCGCCACCGCTTGGACGACACGGAGCAGCGGAAGAGCGCGGCGACGTCGTCCGCCACGCGCGCCAGGATCTCGAGGACGACGTCGTCCGGCAGCGTGGCTGAGGCGGCGGCCGCCCTTGGCTTCTTCTTCTGCCTCCTCCTTCTCCGCGGGGCAACGGGAGCGACGTCCTCCATGCATGCGATCGGATCTGAGAGAGACACGCCGTAGATCGGTTTCTGTTTCGGGGGTGCGGGCGTCGGACTGGCACGCAATGCATACACCACGTTACGTACATCTTCGGGTATTCTGTAACGTCATGTGTGCGCGAAACTTTTTCCTGTACGTAATTCTCGGAGACTTCCATCGTGGGTTGCGTGGACATTGGGGGCGGAGCGTCTCCGGCAGGACATGGCAACATCAGCAGAGCACGGCATGTTGGAGGCAAGGAAATTGGACATCACCGACGAAAGAGGCAACGTCTCTTGTGACCGATGATCGTGATGAAGGCACATCTCCAGCGCAATCCAGCTTGAGGTAACCCTAAAGAACTAGTACTACATGTTTGATTTGTGGGCGAGGTGTATGTTTGTAATTGAGTTTGCAACACAACAGATCATGGTCGTCAGTAAGAATGCAGTGATTTTATTTGAGTTTGAAGATTGCATGCGACCCTCGCTCAGAGATCTCAAGTTTGATTGACTCCAGATGTGGGCTAGGGTTGTAAATCTCCTGTCCAATCCACGTGATGACGAGAGATTGTACGACCATTGATAAGATATAAAAGATGTCTTATCCATTGGAGATTATTATATGCTTATGCTCACATGAGGCCTATACCTTATTTACGCTTCAAAAACTTGAGGGCCGGGTGTTGATGATGGATGGCGGACGAGAAGGAGGCCGGAGCGCGAGGCGAGTGGAATCACGTGGTGGAACAAACGATTCTTTGTTGCTACAATTATCAACTAAATACCGATTTGAAGATCATTCACCATTCTCACCCACACCGATGGGACGCTCCTGCTTTCTCACTTGAAGTTAGATCACAGCTTGTGTTTTCTTCTGCACTAGTTGTATATGGGATATTGTTATTGTGATTCTAAATACTCTAGATGTGCTTGTAATTGGTGCTGCAAGTCATTGCAAGTTCATGAGACGGCCATGCATGCTAGAGCTGCTCCAGGTTGAAATTTGTTCCCTCCAGGTTAACATGAACTCATGAAGGCACCGAGTGATTGTTCTTTTTATCTGATCTGTATGTCACACATGTTGCAACCTGATCAACACTATTGGCTTTTTTTGTGCAAAAACATACCCCCTCCATCCCATATTACATGGCGTCAAAAATTACAACGTTCAATACTTTGTTTTTCTATAAATTGAATGGTACTCTCTCCGATCCATAATAAATGTCGTAGTTTTAAACTAATGTTGAACTTACCATTGTTAGAATTCTGTTTTAAACCTGTTGTAATCTAAACCCCTCTATCTGAACTTCTCTCGTATCCTTCTCTATCTCCTCATCGATGTATCCTAGCGATCGTCGTATTCTTGTACGCCACCGCAGGGGCTTTTCCTGTCTCTCATAAATAAACGGTCTCTCATAAATAAACGCAATGCGGCTCCCATCGGGAGTAGGAACGCTTCCACCAGATCAAATCTTACATGGTATAGAGAGCTAGCCTCTTCCCTTCTATCTAGCAACACAGAAACCAGAAACCCTATCTTCGCCATGGCCGCAAGCTCAAGCGCCGTCATCCTCAACCTCGGCGCACCTCCAACAGAAAAGCTTGCACGGGGGAATTACCTCCTGTGGAAGGCGCAAGTAATGTCGGCACTGCGTGGAGCGCAAGTGACCGGCCTCCTTGACGGCAGCGACGCCGCACCACCGAAGACGGTGGAAGTCACCAAGGCGGACAAGACCACGGCCATAGAGCCTAATGCTCTATATGGCCCGTGGCTGTCAAAGGACCAGCAGGTCCTGAGCTACTTGCTCAACTCGCTGACCCCGGAGATTCTCGCACAAGTCATCGGTAAGGAGAATACCCATGATCTTTGGATTGCCCTTACTACCTTGTTCGCTGCGCAGTCTCAGTCTCGGATAACAAATCTGAGGATTGCAATCTCCAACACCAAGAAGGGCAATATGTCCAGTAATGCGTTCATCGCCAAGATGAAGAGCCTCGGTGATGAACTCGCTGCAGCGGGTCGTCCAGTAACCGACGGAGAGATGGTGGATTACATCCTGGCTGGACTCGATCGGGATTATGATCCAATTGTGGCAGCAGTTGGCGCCATCAAGAGTTCTATTACGGTTGATGATCTCTTCTCGCAGATCTCTGCCTTCGACCAGAGGATGGAGATGCTAGGAGATGGACCAGGCGGCTTTCGCTCCTCTGCCAATGCTATTTACAGAGGGCGTGGGCAGCACAGACCAAGAGGTGGCCGTGGGCGAGGAAACAGGGGGCGCGGCCGTGGTGATCGCGGTGACCGCCCCTCCTCTTCTCCTGCTCGCGGCGGCGGCTACGGCGGCCATCAGCAATGCCCACGACAACAACTACAGCAGCCACAACAGCAAGAACGGGATTATCCCGAATGCCAGATCTGCTACAAGCATCACCCCGGCGGCGCAAGGGCCTGCTGGCATCGGTATGATGAGGATCACGAAGAAAAGAAGGCCAACATTGTCACAAACTCCTACGGGATTGCCACCAACTGGTACGCAGATTCGGGCGCTACAGAGCACATTACAGGGGAGCTTGACAAGTTGACGATGAGGGAAAGATACCACGGAGGTGACCAAGTGCACACGACAAGTGGTTCAGGTATGGACATTACCCATGTTGGAAATTCAATTGTTAAAACCCCCTTAAAAGACTTGCATCTAAACAATGTTCTACATGTCCCTGATACATCCAAGAATCTTGTCTCTGTTCATCGCTTTACCCTCGACAATAATGTTCTCATAATTTTTTACCCTTACTCTTTTGTGGTCAAGGACTTGGCAACGAGGAGAATCATCCTTAGAGGAAAGTGTGAGGGAGGCTTATATCCACTCATATCTTCATCTTCATCATGGTCAAATGAACAAGTTTGGAGTGTCACCAAACCATCTTCGGCAAAGTGGCATAGTCGTTTGGGTCATCCTTCTTCAGTTATAGTTCAACATGTCCTTAGTAAAAATAAGCTCTCTTACGAGCCTAGTCTGAGTCAGTTTGTGATGCTTGTCAACAAGCTAAGAGTCATCAGTTACCCTATCCTATCTCTACTAGTATTTCCACTGCTCCATTGCAACTTGTTTTTTCAGATGTATGGGGACCAGCCCCTACCTCAGTTGGAAGATTTTCATACTATGTGAGCTTTATTGATGATTATAGTAAGTTTACCTGGATTTATTTGCTAAAGAAACGATCCGATGTTTTCCAAGTCTTTAGCAATTTTCAGAACCATGTTGAACGACAATTGAATTCCAAAATTCTCGCCATGCAAACCGACTGGGGTGGTGAGTATGAGAAACTAAATTCTTTCTTTCAAAATATTGGAATTTCTCATCATGTTTCATGTCCCCATGCTCATGAACAAAACGGGTCTGCTGAACGCAAGCACCGCCATATTGTTGAAGTTGGACTAGCATTGCTAGCAAACACCTCCATGCCTTTAAAATTTTGGGATGAAGCTTTTCTTACTGCCACATATCTCATAAATATTCGTCCTAGCAAAGTCATCAACTTTGAGAATCCCATTACTCGTCTTTTTGGTATTTCACCAGATTACAAGTCTCTTAGAGTTTTCAGATGTGCTTGTTGGCCCAACCTCCGGCCTTATAACACACGCAAACTTGCGTTCCGTTCAAAAAAATGTGCTTTCATAGGCTATAGCCCTATACACAAAGGAGTCAAGTGTCTTGACATCTCTACGGGACGAGTATATATCTCCAGAGATGTTGTGTTTGACGAGTCAGTATTTCCTTTTGCATCTCTTCATCCTAATGCTTCTTCTGTACGTATGCAGGTCTCTGAAGAAAACGGGGCAGAAAACGGTGTTCAAATTGATCAAAACGCTCCGTTATTTCATGTGCCAAAAGAAGAGGGAGCAGGCGCAGTATTCGAGGGCAATCTGGCGGCGCTTGCCACGCTTGTGGGGGAATCCTCCTTGGATCACGGGCACGTATCTGCCTCGGATCAGGAGCCCGTCAGTCAGGGGCGCGGGCTCGGGCGCATGCAGCAACACATGCAGCCAATCGCCGCGGGGCGTTCTGCTCACATGCAGCTGACCGCGCCAGGGTGCGGATCAGATGCGGCTGCTGATCCTACGACCACAGAGGAAACAGCCGCCACACCAGAGGCTACTGGATCGTCTACGGCAAGTTCTGAGAGCTCTCCGGGATCTTCTGTATCTAGCCAATCTGTTCATGCTTCTGCGCAAAATTCAGCACGGCCACAACCTGATGCTACACGAGTCATGACTCGACTTCAAAAAGGTATTAGAAATCCTAAAAAAAGAACGGATGGCAAAATACCATATGGCATGTTGTGTATTTCAGGTGAACCAGCAAAATTAGATGATGCGTTTAGAGATCCTAGGTGGAAAAGAGCTATGGATGAAGAATATGGTGCACTCATGAAGAACAAGACATGGCACTTGGTACCGAATCAGAGAGGTAAAAATATTATTGATTGCAAATGGGTTTATAGAATAAAAAGAAAGGCAGATGGCTCCATTGATAGGTACAAGGCACGTCTAGTTGCAAAAGGGTTTAAGCAACGATATGGTATTGACTACGAGGATACATTTAGTCCGGTCGTTAAAGCTGCCACTACAAGACTTGTGCTAGCCATTGCTGTTTCAAAAGGATGGAGTCTTAGACAGCTAGATGTTCAGAACGCGTTTTTGCATGGTGTTCTGGAAGAGGAGGTCTATATGAGGCAACCACCAGGGTATGAGAATAAACAAACACCTCATTATGTTTGCAAACTTGATAAGGCTCTTTATGGTTTGAAGCAGTCACCTATAGCATGGTTCTCCAGGTTAAGTTTGCAATTGAAGCATCTTGGATTTGTTCCATCCAAAGCAAATACATCTCTCTTTATTTATAATAAGGCAAACACAGTGGTTTTTGTGCTCATATATGTTGATGACATCATAGTTGCAAGCTCATCACAGAATGCCACTAATGCTCTCTTGCATGATTTGGGTTCAGAGTTTGCATTGAAGGATCTAGGTGACTTACATTTTTTTCTTAGGGATTGAAGTTAAAAAGACTCAAGATGGCATAATGTTAAATCAGGAAAAATATGCTACTGAGCTTGTAACTCGTATGAGAATGAAGGATTGCAAACCTTCACCCACGCCATTGTCTTCTTCAGAACAACTTTCAGCATATCAAGGAGAACCACTTAATGAACAGGAAAGTACAAAGTATAGAACTGTCGTTGGAGCTTTACAATATTTAACCTTGACACGGCCAGACATATCATTTGTTGTAAATAAGGTTTGTCAATTTTTGCATGCTCCTACCTCCACTCATTGGACATCTGTCAAAAGAATCATAAGATATATCAAGCACACTGTGAGTTTGGGACTTCAGTTCAAGCGTTCGAATTCTACACTTGTTAGTGCTTTTTCTGATGCTGACTGGGCAGGATGTAGTGATGACAGAAAGTCGACTGGAGGATTTGCAGTGTTCTTTGGGTCAAATCTTATTTCTTGGAGTGCTAGAAAACAAGCCACGGTGTCAAGGTCAAGTACAGAGGCTGAGTATAAATCCCTTGCAAATGCAACTGCTGAAATTATTTGGGTGGAGTCATTGCTTCATGAGCTAGGGATTAAGCAACATCGTACATCTTGTTTATGGTGTGACAATTTGGGTGCTACTTATCTGTCTGCTAATCCAGTGCTTCATGCTAGAACCAAGCATATTGAGATAGATTTTCACTTTGTACGAGAAAGAGTTGCTGAGAAAAAGTTAGAGATACGGTTCATTCCATCCAAGGATCAATTGGCAGATGGATTTACTAAAGCTCTTCCAGCAAGGCCATTTGAGGAGTTCAAGAGAAATTTGAATGTATGGTAGTTTAGATTAAGAGAGGGTGTTAGAATTCTGTTTTAAACCTGTTGTAATCTAAACCCCTCTATCTGAACTTCTCTCATATCCTTCTTTGTCTCCTCATCGATGTATCCTAGCGATCGTCGTATTCTTGTACGCCACGGCAGGGGCTTTTCCTGTCTCTCATAAATAAACGCAACGCGGCTCCCATCGGAAATAGGAACACTTCCACCAGATCAAATCTTACAACCATAATTCAAAACTGCGACACTAATATTGGTCCGAAATTTTTACTACATATAACATACTCCCTCCATCCAGAATTACTTGTCGAAGAAATTTTTTTCTCCGACAAGTATTTTCGGAGGGAGGGAGTATGTTTTATTGGTCAAATTAGTGGTCAAAATTGAACCCCAGAATACATGTGCACCATGTATATGGGACGGAGGTAGTAACATATAATTGGATAACAAAGGGCAATGGCTAGACGCAACGCTACTGATTCAATTTTTTTTCAAAGAGTGGGACATATGCATCAAGTGATGCACGCAGCGCTACAAGAAGCATAATTGTAAACGGTAAATTTGCATGATTGTAAATTACGCCGCTAATCATTACAAACTTTCAAGAAGCATAATTGTAAACTGTAAATTTGCTTGATAGTAGATTTCTACAATCATCATAAAGAACTTGTGATGCTGGCAATTAACCGTATTGCCATAACTTAAAAATTCAACGTTAAACGACATACTATCAAAATTGAACACTAAACAATATGGGGGGTCCACGGTATGTCTTTAGTGGTCCTTCAAGCTAGACACGAAGAAGGCTGGCCAATCGATCTTAAAAGTTACGACGGTCGGTCCTTTAAGTTCGCGAGACATGTCTGTGACCTCATCTATTTTCCCTGTTTCAAGATTGACAATGCACATGAACTTGCGTCGGTCAGTGACAAGCAGTGTCGCGCTCTTCTCGCCCACATACATGTAGAGTGCTTCGGTGGGCGGTGGTTTGTGCTTGAGCTTGATGACCTCAGTGTGTATAGTGTCAGCAACGCCATTGCCACCCCCTTTGTCCCCTTGATGCGTAAAGATCCGTAGCTGGAGGAATTTTTTATGCAGGCAAATAAGTGATAATTTGCCATCAACTGCCACGTTAAGTACCGGTCCATGGTAAAAGCTGTATTCAAAGATGCCCTGCGCAATCGGAAACTGTATTATGGAGACGTGGTCGGTCTCGATGCAGAATTCAAGGGTCCAAAAGTTCGCCGAGCCTTTGAGAAGCCAGTGTATCTTGCCCTGAGACACGACGGGGTTGCCATGGACGAAGTCATACTCCAGATTCTCCAAGTGTTCAAAGCACCTTGTAGGTGTGCTCCAGCTCGACTCAGCGGACGAGAAAGTGTACACTTTGGGAGGTGCCTCCATGATGATAATCATCACTTTGAACAGAGTTGTGTAGCTTGGCAATGGTTTTTGCAGTCGCCCCTTGGGACAGTGGTCCTCGTCAGTTAGAATGGCGTATTTGCTTATGGCTTGGGATCCACGGTATAGCGGAGGTAGTTCGAGCGTGATTGGTTTGCTGCCAATATTTGGCTAGCCAAATGTTGGCATTACCAAATATTGGCAATACCAACACTTGCCAACTATTTGCAACTTTCTGTGAGATTGCAAGATGAGTTGGTAACCAACCAAGTAGTAGCCAATATTTGGCATAATGCCAAACATTGGCAATGCCAATTTTTGTACCAAACCAATTATGCTCTTCGTCCCACGTCCTGGCGAGTGGGTTGCACACGGCCAGGCGGACGAGTCCCTGTTCAATATCGGTCCACTCGTGGACGGAGCGGAGACGCACGAGAAAGAGGCCAGAGCGCGAGGCGAGGGGAACCGCGTCGTGTAATAAGCCACCGGCGTTGGGGAAGAAGGAGCTAAGGGCATCTCCAGCCGTTGGCCCTCCCAGGACACATAAAAATCGCCCCTGGGGGCGAGCCGGCGATACACTCGGCGCTGGGGGCGGTTTTGCGCCCAGTTGTCGCCCTCAGGCGCCGAAATTGGCCCACTTTGCAGCCCAATTTCGGCGAATAAAGGGCCCATATGGGCGAGAATAGGCCCATATTCGGCGTGGTTTCGCCGTGTCTCGGCGTTCAATTATCAACACAATTATTTCTTATCACATATTTCATCACAGAAAAATCAAATACTTCAACAAAATAGTACAACAACAAATAGTTCAATACAAATTATATAGTTCAACAAATAAAAACTCGTATTTCATCACACGGCGTCCCCCTTGAGCCTTCATAGGTGCTCAATCAGATCTTTCTGTAGTTGATGATGCACCTGTGGGTCTCGGATCTCCTGACGCATACTGAGATAGGCAGTCCAAGTTGCCGTTAGCTGGTGATCAACTTCGGCTAGAGGACCCTGTTGGAAATATGCCCTAGAGGCAATAATAAATTGATTATTATTATATTTCCTTGTTCATGATAATCGTTTATTATCCATGCTAGAATTTTATTGATAGGAAACTCAGATACATGTGTGGATACATAGACAACACCATGTCCCTAGTAAGCCTCTAGTTGACTAGCTCGTTAATCAATAGATGGTTACGGTTTCCTGACCATGGACATTGGATGTCGTTGATAACGGGATCACATCATTAGGAGAATGATGTGATGGACAAGACCCAATCCTAAGCCTAGCACAAGATCATGTAGTTCGTATGCTAAAGCTTTTCTAATGTCAAGTATCATTTCCTTAGACCATGAGATTGTGCAACTCCCGGATACCGTAGGAGTGCTTTGGGTGTGCCAAACGTCACAACGTAACTGGGTGGCTATAAAGGTACACTACGGGTATCTCTGAAAGTGTCTGTTGGGTTGGCACGAATCGAGATTGGGATTTTGTCACTCCGTGTAAACGGAGAGGTATCTCTGGGCCCACTCGGTAGGACATCATCATAATGTGCACAATGTGACCAAGGAGTTGATCACGGGATGATGTGTTACGGAACAAGTAAAGTGACTTGCAGGTAACGAGATTGAACAAGGTATCGGTATACCGACGATCGAATCTCGGGCAAGTAAAATACCGCTAGACAAAGGGAATTGTATACGGGATCGATTGAGTCCTTGACATCGTGGTTCATCCGATGAGATCATCGTGGAACATGTGGGAGCCAACATGGGTATCCAGATCCCGCTGTTGGTTATTGACCGGAGAACGTCTCGGTCATGTCTGCATGTCTCCCGAACCCGTAGGGTCTACACACTTAAGGTTCGATGACGCTAGGGTTATAAAGGAAGCTTGTATGTGGTTACCGAATGTTGTTCGGAGTCCCGGATGAGATCCCGGACGTCACGAGGAGTTCCGGAATGGTCCGGAGGTAAAGATTTATATATAGGAAGTCCTGTTTCGGCCATCGGGACAAGTTTCGGGGTCATCGGTATTGTACCGGGACCACCGGAAGGGTCCCGGGGGCCCACCGGGTGGGGCCACCTGCCCCGGGGGGCCACATGGGCTGAAGTGGGAAGGGATTCAGCCCAAAGTGGGCTGTGGCGCCACTTCCCTCATGGCCCATGCGCCTAGGGTCAAAGGGGAACCCTAAGGAAGAGTCCTAGGAGGGGAAGGCACCTCCTAGGTGCCTTGGGGGGGAGGGAATCCTCCCTTGGCCGCCGCCCCTTTCCCATCTAGGGCTGGCCGCACCCCTTGGGGGTGGGAAACCCTAAAGGGGGCGCAGCCCTCCCCTCCCCCTATATATATTGAGGCATGGGGCTGCCCATAACACGCGATTTGATCTCTCGTTAGTGCAGCCCTGCCCCTCTCCCTCCTCCTCTTCTCCCATGGTGCTTGGCGAAGCCCTGCGGGATTGCCACGCTCCTCCACCACCACCACGCCGTTGCGCTGCTGCTGGATGGAGTCTTCCTCAACCTCTCCCTCTCTCCTTGCTGGATCAAGGCGTGGGAGACGTCACCGGGCTGTACGTGTGTTGAACGCGGAGGTGCCGTCCATTCGGCACTTGATCATCGGTGATCTGAATCACGACGAGTACGACTCCATCAACCCCGTTCACTTGAACGCTTCCGCTTAGCGATCTACAAGGGTATGTAGATGCACTCTCTTTCTACTCGTTGCTGGTCTCTCCATAGATAGATCTTGGTGACACGTAGGAAAATTTTGAATTTCTGCTACGTTCCCCAACAGTGGCATCATGAGCTAGGTCTATTGCGTAGATTCTTTGCACGAGTAGAACACAAAGTAGTTGTGGGCGTTGATGTTGTTCAATATGCTTACCGTTACTAGTCCAATCTTGTTTCGACGGTATTGTGGGATGAAGCGGCCCGGACCGACCTTACACGTACTCTTACGTGAGACAGGTTCCACCAATTGACATGCACTTGGTGCATAAGGTGGCTAGCGGGTGCCAGTCTCTCCCACTTTAGTCGGAACGGATTCGATGAAAAGGGTCCTTATGAAGGGTAAATAGCAATTGGCATATCACGTTGTGGTTTTGCGTAGGTAAGAAACGTTCTTGCTAGAAACCCATAGCAGCCACGTAAAACATGCAACAACAATTAGAGGACGTCTAACTTGTTTTTGCAGGGTATGCTATGTGATGTGATATGGCCAAAAGGATGTGATGAATGATATATGTGATGTATGAGATTGATCATGTTCTTGTAATAGGATTCACGACTTGCATGTCGATGAGTATGACAACCGGCAGGAGCCATAGGAGTTGTCTTTATTTTTTGTATGACCTGCGTGTCATTGAAGAACGCCATGTAAACTACTTTACTTTATTGCTAAACGCGTTAGTCATAGAAGTAGAAGTAGTCGTTGGCGTGACAACTTCATGAAGACACGATGATGGAGATCATGATGATGGAGATCATGGTGTCGTGCCGGTGACGATGATGATCATGGAGCCCCGAAGATGGAGATCAAAAGGAGCAAAGTGATGATGGCCATATCATGTCACTATTTGATTGCATGTGATGTTTATCATGTTTATACATCTTATTTGCTTAGAACGACGGTAGTAAATAAGATGATCCCTTACAACAATTTCAAGAAGTGTTCTCCCCTAACTGTGCACCGTTGCGACAGTTCGCTGTTTCAAAACATCACGTGATGATCGGGTGTTTTATTCAGACGTTCAAATACAACGGGTGTTGACGAGCCTAGCATGTACAGACATGGCCTCGGAACACACGCGAAACACTTAGGGTTAACTTGACGAGCCTAGCATGTACAGACATGGCCTCGGAACACGGAGACCGAAAGGTCAAGCATGAGTCGTATAGAAGATACGATCAACATGAAGATGTTCACCGATGATAACTAGTCCGTCTCACGTGATGATCGGACACGGCCTAGTTTGACTCGGATCATGTAATCACTTAGATGACTAGAGGGATGTCTATCTGAGTGGGAGTTCATAAGATGAACTTAATTATCCTGAACATAGTCAAAAGGTTTTTGCAAATTATGTCGTAGCTCACGCTATAGTTCTACTGTTTAGATATGTTCCTAGAGAAAAATTAGTTGAAAGTTGATAGTAGCAATTATGCGGACTAGGTCCGTAAACTGAGGATTGTCCTCATTGCTTCATAGAAGGCTTATGTCCTTAATGCACCGCTCAGTGTGCTGAACCTCGAACGTTGTCTGTGGTTGTTGCGAACATCTGACATACACGTTTTGATAACTACGTGATAGTTCAGTTAAACGGTTTAGAGTTGAGGCACCAAAGACGTTTTTGAAACATCGCGAAACATATGAGATGTTTTGAGGGCTGAAATTGGGATTTCAGGCTCGTGCCCATGTCAAGAGGTATAAGACCTCCGATGACTTTCTTAACCTGCAAACTAAGGAGAAAAGCTCAATTGTTGAGCTTGTGCTCAGATTGTCTGAGTACAACAATCATTTGAATCGAGTGGGATTTGATCTTCCAGATAAGACAGTGATGGTTCTCCAAAGTCATTGCCACCAAGCTGTTAGAGTTTCGTGATGAACTATAACATATCAGGGATAGATATGATGATCCTTGAGGTATTCGCGATGTTTGACACCGCGAAAGTAGAAATCAAGAAGGAGCATCAATTGTTGATGGTTGGTGAAACCACTAGTTTCAAGAAGGGCAAGGGCAAGAAGGGATACTTCATGAAACGGCAAATCAGCTGCTGCTCTAGTGAAGAAACCCAAGGTAAAACCCAAACCCGAGACTAAGTGCTTCTGTAATAAGGGGAACAACCACTAGAGCAGAATTACCCTAGATACTTGGTAGATAAGAAGGCTGGCAAGGTCGATAGAAGTATATTGGATATACATTGTGTTAATGTGTACTTTGCTAGTACTCCTAGTAGCACCAGGGTATTAGATACCGGTTCGGTTGCTAAGTGTTAGTAACTCGAAACAAAAGGCTACGGAATAAACGGAGACTAGCTAAAGGTGAGCTAACGATATGTGTTGGAAGTTTTTCCAAGCTTGATATGATCAAGCATCGCACGCTCCCTCTACCAAAGAGATTGGTGTTAAACCTAAATAATTGTTATTTGGTGTTTGCGTTGAGCATAGACATGATTGGATTACGTCTATCGCAATATGGTTATTCATTTAAGGAGAATAATGGTTACTCTGTTTATTTGAATAATACCTTCAATGGTCTTACACCTAAAATGAATGGTTTACTAAATCTCGATCGTAGTGATACACATGTTCATGCCAAAAGATAGTAATGATAGTACCACCTACTTGTGGCACTGTCACGTAAGTCATATCGGTATAAAACGCATGAAGAAGCTCCATGTTGTTGGATCTTTGGACTCACTCGTTTTTGAAAAGTTTGAGACATGCGAACCATGTCTATTGGTGTATATGCATGAAGAAACTCCATGCAAATGGACCGTTTGGACTCACTTGATTTTGAATCACTTGAGATATGAAAATCATACCACATGGGCAAGATGACTGGAAAAGCCTCGTTTTCAGTAAGATGGAACAAGATAGCAACTTGTTGGAAGTAACACATTTTGATGTGTGCAGTCCAATGAGTGCTGAGGCATGCAGTGAATATCGTTATGTTCTTAATTCACAGATGATTCGAGTAGATGTTGAGTATATTTACTTGATGAATCACGAGTCTGAATTATTGAAAGGTTCAAGTAATTTCAGTGTGAAGTTGAAAGATCGTCGTGACAAGAGGATAAAAGATCTATGATATGATCATAGAGATGAATATCTGAATCACGAGTTTGGCACAGAATTAAGACATTGTGGAAATTGTTTCACAACTGATACAGCCTGGAACACCATAGTGTGATGGTGTGTCCAAACGTCATAGTTGCACCCTATTGGATATGGTGCATACCATGATGTCTCTTATCGAATTACCACTATCGTTCATGGGTTAGGCATTAGAGACAACCACATTCACTTTAAATAGGGCACCACGTAATTCCGTTGAGACGACACCGTTTGGAGAAACCTAAGTTGTCGTTTTTAAAGGTTTGGGGCTGTGACGCTTATGTGAAAAAGTTTCAGGATTGATAAGCTCGAACCCAAAGCGGATAAAATACATCTTCATAGGACACCCAAAACAGTTGGGTATACCTCCTAATTCAGATCCGAAAGCAATATGAATTGTTTCTAGAATCGGGTCCTTTCTCGAGGAAAGGTTTCTCTCGAAAGAGTTGAGTGGGAGGATGGTGGAGACTTGATGAGGTTATTGAACCATCACTTCAACCAGTGTGTAGCAGGGCACAGGAAGTTGTTCCCGTGGCACCTACACCAATTGAAGTGGAAGCTTATGATATTGATCATGAAGTTTCGGATCAAATCACTGCCGTACCTCGTAGGGTGACAAGGATACGTACTACTTCAGAGTGGTACGGTAATCCTGTCTTGGAAGTCATGTTGCTAGACAACAATGAACCTACGAGCTATGGAGAAGCGATGGTGGGCCCGGATTCCGATAAATGGCT
>NC_041380.1:547864658-547871732 GCF_002162155.2 Triticum dicoccoides | reverse complement strand
CTCAAGGCCATAAAACCCGAGAGAGGATCCATGTATGAAAACAAAGTGTAGACTTTGGAAGAACTACTTGATGGTCGTAAGGCTGTTAGGTACATATGGATTTTGAAAGGAAGACAGACAATGATGGTAAGTGTCACCATTGAGAAAGCTCGACTTGTCGTTAAGATGTTTTTCGACAAGTTCAAGGAGTTGACTATGATGAGACTTTCTCACTCGTAGCGATGCTAAGAGTCTGTTGGAATTATATTAGCAATTACTGCATTATTTATGAAATCTTGCAGATAGGATGTCAAAACATTGTTTCCTCGACGATTCTTGAGGAAAGGTTGTATGTGATACAACCGGAAGGTTTTGTCTATCCTGAAATATGCTAATAAGTATGCAAAGCTCCAGCAATCCTTCTGAGGACTGGAGTGAGCATCTCGGAGTTGGAATGTATGCTTTGATGATGATCAAAGATTTTGGGTGTATACCAAGTTTATGAGAAACTTGTATTTCCAAAGAAGTGAGTGGGAGCACTATAGAATTTCTGATGAGTATATGTTGTTGACATATTAATGATCAGAAATGACGTAGAATTTCTGGAAAGCATATAGGGTTATTTGGAAAGTGTTTTCAATGGAAAAGCCTGGATTAAGCTACTTGAACATTGAGCATCAAGATCTATAAGGATAGATCAAAACACTTAATAGTACTTTCAAATGAGCACATGCCTTGACGTGATCTTGAAGGTGTTCAAGATGGATCAGTCAAAGAAGGAGTTCTTGCCTGAGTTGTAAGGTATGAAGTTAAGACTTAAAGCTCGACCATGGCAGAATAGAGAGAAAGGAACGAAGGTCGTCCTCTATGCTTAAGACATAGGCTCTACAGTATGCTATGCTTTGTACCGCACCTGAAGTGTGCATTACCATGAGTCAGTCAAGGGGTACAAGAGTGATCCAAGAATGGATCACAGGACAGCGGTCAAAGTTATCCTTAGTAACTAGTGGACTAAGGAATTTTCTCGATTATGGAGGTGGTAAAAGAGTTCATCGTAAAGGGTTACGTCGATGCAAGCTTAACACCTATCCGGATAGCTCTGAGTAGAGATACCGGATACGTATAATGGAGCAACAATTTAGAATAGCTCCAAGTAGAACAGTTATTTGGAATAGCTCCAAATAGAACGTGGGAGCTGCATCTAGGAGATGACATAGAGATTTGTAAAGCACACACAGATCTGAAAGGTTCAGACCCGTTGACTATAACCTCTCTCACAAGCATAACATGATCAAACCCAGAACTCATCGAGTGTTAATTACATGGTAAATGTGAACTAGATTATTGACTCTAGTAAACTCTTTGGGTGTTAGTCACATGGGGATGTGACCTTGAGTGTTAATCACATATCGATGTGAACTAGATTATTGACTCTAGTGCAAGTGGGAGACTGTTGGAAATATGCCCTAGAGGCAATAATAAATTGATTATTATTATATTTCCTTGTTCATGATAATCGTTTATTATCCATGCTAGAATTGTATTGATAGGAAACTCAGATACATGTGTGGATACATAGACAACACCATGTCCCTAGTAAGCCTCTAGTTGACTAGCTCGTTAATCAATAGATGGTTACGGTTTCCTGACCATGGACATTGGATGTTGTTGATAACGGGATCACATCATTAGGAGAATGATGTGATGGACAAGACCCAATCCTAAGCCTAGCACAAGATCATGTAGTTCGTATGCTAAAGCTTTTCTAATGTCAAGTATCATTTCCTTAGACCATGAGATTGTGCAACTCCCAGATACCGTAGGAGTGCTTTGGGTGTGCCAAACGTCACACCGTAACTGGGTGGCTATAAAGGTACACTACGGGTATCTCTGAAAATGTCTGTTGGGTTGGCACGAATCGAGATTGGGATTTTGTCACTCCGTGTAAACGGAGAGGTATCTCTGGGCCCACTCGGTAGGACATCATCATAATGTGCACAATGTGACCAAGGGGTTGATCACGGGATGATGTGTTACGGAACGAGTAAAGAGACTTGCCGGTAACGAGATTGAACAAGGTATCGGTATACCGACGATCGAATCTCGGGCAAGTACCATACCGCTAGACAAAGGGAATTGTATACGGGATTGATTGAGTCCTTGACATCGTGGTTCATCCGATGAGATCATCGTGGAACATGTGGGAGCCAACATGGGTATCCAGATCCCGCTGTTGGTTATTGACCGGAGAACGTCACGGTCATGTCTGCATGTCTCCCGAACCCGTAGGGTCTACACACTTAAGGTTCGATGACGCTAGGGTTATAAAGGAAGTTTGTATGTGGTTACCGAATGTTGTTCGGAGTCCCGGATGAGATCCCGGACGTCACGAGGAGTTCCGGAATGGTCCGGAGGTAAAGATTTATATATAGGAAGTCTTGTTTCGGCCATCGGGACAAGTTTCGGGGTCATCGGTATTGTACCGGGACCACCGGAAGGGTCCCGGGGGCCCACCGGGTGGGGCCACCTGCCCCGGGGGGCCACATGGGCTGTAGGGGGTGCGCCTTGGCCTACATGGGCCAAGGGCACCAGCCCCTAGAGGCCCATGCGCCAAGATATAGGAAAAAGGGGAGAGTCCTAAAGGGGGAAGGCACCTCCGAGGTGCCTTGGGGAGGATGGACTCCTCCCCCCTCCTTAGCCGCACCCCTTCCTTGGAGGAGGGGGCAAGGCTGCGCCTCCCCCCTCTCCCCTGCCCCTATATATAGTGGAGGGGAGGGAGGGCATCCATACCTGAGCCCTTGGCGCCTCCCTCCCTCCCGTGACACCTCCTCCTCTCCCGTAGGTGCTTGGCGAAGCCCTGCAGGATTGCCACGCTCCTCCATCACCACTACGCCGTTGTGCTGCTGCTGGATGGAGTCTTCCTCAACCTCTCCCTCTCTCCTTGCTGGATCAAGGCGTGGGAGACATCATCGAGCTGTACGTGTGTTGAACGCGGAGGTGCCGTCCGTTCGGCACTAGGATCATCGGTGATCTGAATCACGACGAGTACGACTCCATCAACCCCGTTCACTTGAACGCTTCCGCTTAGCGATCTACAAGGGTATGTAGATGCACTCTCTTTCTACTCGTTGCTGGTCTCTCCATAGATAGATCTTGGTGATTCGTAGGAAATTTTTTGAATTTCTGCTACGTTCCCCAACAGACCCTGCCTGTAGTATGGTTCAGTGTCAAACACTGGGTCTTCTTGCTCGCTCTCGATGATCATGTTGTGCAAGATGACACAGCAAGTCATAATCTCCCACATTTGATCTTTGGACCAGGTCTGAGCGGGGTACCGAACAACAGCAAATCGAGATTGGAGCACATCAAATGCCCGCTCGACATCCTTCCTGCAAGCCTCCTGAATCTTCGCAAATCAGGCGTTCTTGCCTCCTGCCACAGGGTTTGAGATCGTCTTCACAAATGTCGACCATCTCGGATAGATGCCGTCAGCTAGATAGTACCCCTTGTTGTATTGGTGCCCATTAATCTCGAAGTTCACCGGAGGAGAATGGCCCTCAACGAGCTTGGCAAAAACAGGAGAGCACTGCAGCACGTTGATGTCATTGTGAGTTCCTGGCATACCAAAGAAGGAGTGCCAAATCCAGAGGTCCTGTGTGGCTACCGCCTCAAGCACCACACTGCAACCGCCTTTGGCGCCTTTGTACATCCCCTGCCAACCAAATGGGCAGTTCTTCCATTTCCAATGCATGCAGTCGATGCTTCCAAGCATCCCAGGAAATCCTCTTGTTGCATTCTGGGCTAGGATCCGAGCAGTGTTTTCCGCATTGGGTGTTCTCAAGTATTTTGGCCCAAACACTGCCACCACTGCCCGACAGAACTTGTAGAAACACTCTATGCTGGTGGACTCGGCCATGCGCCCATAGTCGTCGAGTGAATCACTGGGAGCTCCATATGCAAGCATCATCATCGTTGTTGTGCACTTCTGAATGGAGGTGAATCCAAGAGCGCCAGTGCAATCCATCTTGCACTTGAAGTAGTTGTCGAACTCCCGGGTGGAATTCACAATCCTGAGGAAGAGCTTTCGGCTCATCCGATAACGGCGCCAAAATGTTCTCTCACCATGAAGTGGAGCATCGGCGAAGTAGTCGGAGTAGAGCATGCAGTAGCCTTGGAGACGATGCCTGTTCTTTGCTTTCACCCGCCCCGGCGCCGAGCCACCTCGCCGCGGCTTTTCATTGCTCGCCAGCGGCTGGGCGAGGGCGGCGAGCACCATGAGATGCTCTTCTTCCTGGACGTCGGCCGCGGCTTCCTCCTCCAGCAGCGCGGCGAGCTCTTCCTCCTCATCCGAGTCCATCGCCGAGACAGGCAAAACGTCGAACACCTTGCGCTCGGTGGGCGTGTACCCGCCGTTAAACCGCGCCTCCGCGGCCGGGGCTGCCGCGGCGAAGCGCTGCTATTTTCCGGCGGGGAATGGCTATCTACCGGAGTAGGACGGCGGCCGTCGCCGGGATATAGCTAGTGGTGGCCGAGGACGCGGGGGGTGCGAGGCGAGTCAGGGGAAGAAAACCTTGACTTTTCCCCTATCGGTGTGGGCCAGGCGTGCTTTTCCCTAGCGCCGGAGCCTCCAATTGCTCCCCAGCGTGCCGGGTTCGGCCTGTGACCGCCGGGCGGAAAAAAGGTCCGAACCGGTGATTTTCGGTGTCCTGGGGGCACGACTGGACCGTTTTTTCGGCACCGGCGCCGAAAAAGTGGCCGGGAGGGTCTATTGGAGGCGCGGCTAGAGATGCCCTAAGCTGGCGGTACCCAGGGCCGAGCGGCGATCGCGGCACGGGAACGAAAGGCGTCAATCGAGATTTCCACGTGGTCTGAAAGAAGCCAAGGAGAGAGCCCGGGTCACGTGCACCCTCCGGCCAGCGGCGGCGGAGAAACGAAGGGTCGGCCACGAGGGCTAACCACCGCTTGCACGACACGGCGCACCGGAAGAGCGCGACGACGTCGTCCGCGGCGCGTGCCAGGATCTCGAGGATGACGTCGTCTGGGAGCGTGGCCGCGGCGGCGGCAGCCCTCTCCTTCTTTTTCTGCCTTCTTCTCTTCCGTGGGGCGACGCGCGCCAGGATCTCGAGGACGACGTTGTACGGGAGCGTGGCCGCCCTCGCCTTCTTCTTCTTCTGCCTTCTCCTCTTCCGTGGGGCGACGCCCTCCATGCGATCGGATCGGAGACACGCCGCAGATTGGTTTCTGTTTCTAGACTGGGGGCGTGCGCGTCGGGCAGGTATACCAACATCACGTACGTACTGTATATAGGAGTATGTCTCGGCAACGAAACGACGACAAGCTGGGGATGCGCCGTCTCCATCTCCAAGACTAGGCGAGAGCGTCAGGGTGTGAGCCATTGGGTTGCACAGTTAGGTCGACCAGGTCACCAGGGGCCAGCTTTTTGTTCATAAGTTTGTGTTGGTACCCGCAAAAAAAAAGTTTGTGTTGCTAACTTAAAAAAAAGAGAGGGTTTGCGTTGCTTATACCACGAATAACACGTGGTATTGTCTCGCTTTGACAAAACGATTGTACATTCTCCAATTCACTAAAGAAAGGTCTAAACAGAATTATAATACAATCGGATTGTCTTGAAGCCATTGAGATACTTCAGGCGGGAGGGTTCTCTTCTACATCGGCTGCTCCATGTTATGATGATTATGCATTCAGGCTACTACTTTTGGCAAAGTTTGGTTTAGTTTCTGTAATAGGGGTGCTAATTATGTTGCTCATCATCTAGCTAAAGAGGCTGAGATTAGTCTTTGTGTTTCTTGTGGATGATGTAACTACCATTTGAGTTCAATAAAGTGAGTCGTGATGGTATTCCCTCAAAAAAAAAACAGCACTGGCACGCGCAGACCCGGAAGGTCCATTCAGCTTTTTTTCACCGTAATGCTAACTGGCGAACGTTTGCTGGGAAGGAACCCCAATGAACGCCCTCGCAGCCATCTGATCGAGATCAAATGATGGGAGTTTTAGCAAAAGATTACATTCTCTATGATAGAATTATCATGTTAGTCTGAAGAAATTGTCACCCCTCTACAACTAAAATTCTCATGAAAATCGTCCACAATTGTCATCCTCCCTAGCGAACATTCGCCGGCTAAGAGTCTTTTTATTTATGGATGCAACGCTTGCTTGTACGCAACTCTTTCATACTGATTTTATTTGACTTTTTCTTTCGTATCTAGAACTCAGTTGACTGAGACTTAATCGTGTCCTAGTCGAGTAACATCAGCATAATTGTGGAGCTACGAATGACATCGCTAGATGTTGAAACCAGTCATGTGACATGCTACAAACGGAGCAACAACAGTGCACGCTGCAACCAATGAGACATGGGGGAAGCTGCAAATAATGGGATGACGTACTACGAGCGATGAGGGTGAACGCTGTGACCGATGATGCGACATACTGCAACCAGCATCGACGAACACTGCAACCGATGGGACTAAGTGCCGCAAAGGCTGTTGGATGGTGCTTAGTCTAGCACGAATCTCCGCACAAAGAACCAGTGACTAAGCAGTCGATTGACACTTGGTTAAGCCTCGGTCGGCCGAGTTTTAGCAAACTAATTTTTATGGATGCAACGCTTGGGCATGCGCAACTCTTTCATACAGATGTATGTTCAGCTTTTGAGGAGAAAACAGGTGGCCAATGAGGGTGTGGGATTCAGTGACCTGGAAATGGCTTTCGTACAAATAGCATTTGAAAATTGAAATGGAACGCGTAATATAGAACAAGAGCTCTATGGAAAATCTGGTAGGATGGAAGTGTCCCTCCAATTGGAGGGCATTACATGGTATTGTTCCCAGTTACTATATTTTGGCATATAAATACATCGAGGCTAATGTTATATGTCCAAATCGATCTGATGAATGACTGTTAAACAATGCTGTACTGAATCATAGCCAGAGAACACATCGTTCGAGTCCCTTAAACAATGCTCATCCCTAACTAATATTAGAGGGATGAGTGTTTCTCCATGACAAAACATATTTCATAGAGAAAATAAAATAATAGGCATGCAAATTATCATTCACCAATCTTAACCTCACC
>NC_041380.1:547852715-547864402 GCF_002162155.2 Triticum dicoccoides | reverse complement strand
GGGGTCCTTTTCTCCCTTGAGCTTAGTTCAAGTCTTGTGATTTCTTGTTCACTGGTTGTATTCATGGTATTATAGTTGATGCTACGAGTCATTGCAAGTTCATGAGACACAAGCATGCTAGACTAGTAGATCTACTTCAGGTTGAAATTTGTTCCCTTCAGCATGAACTCGTCAAGGGTGACGTGTGATTGTTCTCTGTAATCTTATATGTCTAATGCACATGTTCCAATCTGATCAACAATACATGATTTCTCATGGAAAACATAATGCACATAAACAGGAATCATATTTTTCTTTTAACGAAATAGTAGGATAACACATGACAATGGCTGCAAATGCAGTCCAACAAGAATCAATTTTTAAGTGGAAAAGCCCTCGCATGTGCATCGAGTGATGCCCACACCCCTACAAGAAGCATAATTGTAAACGGTAAATTTGCATGATCTTAAATTTTGCTACATCATTATGAAATTAAGATTCATATAACGTTTACCCGCACTGTCATAGCTTCCAAGCTCAACGTTAAGCAAGATACTATCAAAATTAAACACTAAACAATATATAGGAGTCCACAGTATGTCTTTAATGGGCCTCCAAGCTAGACATGAAGAAGGCTAGCCAATCAATCTCAAAAGGCACGATGGTCTGTCCTTTAAGGTTGCCAGACATGGTTGTGACCACATCAATTGTCCCTGTTTCGAGATTGACAGTGCGCATGAAACTACATCGGTCAGTGACATGTAGAGTACTTCGGTGGTCCGTGGGGGTTTGTGCTTCAGCTCGATGACCTCAGTATGTAGCATGTCAGTGATGACCCACAAGTATAGGGGATCTATCATAGTCCTTTCGATAAGTAAGAGTGTCGAACCCAACGAGGAGCAGAAGGAAATGATAAACGGTTTTCAGCAAGGTATTCTCTGCAAGTACTGAAATAAGTGGTAACAGATAGTTTTGTGATGAGATAATTTGTAACGAGCAACAAATAACAAAAGTAAATAAAGCGCAGCAAGGTGGCCCAATCCTTTTTGTAGCAAAGGACAAGCCTGCACAAACTCTTATATAAGGAAAAGCGCTCCCGAGGACACATGGGAATATTGTCAAGCTAGTTTTCATCACGTTCATATGATTCGCGTTCGGTACTTTGATAATTTGATATATGGGTGGACCGGTGCTTGGGTGCTGTTCTTACTTGAACAAGCATCCCACTTATGATTAACCTCTATTGCAAGCATCCACAACTACAACAAAAGTATTAAGGTAAACCTAACCATAGCATGAAATATATGGATCCAAATCAGCCCCTTACGAAGCAACGTATAAACTAGGGTTTAAGCTTCTGTCACTCTAGCAACCCATCATCTACTTATTACTTCCAAATGCCTTCCTCTAGGCCCAAATAATGGTGAAGTGTGATGTAGTCGACGTTCACATAAAATCACTAGAGGCTAGACAACATACATCTCATCAAATATCGAACGAATGCCAAATTCACAAGACTACTAATAGCAAGACTTCTCCCTTGTCCTCAGAAACAAACGTAACTACTCACAAAGCATAAACATGTTCATAATCAGAGAGGTATTAATATGCATATAGGATCTGAACATATGATCTTCCACCAATTAAACCAACTAGCATCAACTACAAGGAGTAATTAACACTACTAGCAACCTACTAGCACCAATCCCGGACTTGGAGACAAGAATTGGATACAAGAGATGAACTAGGGTTTTGAGATGAGATGGTGTTGATGAAGATGTTGATGGAGATTTCCCTCTCCCAATGAGAGGAGCGTTGGTGATGACGATGATGATGATTTCCCCCTCCGGGAGGGAAGTTTCCTCGGCAGAACAGCTCTACCGGAGCTCTAGATTGGATCCGCCAAGGTTCCGCCTCGTGGCAGCGGAGTTTCGTCCCGAAAGGTTGCTTCTTATTTTTTTTGTCGACGAAAGACTTCATATAGGAGAAGATGGTCATCGGAGTGCCACCAGGGGGCCCACGAGGTAGGGGGCGTGCCCTAGGGGGGGCACCCCACCCTCATGAGAAGGGTGTGGGCCCCCTGGTCTTCATCTTTGGCGAGGATTTTTCATTATTTATTATAAGGTGTTCCGTGGAGTTTCAGGACTTTTGGAGTTGTGCAGAATAGGTCTCTAATATGTGCTCCTTTTCCAGCCCAGAATTCCAGTTGCCGACATTCTCCCTCCTTATGTAAACCTTGTAAAATAAGAGAGAATAACCATAAGTATTGTGACATAATGTGAAATAACAGCCCATAATGCAATAAATATTGATATAAAAGCATGATGGAAAATGAACGTATCAACTCCCCCAAGCTTAGACCTCGCTTGTCCTCAAGCGAAAAGCCGAAATCGAAAAATATGTCCACATGTTTAGAGATGAAGGTGTCGATAAAAATAAAATACGGACATGAGGGCATCATGATCATTCTTATAATAGCAACTTATATAATTTTTGTCATATAATCTCTAATGCTAGAGTAATAATTCAATCACAATATCAAGTATGAATCGTAAACTTCATTGAAAACTAACAAACTACAATCTCGGTCATTGAAGCAATTGCAATTTATCATAACATAGGAAAGAGTCAATGTATAAGAGCTTTTCAGCAAGTCCACATACTCAACTATCATATAATCTTTCACAATTGCTGACACTCACGCAATACTTATGGGTGTGGAGTTTTAATCGGACACAGAGAAAGATAGGGGCTTATAGTCTTGCCTCCCAACGTTTACCTCAAGGGTAATGTCAACAGTAATAGTTCATGAAAACCCACATCCAATTAGCCATATATACCGGGATCTTTCCAACATATTGTGCTTGCCAAAGGGTAAAATGTAAAAAAGAAAGGTGAAGATCACCATGACTCTTGCATAAGGTAGAAGATAATGATAAAAGATAGGCCCTTCGCAGAGGGAAGCAGAGGTTGTCATTCGCTTTTATGGTTGGATGCACAAAATCTTAATGCGAAAGAACGTCACTTTATATTGCCCCTTGTGATATGAACCTTTATTATGCAGTCTGTCGCTTTTATTACTTCCACATCACAAGATCGTATAAAGCTTATTTCTCCCACACCAATCAATCAGACATATTTAGAGAGCAATTTTTATTGTTTTGCACCGATGACAACTTACTTGAAGGATCTTACTCAATCCATAGGTAGGTATGGTGGACTCTCATGGCAAAACTGGTTTAAGGGTATTTGGAAGCACAAGTAGTATCTCTACTTGGTGCTGAGAATTTGGCTAGCATGAGGGGGAAAGGCAAGCTCAACATGTTGGAGGATCCAAGACAATATAATTTATCTCAGATGTAAGAAAACATAACCCATTACGTTGTCTTCCTTGTCCAATGTCAACTCTTTAGCATGTCATATTTTAATGAGTGCTCACAATCATAAAAGATGTCCAAGATAGTATATCTATATGTGAGGACCTCTCTTTCTTTATTACTTCCTATTAATTGCAACGATGACCAAAAATATGCTCGTCAACTCTCAACAACTTTTACTCATCATACTTTTTCTATGTGAGCTCATTACTCTCCATGAGGTCCATTTGATCACTTTGTTTCTTTTTATTTCTTTCTCTTTTCTTTTACTCACTTAGGATCATGGCAAAATAATCAAGCCCTTGACTCAACACTAATCTTTATTATATAGCTCACGGACTCGATTACATGGAAGGATAATAAAGCAAAACTCACAACTAAATCATGCCATAAACTTTATTCTACTAGATCAAAATACTACTAATAAGATCGAACTAAGGAAAACTTTAAGATAAAAGTGATGGTGATACGATACCGGGGCACTCCCCCAAGCTTGGCAGTTGCCAAGTGGAGTGCCCATACCTAGATACTCAATTCTTCTTTGTTGGAGGAGACGGTGGTGATTTTGTTGATGGCATAGGCTTCTTCCTTAATTTGCGTTTGAGGACAGAATTTTGGTCCCTTAGGTCCTTGATCTCCTGCTCCAAGCTCAGTATCTTTTTGCATAGTTCCTGCTTGTTCTCCTGCAAGAGGCGAAAAGGGATAAACTCAATCTTAGATTTATTTACCCTATCCGAGAGGCTTGACTTTTTGAACTCCACATGCATGTCCCCAGGTTGAGGTAGTGGGACTTCATCTTCATCTGAGCTCGTCTCCTCCTTTCTCTTGGGTTCATAGTCTTCTTCTTCTTCCGTAGTCCAACCACAAGGCTCCACATCCCCATAAACCTTAGGATATGCAAGGTAATTAGCCACATAGCTTTCTCCTTCCGAATCCTGGGACGACATGTTGCTCTGTCTGCAGCAGGACAGCTCAAAACAAAGACAAGGGATTTTTGCGTGATACGGGAGTCAAAACCTTCGGGAGAATACATAATGAATTTTTACCGACCAAAATACGTATCGTGCAAGAAAACGGAGTCCGGAAGGCACACGAGGAGCTCACGAGGTAGGGGCGCGCCCTCCACCCTCGTGAGACCCTCGTGTCCTTCCCGGACTGCTACTTAATTTTCTATTTTTCTAAATATTCCAAAACGGAGAAATATTGCCTTAAAAATTGTTTTGGAGTCGGTTTACTTACCGTACCACATACCTATTCCTTTTCAGAGTCTGAAACGTTCTGGAAAGTGTCCCTTATGTATTCCTTCGGGGTTACGATTTCAATAATATTGGTTTCAACATTTATGGGATTACCTGAGATATAATGTTTGATTCTTTGACCGTTTACCGCCTTTGGATTTGTGCCTTCGAAGTTGTTGATTTTTATGGCACCGGAACGATAGACCTCCTCGATAACATAGGGGCCTTCCCATTTAGAGAGAAGTTTTCCTGCAAGAAATCTTAAATGAGAGTTGTATAGCAATACATAATCACCTACATTAAACTCACTCTTCTGTATCCTTTTGTCATGCCATCTTTTAACCTTTTCTTTAAACAACTTGGCATTTTCATAAGCTTGGGTTCTCCATTCATCAAGTGAGCTAATATCAAATAACCTCTTTTCACTGGCAAGTTTGAAGTCATAGTTGAGCTCTTTAATAGCCCAATATGCCTTATGTTCTAGTTAGAGAGGTAAGTGACATGCTTTTCCATATACCATTTTATACGGAGGCATACCCATAGGATTTTTATATGCAGTTCTATAGGCCCATAATGCATCATCAAGTTTCTTGGACCAATTCTTTCTAGACCTATTGACAGTCTTTTGCAAAATTAATTTGAGTTCTCTATTACTCAATTCTAATTGACCACTAGACTGTGGGTGATACGGAGATGCAATTCTATGATTGACGTCATATTTAGCAAGCATTTTACGGAAAGCACCATGAATAAAATGTGAACCACCATCAGTCATTAAATACCTAGGGACTCCAAACCTCGGAAAAATAACTTCTTTAAGCATTTTAATAGAAGTGTTATGATCAGCACTACTAGTTGGAATAGCTTCTACCCACTTAGTAACGTAATCAACAACAACTAAAATATGTGTATATCCATTAGAGGCAGGAAAAGGTCCCATATAATCAAGGCCCCAAACATCAAACGATTCAATAACAAGTGAATAGTTCATAGGCATTTCTTGACGTCTACTAATATTACCAATTCTTTGACATTCATCACAAGAAAGGACAAACTTACGGGCATCCTTGAAGAGAGTAGGCCAATAAAAACCGGATTGCAATACCTTATGTGTAGTTCTATCTCCCGCGTGGTGTCCTCCATAAGTTTCGGAGTGGCACTTGCGTAGGATTTGTTTCTGTTCATGCTCAGGTACACAACGTCTAATAACACCATCTGCTCCTTCCTTATAAAGATGTGGGTCATCCCAAAAGTAATGTCTCAAATCATAGAAGAATTTTTTCTTTTGTTGGTATGTGAAGCTAGGTGGTATAAATTTAGCAACTATGTAATTAGCATAATTAGCATACCAAGGGGTACTACGAGAAGTACTTATGACATTTAATTGTTCATCAGGAAAGCTATCATCAATAGGTAGTGGCACTAGTAGAAAACAGGGCTATGGTCCAGGCCGGCTCAGCCCATTAGTCCCGGTTCAGTGTAGAACCGGGACCAATGTGGGCATTGGTCCCGGTTCGTGAGCCCCGGGGGCCGGCCGGGCCACGTGGGCCATTGGCCCCGGTTCGTCTGGACCTTTTGGTCCCGGTTGGTGGGACGAACCGGGACCAATGGGCCTCGCTCCTGGCCCACCACGATTGGTCCCGGTTGGTGGCTTGAACCGGGACCAAAGGCTCCCCTTTAGTCCCGGTTCATTCCACCAACTGGGACCAATGAAGTGCCTATACATACCCCCTCGCGCAAGAGCAGAGCACAGTGCTCTGTTTTTTCTGGCCGAGTGGGAGAGGGCTTTGTGGTGCTCTAGCTCACCTCCTATGCACATGAGGTGTTCGATGGAATGCCCGAGCCACACTACTTAAGCTTTCTCCTCTCGAAGCTCGACCTCCAAGCTCCATTCCTCGAGATTTGTCTAGATTTAGCGGTCCGTCACGCCCCGTCCCCGTCTTCACCGCCGTCGATCACCCGCGCCGATCTCATCACCGACACCACCGTGGTGAGCCTCTTGTTCTTATCTTCTTTCTGAAAGGAAAAATATTCTTACTTGTATGTTAGATAGATACTTGTATCATTTTCTTACATTTATTATTGCATCTTATATAGTGCGATGGTTTTGGTATCCGCCCCCGTCGGCCCTCGTCCTGTCTATGATTCGGATTTGGTATGTATATTATTTTTATAACTATTGGTTCATTTATTATTTATGAAAATTATGCCGACCAACGTGACATAGATTTTATTTATCTAGGATGTATGTGAATCGGAAATGCCAACCGACCCTATTGTCGAGAGGTTAAATTTAGTTGAAGAAGAAAACAATTTGTTGAAGGAAAAAATTAAAAAAATTGAGGAGGAGAAGATGATATTGGAGTTGCATGTTGCGGATGTCGTCGATGATCACAAGATCAAGATGGATGCAATGCGCTTGAAGATTAGAAAGATTAGAAAATATGCCATTCATACCGAGGCTTGGTATCATTATGCCGTTGGATCAATTGTTACCTTGGTTGCGATTATGATCGCATTTGTTTTCGCATTGAAATGTTTTACATAGTTTCAATGTATGTTTAATTAATTAGATGCTCTGGAGAGCTATATGTTGTTAGATGAGAACAATGTATGCACTTTGGTTTTAATGTGATGATGAACTTCTATTAATTTGGACACTTAATTATATATAATGCACGTAGATGAACCGGCAATGGATGTACGATGACAGACACACCCGCGAGTACATTAAGGGCGTGCATGAGTTTCTCGATGCGACTGAGGCAAACAAGCAGAATGGTTTTATGTGTTGTCCATGCACTGAATGTGGGAATACGAGGTCTTACTCTAACCGGAAAATCCTTCACTCCCACCTGCTTTACAAGGGTTTCATGCCACACTATAATGTTTGGACGAGGCACGGAGAAATAGGGGTTATGATGGAAGACGGCGAAGAAGAAGAGTACGATGACAACTATGTGCCCCCTGAATACGGTGATGCTGCAACAGGGGGAGCTGGTGAAGATCAAGAGGAACCAGACGATGTGCCCAATGATGCTGCCACGGGTGAAGCTGCTGAAGATCAAGAGGAACCAGACGATGTGCCCGATGATGATGATCTCCGCCGGGTCATTGTCGATGCAAGGACGCAATGCATTAGTCAAAAGGAGAAGCTGAAGTTCGATCACATGTTAGAGGATCACAAAAAAGGGTTATACCCCAATTGCGAAGATGGCAACACAAAGCTCGATACCGTACTGGAATAGCTGCAGTGGAAAGCAGAGAATGCTGTGGCTGACAAAGGATTTGAGAAGCTACTGAAAATATTGAAGAAGAAGCTTCCGAAGGATAACGAATTGCCCGACAGTACATACGCAGCAAAGAAGGTCGTATGCCCTCTAGGATTGGAGGTGGAGAAGATACATGCATGCCCTAATGACTACATCCTCTACCATGGTGCATACAAGGATCTGAACGCATGCCCGGTATGCGGTGCGTTGCGGTATAAGATCAGACGAGATGACCCTGGTGATGTTGACGGCGAGCCCCTCAGGAAGAGGGTTCCTGCGAAGGTGATGTGGTATGCTCCTATAATACCACGGTTGAAACGTCTGTTCAGAAACGAAGAGCATGCCAAGTTGATGCGATGGCATAGTGAGAACCGAAAGAAAGATGGGAAGTTGAGAGCACCCGCTGACGGGTCGCAGTGGAGAAAAATCGAGAGAAAGTACTGGGATGAGTTTGCAAAGGACCCAAGGAATGTATGGTTTGCTTTAAGCACGGATGGCATTAATCCTTTCGGGGAGCAGAGCAGCAATCACAGCACCTGGCCCGTGACTCTATGTATGTATAACCTTCCTCCTTGGATGTGCATGAAGCGGAAGTTCATTATGATGTCAGTTCTCATCCAAGGCCCTAAGCAACCCGGCAACGAAATTGATGTGTACCTAAGGCCATTAGTTGAAGAACTTTTACAGTTGTGGAATGGAAACGGTGTACGTACGTGGGATGAGCACAGACAGGAGGAATTTAACCTTAAGGCATTGCTGTTCGTGACCATCAACGATTGGCCCGCTCTCAGTAACCTTTCAGGACAGACAAACAAAGGATACCACGCATGCACGCACTGTTTAGATGACACTGAAAGTATATACCTGGACAAATGCAGGAAGAATGTGTACCTGGGCCATCGTCGATTTCTTCCGACCAACCATCAATGTCAAAAGAAAGGCAAGCATTTCAAAGGCGAGGCAGATCACCGGAAGAAGTCCGCCATGCGCACCGGTGATCATGTGCTTGCTATGGTCAATGATTTACACTATGTAATCTTTGGAAAGGGTCCCGGTGGACTAGCTGTTCCGAATGACGCTGAGGGACACGCACCCACGTGGAAGAAGAAATCTATATTTTGGGACCTACCCTACTGGAAAGACCTAGAGGTCCGCTCCTCAATTGACGTGATGCACGTGACGAAGAACCTTTGCGTGAACCTGCTAGGCTTCTTGGGCGTGTATGGGAAGACAAAAGATACACCTGAGGCACGAGAGGACCTGCAACGTTTGCACGAAAAAGACGGCATGCCTCCGAAGCAGTATAAAGGTCCTGCCAGCTATGCTCTTACGAAAGAAGAGAAAGAAATCTTCTTTGAATGCCTGCTCAGTATGAAGGTCACGACTGGCTTCTCGTCGAATATAAACGGAATAATAAATATGCCAGAGAAAAAGTTTCAGAACCTAAAGTCTCATGACTGCCACGTGATTATGATGCAACTGCTTCCGGTTGCATTGAGGGGGCTTCTACCGGAAAACGTCCGATTAGCCATTGTGAAGCTATGTGCATTCCTCAATGCAATCTCTCAGAAGGTGATCGATCTAGAAATCGTACCAAGGCTAAGGAGTGATGTGGCGCAATGTCTTGTCAGTTTCGAGCTGGTGTTCCCACCATCCTTCTTCAATATCATGACGCACGTCCTAGTTCATCTAGTCGACGAGATTGTCATCCTGGGGCCCGTATTTCTACACAATATGTTCCCCTTCGAGAGGTTCATGGGAGTCCTAAAGAAATATGTCCGTAACCGCGCTAGGCCAGAAGGAAGCATCTCCATGGGCCATCAAACAGAGGATGTTATCGGGTTTTGTGTTGACTTCATTCCTGGCCTTAACAAGATAGGTCTCCCTAAATCGCGGTATGAGGGGACACTGACTGGAAAAGGCACTCTTGGAAGAGACTCAATAATATGCAGGGATGGATATTCTTGGTCTCAAGCAAACTACATAGTTCTACAGAACTCTACCTTGGTGACCCCGTATGTCGATGAACACAAGAACAGTCTGCGCTCCAAACACCCAGAGCAGTGCGACGACCGGATTACATGTGAACACATCACGACTTTCAGCAGTTGGTTGGAAACACGTCTTAGAGGTGACAATACTGTTTGTGATGAGTTGTACTTGTTGTCCAGGGGACCATCTTTGACTGTATTGACTTACAAAGGATACGAGATAAATGGGAATACATTTTACACGATCGCCCAAGATCAAAAGAGCACCAACCAAAACAGCGGTGTCCGCTTTGATGCAGCAACCGAGAGCGGAAAGGACACATATTATGGTTACATAGTGGACATATGGGAACTTGACTACGGACCTGATTTTAAGGTCCCTTTGTTTAAGTGCAAATGGGTCAATCTGTTAGGCGGCGGGGTACAGGTAGACCCACAGTACGGAATGACAACAGTGGATCTGAAAAATCTTGGGTACACTGACGAACCGTTCGTCCTAGCCAATGATGTGGCACAGGTTATCTATGTGAAGGACATGTCTACCAAACCGAGAAAAAGAAAAGATAAGGAAGCGAATACATCATACGATGAGCCAAAGCGCCACATAGTTCTTTCAGGAAAAAGGGACATCCTGGGAGTGGACGGCAAGACAGACATGTCTGAAGATTATGAAAAGTTTCATGAAATTCCTCCCTTCAATGTCAAGGCTGACCCAAGCATCCTGATAAACAATGAAGATTATCCATGGTTACGGCGCAATAAGCAAATGACACAAGCGAAGAAAAAGTGAAGACTTTCTCCCGCAATAAGCAAATGCTATGTGGGTGAAATTATGATACCATCCCAACTTTCAACTTTTTCAGACTTCATTTGAAATGCTTTCATGTCTTATGGTTCGAAACTTTGATACTTCGAAAGTGATTGTCCATTTTGTACACGAAGTGCATCAAGTTTTTGTCGTAACCCTCTCTACTTTTTGGAACATGCTATGTGGGTGAAATGATGATACCATGCCAACTTTCAACCTTTTTAGAGTTCATTTTGAAATGCTTTCCAATTTCAGAGTCATTTAGCTCAAAGAATGAATTAATACCAAACAGAATGAACTACAAAACTTTTATGAAAATAAAAACAATCAATTAAAATATTATGTTATGATCAACTAAAATAAAACTATAATATTCTTCAATAGCAAAAAGAATATAATTTTTGTGACCTAAAATCTAACTATAAGTATTTAATTGTAAGTATAAATAAAAAATAAATAGCAAAGAAGAAAAAAATTCTATTTTTATAGTAAAGTTATTCATAAACTAGTGATTCACACAAATTTTTAAAAATTCAAATTTAAACTATTCAAAATTTAAAACTAATGGCACTAACAGAAAGTTTATAATTTTTGTGACCTAAAAGCAAAAAGAAATCACTAAAAAACTGTAAGTATTTAGTTTTAAGTAGAAATAAAAAAATAAAAAACCAAAAAAATGTAGAAATAAAAAAGAAAAAACCAAAAAAATGCCACCTACTGGGCCTCCATGGCCTGAATACGACTAGAAACCCTACATGGGCCAGGATTCAGGCCCGCAGAGGCCCAATAGGCCCACAGGCAGTAGCAAGTTTAGACCCGAAAGCCTGCATTAGAGAGGAGCTCGAATGGAGAGGCACAGCAGCGCTTATAAACCAGTGCCGGCGCCCTTCAGCTAACGATGTGGGACTAAACTTTTGGGCGCAGGCAGCACAAGGGCATTGGTCCCGGTTGGTGGCACCAACCGGGACTAAAGGGGGCATTGGTCACGGTTCGTGGCACCAACCGTGACCATTGCACCCCTT
>NC_041380.1:547850742-547851587 GCF_002162155.2 Triticum dicoccoides | reverse complement strand
ACTAACAGAAAGTTTATAATTTTTGTGACCTAAAATCAAAAAGAAATCACTAAAAAACTATAAGTATTTAGTTGTAAGTATAAATAAAAAATAAATAGAAAAAAAATTCTATTTTTATAGTAAAGTTATTCATAAATTAGTGATTCACACAAATTTTTAAAAATTCAAATTTAAACTATTCAAAATTTAAAACTAATGGCACTAACAGAAAGTTTATAATTTTTGTGACCTAAAAGCAAAAAGAAATCACTAAAAAACTGTAAGTATTTAGTTTTAAGTAGAAATAAAAAAATAATAAACCAAAAAAATGTAGAAATAAAAAAGAAAAAACCAAAAATGCCATCTACTGGGCCTCCACGGCCTGAATATGACTAGAAACCCTACATGGGCCAGGATTCAGGCCCGCAGAGGTCCAATAGGCCCACATGCAGTAGCAAGTTTAGGCCCGAAAGCCTGCATTAGAGAGGAGCTCGAATGGGGAGGCACAACAGCGCTTATAAACCAGTGCCGGCGCCCTTCAGCTAGCGATGTGGGACTAAACTTTTGGGCGCTGGCAGCACAAGGGCATTGGTCCCGGTTGGTGGCACCAACCGAGACTAAAGGGGGCATTGGTCACGGTTCGTGGCACCAACCGTGACCATTGCACCCCTTTAGTCCCGGTTGGTGCCACCAACCGAGAACAAAGGCCGCCGCTTCCCGCCCTTTGGGCTGCCGAAAATTGGCCTTTGGTCCCGGTTGGTGGCACCAACCGGGACTAAAGGGGTGCATTAGTCCCGGGTCGTAGCACCAACCGGGACCAATGCTTTTGGTATATAAGCTGGACTTGTGAAAATTTTACAACTTCA
>NC_041380.1:547848188-547849211 GCF_002162155.2 Triticum dicoccoides | reverse complement strand
ACTAAAAAACTGTAAGTATTTAGTTGTAAGTAGAAATAAAAAATAAATAGAAAAAAAATTCTATTTTTATAGTAAAGTTATTCATAAACTAGTGATTCACACAAAATTTTTAAAATTCAAACTTAAACTATTCAAAATTTAAAACTAATGGCACTAACAGAAAGTTTATAATTTTTGTGACCTAAAAGCAAAAATAAATCACTAAAAAACTGTAAGTATTTAGTTGTAAGTAGAAATAAAAAAAATAAAAAACCAAAAAATGTAGAAATAAAAAAGAAAAAACCAAAAAATATGCCTCCGACTAGGCCTCCACGTCCTGAATACGACTAGAAACCCTACATGGGCCAGGATTCAGGCCCGCAGAAGGCCCAATAGGCCCACAGGCAGTAGCAAGTTTAGGCCCGAAAGCCTGCATTAGAGAGGAGCTCGAATGGGGAGGCACACCAGCGCTTATAAACCAGTGCCGGCGCCCTTCAGCTAGCGATGTGGGACTAAACTTTTGGGCGCGGGGCAGCACAAGGCCATTGGTCCCGGTTGGTGGCACCAACCGGGACTAAAGGGGGCATTGGTCCCGGTTCGTGGCACCAACCGTGACCAATGCCCCCCTTTAGTCCCAGTTGGTGCCACCAACCGGGACCAAAGGCCGCCGCTTCCCGCCCTTTGGGCTGCCGAAAATTGGCCTTTGGTCCTGGTTGGTGGCACCAACCGGGACTAATGCACACCTTTGGTCCCGGTTGCTGCCACGAACCGGGACTAAAGGCTCTGCTATATAAGCCCACACTTTGGAAATTTTCGCCAACTGCTCCATTCCCCATCGCCGACGCCGCCAGGCCGCTCGTCCTCCTCGTCGCCGTCGTCGCGCCCTGCACCGTCGCCGTCGCTGCGCCCTGCCCCGTCGCCGTCGCCGCGCCATATCGCTGTCGTCGTCGTCGCGCCCTCCTTCCCGTCGCCGGCCGCCCTGCCCCGAGCTCGCTGCCGTCCGCGCGCCCTGCCCCAAGCCCCGCCTCCTCGATCGTCCCCGTC
>NC_041380.1:547842176-547847842 GCF_002162155.2 Triticum dicoccoides | reverse complement strand
GGAAAATAAGTAGAGAAAGAAGGAGAAGAAGAAGGAGAAGACGAGGAGAGGAAGAAAAGGAAGAGGAGAAGAAGAAAGGAATAGAGGAGAAGAAGAGAAAATTAGAATATATATTCTGTTTTCTCTTTTCTCCTCTATTCCTTTCTTCTTCTCTTCTTTTTTTTCTTCTTTTTTTTCTTCGACACATGGGGGGGGGGGTCGAGAACGTCGGACATTCATGAGAGAGGCGAGGAAGAAGGGGAAGAAGAGGGAGAAGAAGAGGAGAGGAAGAAGAGGAAGTCTTCTCCTCTATTCTTTCTTTTCTTCTTTTTTCTTCTTCTTCTTCCTCTTTATTTTATCGGGAATGAGGGTTGTCGAGAGGTCGAGGAGCGGTAGAGGAGAAACCCTAAATAGAAAGTATCGTCGGTGTGAGATACATGTACCATCGGTGTCGGACACTACACCCACATCCCACAAGTGGCGCGGGCTTCGATGCCCACGTCACTTGTGGGACGTGGATGTAGTGTCCGACACCGAAGGCCACATGTATCTCACACCCACGATATTTGCTAGCTATTTAGGGTTTCCTCTACCGAAAAGAAGAGGAGAAATAAATAAGAAGAAGAAAAAAGAAGAAAAAGAAGAGGAGAAGAAGAAAGGAATAGTGGAGAAAAGAGAAAATAGAATATATTCTATTTTCTCTTCTTCTCCACTATTCCTTTCTTCTTCTCCTCTTTTTTTTCTTCTTCTTTTCTTCTTCTTCTTCTTCTTCTTCTTCTTCTTCTTCTTCTTCTTCTTCTTATTCTTATTAGCCGGAAGTAGAGAGAGGTTTCCTAGTGTCAAAGTATTGAAGAAATCCATGCCTTCATCATTAGCCGGAAGTAACCAGGGCATGTTGGTACGAAGTTCTGCAAAGTTGTTTTGGAATGGAGTCCCGGATATAATAATCCGCCTTTTGGTACGAATTCAGCAAAGTCCTTCCAAATAGCGATATTCGGAAGGCTCTTGCTGAACTTTGTACCAAAAAGCGAATTATCCTATCTGGGACTCCGTTCTAGAACAACTTTGAAGAGCTTCGTACCATCATGCACATGTTACTTTCGCCTAATGATGAAGACATGGTTTTGTTGAATCCCTTGACACTAGGCAACCTCCCGACCCCTCGGCGATCCTATCGAACATGAGAGGAAGAAGAGGATAAAAAAAGAAGAGGAAGAAGAAAAAAAAAAGAGGAGAAGAAAGAATAGAGGAGATCTTCTCCTCTATTCTTTCTTCTCTTCTTATTTTTCTTCTTCTTCCTCTTTTTTTTATCGGGAACGAGGGTCGTCGAGGGACATAGATGTAGTGTCGTCGTTGTCGATATATACCCCCTCCCGATAGCTTACTATGATTAGGTAGCTAGTTCTACGTTTGGCACTAATATATCCATCTGTCATGTTTGAATAATAATTGCCATGTTGTAAATATTTGTAGAAACTATGGACACCGCCCTAGACGAAGTAACAAAAGAAGCGTTGTTGAGGGACATAATCGCAGAAGGAAGTGATGCCATCTCGTTGTTTCTCAACGAAACCGATGGTCTGGAAGGAGAGGCTGAACAAGCTGGCTACGGTGACCTAATGCCGGTGCAAGAAGAAGAACATGAGGACGGCTCCGGTGACCCAATGCCGGTGCAAGAAGGAGACCGTGATGACGGCTCCGGTGACCGAACCGAGTCCGGCCAGGTATATATATTAGTTAAGCCTATGCTGACTAGCTGATTGATGCATTCATTGTTTTGGTATGTACACATATTAATTAAGTCTTTGTTATTTTTTCTAGCCCTCCGGATCGAGCACAACTTCGGTAAAGAGATGAGGCCCAAAGAAAAAGTTGAGCTCGGATGAAAAGTTTGAGATCATAGCAATCGCGCCCGACGGCCAACCTATTGAACCCCTCCGGACAAAGAGCCCATTTGTTGCTCAGTGCGGGGTTCTGGTTAGGGACAAGATCCCGATAAGCATCCAGCAATGGTTTAAGCCGGCTACAGAAGACCCTGAGGTCTCTTATGTCAATGATATGCAGAAAAATGATCTTTGGACTGAGCTGAAGTCAAATTTCACCCTACCGCCTGAGGATAATCCAGAGAACCCAGTTAAAGAGAAATTAATCAAGTCTTTTGCTCTGAAGAGGATGGCAGAACTATTCAGGAGGTGGAAGAAAGAGCTGAATAAGTTTGTCGAAAATAATGAGACACCAGAATTCAAGGGCAGATATGAGAATATCAGAGATCACTGGCCCGCATTTGTGGCCCACAAGACATCGGAAAAGAGTAAGAAGATGTCGGCGACAAACAAGCAAAATGCTGCGAAGAAGAAGCTTCACCCTCGCATGGGGTCAGGTGGCTACCTCGTAGCCCGGCCTAAGTGGTCCAAGACTGAGAATGATCTGGTTCATAAAGGGATCGAACCAGAGACAATTAACTGGCCAGACCGTTGCCGGACTTGGTTCTTTGGGGCTGGCGGAACACTGGACCCTGTAACAGGGAAGTGCATCTGGACGAACGATCAAATGGACATACCAGTCAGTAAGCTTAAGCAGTATATCGAAGCAGTGCAGGAAGGGACATTCTTTCCATACAGAGAGAACGACGAGCTCACAATGGCCCTCGGGAATCCTGAGCACCCTGGACGGACACGAGGCACGCTAGGCTCCATTCCGTGGAAGGTTGGGTTTCCGGACGCAGGCGGTTACAAATCCCATGAGAGGAGGAAAAAAGTGCAGCAGACCCAAATGCAGGCGCTGCAAGCAAGGGTAGACGCGATAGAGGAACGAGAAGCAAATCGCAGCAAACGTACTGCCGAAGCCTCCCCCGAAGCTACCCCGCCATCTCAGGGCAGAAGCAGCTTGGCTTCCACCGAGCTGCTTCAGCCGGAGCAAGCCTTGACGGCTCCAGCCAGCTATCCCGTGGATGCTATAACGGAGTCTCAAAATTGCCACCTTATGACGCAATGGATGAATTTAAAGGTCAAGGCGGCTGTTGGCTCTGTTTATCCTACTGAACCCGGCGCAACTTTTCACTGCCGGCCGATTCCAGAAGGATATGCTAGGTTGATGGTGGATGAGATAACGGAGGGATTTGAGGACCTCCAGCTTGACCACCCTACCGGTGAAGGGGAGACTCGGCTGGGGTCTGCTCTGAAGACTCCATGCCTATGGCGGAAGGAGCTCATCAACCTTCCGAACTGGACGCCACCGCCTCCTCCTCCTCCTCCGGCGAGTCAGGGCACTCCGCCTCCACCGCCTCCTCCTCCGGCGAGTGACGATCAGGGCCCTCGGCCGGCTCCTTCTCCGGCGCGTGGCGGCACTCCGCCTCCTTCTCCGCCTGCGCCGACATGCCCGAGCAGCCAGCCTCCTCCTTCTCCGCCTCATCAGCAAGGGCGGAAAAGACCTGCCGCCGCTCCAGCTGCTCCGGCGCGTCGTAGTCCTTCTCCTCCGCCTCTTAAGCAAGTAAAGAAGACAACCGCTACGTCTGCTCGGTCGGCGTCTAGCAGTACAACCAGAGGCGGGAGGACATACAGATTCGGTCCTTTTCTGAAGACTCCAGAGAAGTTACCATACGAGAGGACCCAGGAGGAGAACACCGAGATCGCGCGAGAAGAAGTGAATAAATTCTTTGAAGGGGTGAAATCAAAGAAACATCCACCTCCGGAGGAGAAGGTAGATCGGGTGAAAGTGAAGCGCACTCTGGCTTCCCTGACAAAACCACCGAAGTCTGATCCGCCGAAAGGAAACTATGACCGCATTATTGGAAAGGAATTTGCCGAATCGGAGCGGTCGGGAAGTACTGTCAGTGATCAAAGGCTGAAAGAATGACGAGCTGGGAAACAAATTGCCCAGCTCGGCGAACAAGCGAAGCAATCGTGCCCCCCGCTCAAGGTGCCTAGCCACAACGTCGATAATGATCCGAGGATGGTGCCCGGTTATAGCAATCTTGCAGATTACCTGCCCGATGAAGTACATTATGAACCCATGGAGGTGCAGATACAAAGGTACGAGTACGGGAAGCCTCTCGTCAAAGATGAAAGATCTCTATCAACGATGATGCGAAGATTGCATGATTGGTACTTGAAAATCTGCAGAGACTCTGGGGGGAGGAGTACTTTGTATGTGAAAGTTAAAAAGGAGCATGACCTCGTTGGAATTGATCTGTTGCCTGTTCCATTTGAGGAGTTCTATCAGTTTTTCAATCAATTGGCCCTCGATAAAACAACGGTCGTCTGCTACTGTCTGTAAGTATAGTACTACTTCTGTCATTAAGTTTCTCTATATAGCTTAGCTCTTTCATTGCATGTATTTATAGTCATCCTCACTATATTATGCAGATTGAAGATCGCCGAATTGAAGAAAAGACAAGTCGGTGATATTGGGTTCATTAACACATATCTCATAGATGCAACTCAGGTTAAACTTCATGTCGCAGCTACCGAGGCCACCTTGCTATGATCGTTCGTAATAAATCAAAACAAAGATATAATGCTCTTTCCTTACAACTTCAGGTGAGTGTTACTGTCTTGTGCATATTCGGTTTCCCTTATATATTAGTCAAGGTTATAGTAATGTAATTCATGAGTTATGCATGTGTGTGCAGTTTCCACTTTATTCTCCTAGAGATTAAGCTTGAGCAGGGAGTAGTAACCGTCTTGGACTCTAAACGAAAAGATCCCAAGGAGTATGCGGACATGACTAAAATCCTCAAGAAGTAAGTTAAATCGATCATTATCCACCATATCAGCAACTTTGTTCATTTCCTGATATCAAGTAATTGTTTTCTTTGTCCGGCAGGTTTTGGAGAAAATTCACCAAAACAGTTCCGGGACTGCCGAAGGAGCTGGAATTTAGACACCCGAAAGTAAGTACTACAGTAGCATGTTCCGCGCATCTCCTAGTGATTCAAGCGCTAGTTTCATCAATACCATTTAGCATTCTTGCTTATCAGTTTGATTGACCTCTATTTCTTGTAAAGTGGTTGTGGCAGGAACAAGGGAATGATTTCTGTGGATACTACATCTGCGAGTCCATCCACCACACGACCTGTGAGCGGGGTGGGTACTCTAACGAACAATATGAAGTACGTAAATAACAACATTCACAATTTTATTTTATTACCATCATTTGTGTTCATTTTCATTCATTTATATATATATATATATATATATATATATATATATATATGTATTGACCCCCTTCTTCAAATTAGATGTTTCGGAAGCGGGATGAACTCCTAGCACCAGCTCGCATGCGAGCAATTCAAGAGGAATTTGCGGCATTCTTTCTTGACCACGTGATCCATGAAGACGGAGAATTCTATGTGGACCCTGAGTCCGTATGATTATATTTGTAAGAGATAATTATTGTATATATGTAGCCGATAGTGTCAGATAGATATACAGAACTTGTTGTTCGACCAATCTCTCGGAGAAGGAGAGGTGGTCGATATCACTTCTCTCTGTATATATGCATATATGTTCATGACGATCTTCTGTTTCCTTCGTTTGCTTACTAGCTAGCTAGCGTGTCTAGTCCTCTCTATATACGTATGTATAGTACGTGGCGTCGACCAAGCACGGACATAACAGAGGACACTTCTCTCTATTAATTATAACTAGCTAACACAATATATGAAACACCTAAATTAACCCCCCAAA
>NC_041380.1:547831344-547841578 GCF_002162155.2 Triticum dicoccoides | reverse complement strand
AGCCACAGAAGTGCTGATGCGTGGATGCCTATTGGTCCCGCTTGGTGCCACCAACCGAGACCAAAGGGTCTCCACGTGGGCAGTGTGCAAAGCCCAGTCAGGAGACCCTTTGGTCTCGGTTGGTGGCACCAACCGGGACCAAAGGGTCTCCTGACGGGGCTCTGCGCACTGCCCACGTGGAGGGCCTTTAGTCCCGGTTCTGGATTGAACCGGGACTAAAGGGGGGAGGTATTAGTACCGACACTTTAGTCCCAGTTCCGGAACCGGGACTAAAGGCCCTTACGAACCGGGACTATAGGCCCTTTTTCTACTAGTGTGGGTCATCAAGAACATTCTCTAACCTAGATAAGTTATCTGCAACAGGGTTCTCAACTCCTTTTCTATCAACAATATGCAAATCAAATTCTTGTAGCAAGAGAACCCATCTAATAAGTCTAGGTTTAGCATCTTTCTTCTCCATAAGATATTTAATAGCAGCATGATCAGTGTGGATAGTTACTTTAGAATCAACAATATAAGGTCTGAACTTATCACAAGCAAATACAACTGCTAAAAGTTCTTTTTCAGTAGTAGCATAATTTCTTTCAGCATTGTCTAAAGTCTTACTAGCATAATGGATAACATTTAATTTCTTATCAACTCTTTGCCCTAGAACAGCACCTACAGCATAATCACTAGCATCACACATAATTTCAAAGGGTAAATTCCAATGAGGTGGCTGAACAATAGGTGCAGAGACTAATGCTTTCTTAAGTATTTCAAATGCTTCTACACAATCATCATCAAAGACAAATGGTATATCTTTTTGTAATAAATTAGTCAGAGGCCGAGAAATTTTTGAGAAGTCCTTGATGAACCTCCTATAAAATCCGGCGTGACCAAGGAAACTTCTTATACCTTTGATGTCCTTGGGACATGGCATCTTTTCAATAGAATCAACCTTGGCTTTATCAACTTCAATACCTCTTTCAGAAACTTTATGCCCCAAGACAATACCTTCATTAACCATAAAGTGGCACTTTTCCCAATTCACTTCTCTGCAAAACTCGATCAAGATTGCTCAAGCAATCATCAAAAGAAGATCCATAGACGGAAAAGTCGTCCATGAAAACCTCATAAATCTTTTCACAGAAGTCAGAGAATATAGCCATCATGCATCTTTGAAAGGTAGCAGGTGCATTACATAAACCAAAAGGCATACGTCTGTAAGCAAAAGTACCAAAAGGGCATGTAAAAGTAGTCTTTGATTGATCTTTAGCCGACACAGGTATTTGAGAGAAACTAGAATAACCATCTAGAAAGCAGTAATGTGTATGTTTGCATAATCTTTCTAGCATTTGATCGATAAAAGGTAAGGGGTAATGATCTTTCTTAGTAGCCTTTTTTAATTTGCGGAAATGAATTACCATCCTATAACCTGTAATAATTCTTTGTGGAATCAATTCATCTTTATCATTAGGAACAATAGTAATACCTCCCTTCTTAGGGACACAATGAACAGTACTTACCCACTGACTATCAGCAACAGGATAAATTATACCTGCTTCTAGAAGCTTTAGAATTTCTTTTCTTACCACTTCTTTCATTTTAGGATTCAGACGTCGTTGAGGATCATGAACTGGTTTGGCATCTGCTTCCAAATTTATTTTATGTTGACATAGAGTGGGACTAATGCCTTTAAGATCATCAAGAGTATATCCAATAGCAGCACGGTGCTTCTTCAGAGTTTTCAATAATCTTTCTTCTTCATGCTCTGGAAGGTTAGCACTAATGATAACAGGATATATCTTCTTTTCATCAAAATAAGCATATTTAAGATTATCGGGCAACGGTTTAAGCTCAAACACGGGATCACCCTTAGGTGGAGGAGGATCCCCTAGGATTTCAATAGGCAAATTGTGTTTTAGCATAGGTTCTTGTTTAAAGAATACTTCATCTATTTCCCTTCTTTCATTCATAAACATATCATTCCCATGGTCTAGCAAATATTGTTCTAAAGGATCATTAGGAGGTACGGAAATAGAAGCAAGACCAATAATTTCATCCTTACTAGGCAATTCTTCTTCGTGGTGTTGTTTACAAAATTTAGAGAAATTAAACTCATGAGTCATATCATCCAAGCCAATAGTAACAATATTCTTTTCGCAGTCTATCCTAGCATTAACTGTATTCAAGAAGGGTCTACCAAATATAATGGGACAAGAGCTATCTTGTGGAGAACTAAGAACAAGATAATCAGCAGGGTATTTATTTTTCCCGCACAAGACTTCAACATCTCTAACAATTCCCATAGCTGAAATAGTATCTCTATTAGCAAGTTTAATTGTGACATCAATATCTTCTAACTCAGCAGGTGCAATTTCATGCTTGATTTCTTTATACAAGTCATAAGGTATAACACTAGCACTAGCACCCATATCACATAAGCCATGATAACAATGATCTCCTATTTTAACAGAAATAACAGGCACGCCTACCACAGGTCTATGTTTATCTTTAGCACAAGGTTTAGCAATTCTAGCAGTTTCACCGTAGAACTGAATAACATGCCCATCAATATTATCAGACAAGAGCTCTTTAACAATAGCAATATTAGATTCAACTTTAACTTGCTCAGTGCAAGCAATCTAAAACGCCTATTCTTATCTTGAAGCTTGATTTTGCAAAAGCTTTTGATACTGTTGAGCATGAGGCCATCCTTCAAATTCTTAATCCAAGGGTTTCAATGATCACTGGATTAGGTGGGTTAAGGAGATTTTGTCATCTGGGTCTTCCTCTGTTTTGCTTAATGGGGTACCTGGAAAACAGTTCCAATGCAAGAGAGGAGTCAGGCAGGGAGATCCTTTTTCTCCTTTGCTTTTTGTCCTGGCAGCTGATCTGTTGCAGTCTGTGGTTAATAAAATGCTACAGGATAGACTGATTTCTCTTCCTATACCATCTAGTGATCCCAACTTTCCTATCATCCAATATGTTGATGATACAATTTTGTTGCTACCTGCTGAGGAGTCTCAATTGCTTGCTGTTAAGAACATGCTCCATGTTTTCCATGCTTCAACTGGGTTGAAAGTTAACTTCCATAAGTCCATGATGGTGCCCCTCAATGTTGCTGATGATGAGGCTGCCAGACTTGCTACAGTTTTTGGTTGCTCAATTGGTAATCTCCCTTTCACTTATTTGGGTCTACCAATGGGGACAACAAAACCAAGAATTCAGGATCTCATGCCTCTGGTTGATCAATTGGAACGGCGCCTCACTGCTAGCTCTGCTCTGCTCAATAAAGGATCAAGACTTCAACTTCTAACTTCTGTGCTATCCTCCTTGCCAATATATTTTTTATGCTCTTTGGATATTCCCCTAGGTATTATCAAGCAGCTGGAAAGGATTGAGAGGCAATGCCTTTGGAGAGGGAATTCAGACACACCTAGACAATCTTTAGCTGCATGGGACGTGGTCTGTAGACCTAAGCAGAATGGGGGTCTCGGGGTAATTAACCTCCATTTACAGAACCAGGCTCTCTTGATCAAGCACCTCCATAAGTTTTTCAACAAAGAGGATATTCCTTGGGTGTCCCTCATTTGGGACTCTTATTATTATGGGGTTGTGCCACAAGCTACAGTGTTGTGTGGATCTTTCTGGTGGAAAGATGTCTTCAGGTTGGTTGATAATTACAGAGCAGTAGCCATAGTTTCTGTCAACTCTGGGGATTCGGTACTGTTCTGGTCGGATGGTTGGTTTGTGGGTGATTCTGCTCGCCCCCTTCGGGATAGACTGCCACATTTATTCTCTTTTGTTCTTGATGATAAAATCTCAGTGGCAGATTTCCTCGCTAATCCTGAGTTGTCTTTGTTGTTTACCCTGCCCATCTCTCAAATTGCTACTGCACAGCCGGACTGTTTGCATAGGTGGATTTCTGATTTGCAACGTGATCCATTGGGAAATGATGTTTGGTCTTGGTTGGATAAGGGGGCATACACTGCAAAGAGTTATTACACTCTCATGCACTCTCATTTGCCAGTTATTCCCCCCTTGTAAATGGATATGGAAGAGTAAATGTACAATGAAGATCAAATGTTTTGCTTGGTTGTTATTTTTTGATAGGCTGAACACAAAGGATCTACTGGTTAGGAGACACTGGAGGAATAATGAAGAGGACAATCTATGTGTCATGTGTCCGGCCAGGAGTTATGAGGATAGAATCCACCTGTTCTTCACTTGCAACTTCAGTCTCAGAGTTTGGAACTATCTGCAAATTGATTGGTCTCACCAGGGGGAGATTGGAGACTGCCTGCTTCATGCTCAGACTAGTTTTGGGCAGCCTTTCTTTTTTGAGGTTTTCCTCACTGCTGCATGGTGCATTTGGATCACACGTAATGGAAGAACTTTCAGGCAAATTAGGCCCTCCTTTAGCTCTTGGAGATGTTTGTTTATCCATGATATCTCTTTGTTGGTCCATAGGGTTAAGGATAGCATCAAGCCAAAACTTATTGGTTGGATTCAGAGCCTTCCATAGTCTTATCCCTATACTATGTTGTATATAGGTAAGCTCATTTGTATTCCCTTAGGTTAGTTCTCTTTTGCTTATTTGTTTATATTTGTAACTCTTGTATGGACACTTTGTGAGATGAATAAAGGACTATGGGGCTGTTGCCTCACAGTAAATAGTCAAAAAAAAACTTTAACTTGCTCAGGAGGTGTATATGTTTTAATATTGCTTTTACGAACCATAGTTGAAGCTTTAGCATGATCCTTTATCCTAACAGGGAAAGGTGATTTCTCAACATAACAAGTAGGAACAATAGGATCATTATAAGTGACAGTCTTTTCTTCAACTTTAATAGGTGCAGCTACTTTTACTTCTATGGGAGGATGATATTTAAACCACTTCTCCTTAGGGAGATCAACATAAGTAGCAAAAGATTCACAGAAAGAAGCTACTATCTCAAAATCAAGTCCATATTTAGTGCTAAAGTTACGGAAAATATTGGTATCCATAAAAGATTTAACACAATCAAACGTAGGTGTCATACCTGACTCCTTACCATTGTCGAGGTCCCAATCTTCAGAGTTGCATTTAATTCTATTCAATAAATCCCATTTGAATTCATAAAAGAGCCAGCACAAGAAGTATAAAGCATGGTGCGATTGTTATCAGAAAGCCGAGCATAAAATTTTGAATAATTGTTTCTCTTGGAAACTCATGATTGGGGCATGAGTATAACATTGATTTAAGCCTCCGCCAAGCTTGAGCGATGCTTTCTCCTTCGCGAGGCCAAACATTATATATATAATTGCGATCACGATGAACAAGATGCATAGGGTAATACTTTTGATGAAATTCCAATTTCAATCTTCTATAGTTCCATGATCCCATATCATCACATAGCCTATACCATGTCAATGCGTCTCCCTTCAAAGATAAAGGGAAGACCTTCTTCTTAGCAACATCATCGGGAATACCTGCAAGCTTAAATAATCCACAACCTTCATCCACACATTTAGGTGTTCATCAGGATGCTTTGTTCCATCTCCTGTAAAAGGATTAGCTAGCAGTTTTTCTATTATACTCGAAGGATACTCATCAGGAATTTCATTTTCAATAGGTTCAGTAGGATGAGGAGCAACTCTTTGCTCTACTGGTTAGGGTGAAGATACCCCTAACAAGCCCCTCAGAGGATTACTTTCCATAGTAACAAGTGACAGTAAATTTCAGCACACTATATAAATTTTTCCTTACCAAAGGCGCTTCACTCACCGGCAACGGTGCCAGAAAAGAGTCTTGATGACCCACAAGTATAGGGGATCTATCATAGTTCTTTCGATAAGTAAGAGTGTCGAACCCAACGAGGAGCAGAAGGAAATGATAAACGGTTTTCAGCAAGGTATTCTCTGAAAGTACTGAAATAAGTGGTAACATATAGTTTTGTGATGAGATAATTTGTAACGAGCAACAAATAACAAAAGTAAATAAAGTGCAGCAAGGTGGACCAATCCTTTTTGTAGCAAAGGACAAGCCTAGTTAAACTCTTATATAAGGAAAATCCTCCCGAGGACACATGGGAATATCGTCAAGCTAGTTTTCATCATGTTCATATGATTCGCGTTCGGTACTTTGATAATTTGATATGTGGGTGGACCGGTGCTTGGGTGCTGTTCTTACTTGAACAAGCATTCCACTTATGATTAACCTCTATTGCAAGCATCCGCAACTACAATAAAAGTATTAAGGTAAACCTAACCATAGCATGAAACATATGGATCCAAATCAGCCCCTTACGAAGCAACTCATAAACTAGGGTTTAAGCTTCTGTCACTCTAGCAACCCATCATCTACTTATTACTTCCCAATGCCTTCCTCTAGGCCCAAATAATGTCTAAGTGTTATGTAGTCGACATTCACATAACACCACTAGAGGCTAGACAACATACATCTCATCAAAATATCGAACGAATGCCAAATCCACATGACTACTAATAGCAAGACTTCTCCTTTGTCCTCAGGAACAAACGTAACTACTCACAAAGCATAAACATGTTCATAATCAGAGGGGTATTAATATGCATATAGGATCTGAACATATGATCTTCCACCAATTAAACCAACTAGCATCAACTACAAGGAGTAATTAACACTACTAGCAACGTAGTAGCACCAATCCCGGACTTGGAGACAAGAATTGGATACAAGAGATGAACTAGGGTTTTGAGATGAGATGGTGCTGATGAAGATGTTGATGGAGATTGCCCTCTCCCAATGAGAGGAGTGTTGGTGATGACGATGGCGATGATTTCCCCCTCCGGGAGGGAAGTTTCCCCGGCAGAACAGCTCTGCTGGAGCTCTAGATTGGATCCGCCAAGGTTCCGCCTCGTGGCGGCGGAGTTTCGCCCCGAAAGGTTGCTTCTTATTTTTTTTCTTGACGAAAGACTTCATATAGGAGAAGATGGTCATCGGAGTGCCACCAGGGGGCCCACGAGGCAAGGGGGGCACGCCCTAGGGGGGCCACCCTCGTGAGAAGGGTGTGGGCCACCTGGTCTTCATCTTTGGCGAGGATTTTTCATTATTTATTATAAGGTGTTCCATGGAGTTTTAGGACTTGTGGAGTTATGCAAAATAGGTCTCTAATATTTGCTCCTTTTCCAACCCAGAATTCCAGCTGCCGGCATTCTCCCTCCTTATGTAAACCTTGTAAAATAAGAGAGAATAGCCATAAGTATTGTGACATAATGTGAAATAACAGCCCGTAATGCAATAAATATTGATATAATAGCATGATGCAAAATGGACGTATCAGTCAGCAAGGCCGTTGCCATGCCGTTCATCACCATGATGATGTGTAAAGATGTGTAGCCGGAGGAAATTTTTATGTGGGAGAATCAATGATACGTCTCCATCCGTTGCGACGTTGAGTACCGGCGCATGGTGTAACACCCACGATGCGGCTATATCTCCCACATGTCGGAGCACGACTTAGAGGCATAACCGCATTGTAGGCATGTCGCAAGAGGGGTAATCTTTACACATCCCATGTACTGAATAAGAAAGAGGTACAGAGTTGGCTTACAATCGCCACTTCACACAATACAGAAATATAGCATTACATCAACCAGATACAATCAAGGGCCGACTACGGAACCAAAATAAAAGAAGACCACCCCCAATGCAAAAGATCCCCGATCGCCCTGACTGGGCTCCACTACTGATCAACTGGAAATGAAACAACTCAACGCACACGATCTTCATCGAGCTCCTCCTTGAGCTCGGTTGCGTCACCTGCACGGTATCATCGGCACCTGCAAGCTAGTTTTGGAAGTAATCTATGAGTCACGGGGACTCAGCAATCTCACACCCTCGCGATCAAGACTATTTAAGCTTATGAGTAGAGAAAAAGGTATGAGGTGGAGCTGCAGCAAGTACTAGCATATATGGTGGCTAACATACGCAAATGAGAGCGAGAAAAGAAGGCAAAGCACGGTCGTGAACTAGAAGTGATCCTGAAACTACTTACGTTCAAGCATAACTCCAACACCGTGTTCACTTCCCAGACTCTGCCGGAAAGGGACCATCACGGGTACACACGCGGTTGATGCATTTTAATTAAGTTAAGTGTCAAGTTTTCTACAACCGGACATTAACAAATTCCCATCTGCCCATAACCGCGAGCACGACTTTCGAAAGTTCAAAACCCTGCAGGGGTGTCCCAACTTAGACCATCACAAGCTCTCACGGTCAACGAAGGATATTCCTTCTCCCAGGAAGACCCGATCACACTCGGAATCCCGGTTACAAGACATTTCGACAATGGTAAAACAAGACGAGCAAAGCCGCCCGGATGTGCCGACAAATCCCGATAGGAGCTGCACATATCTCGTTCTCCGGGCACACCGGATTGTCCAAACTTCTGGTAGGCCAGCCCAGAGTTGCCCTTGGTGGCCACCGGCAGCTGACTGGTGGGACCAACACTCAGAGGAGCACTGGCCCGGGGGTTTAAAATAAAGATGACCCTTGAGTCTGCAGAACCCAAGGGAAAACGGCTTAGGTGGCAAATGGTAAAACCAAGGTTGGGCCTTGCTGGAGGAGTTTTATTCAAGGCAAACTGTCAAGGGGTTCCCATTATAACCCAACCGCGCAAGGAACGCAAAATCAAGGAACATAACACCGGTATGACGGAAACTAGGGCGGCAAGAGTGGAACAAAACACCAGGCATAAGGCCGAGCCTCCGTTGCATATTGATGAAACATCACGTGACTTATTTAGTTCTCTCTTGTTTAGGTACCCATCAATATTAAATGTTGATTAGCATGGCAAGAGGGTGAAGCATAATAAAACTACCAAACTAGCCAAGTTTAAATGAGGCCGGAACAACAAACAACAAGTCCGGAAACTCCTCATGTGCCTATTTTAAGGTTTGGTACTGTTCTGCCCTAAACACTATTTTAGGGTTGTTAAACATGCAAAGTAATGTCACCATGTTAAACTATGCATTTTTCTACCCCATTTACATATAAAGTTTGTTACAAACCGAGTTATGGTTAAATAGTTATGAATTAAAACATTTTAACATGGCATTTGAACAAATTTAAACAAACAGCAAATTAAACATTTTAACATGCATGAAAGTTGGATATTGTGAAACTAGATCAAATTCTAGTCATATTACATATATGACATGTTTTATTTGGATGCATGATTCAAAAGTTATTAGTAGTTTAACATAGGGACAGTTCTGTAAATATGCAATGCTCTGAGAAATTAATAATTCTCTGTCAACTGAAAAAAATGAGCAGGCCGAATCTGGCCGGCCCAAAAGTGCAGGCGGGGCTCGGGTGCTGCCTAACCCATGGGCCTTGGCCCGGCCAGATCTGGAGGTGGGCCTTTGCGGGGCTGGGCCGACGCGCTACTGCACTTGGCAGTGGCTGGGCTTCGTAGATGGAGTCAACGGGTGGTACCGAAGCTGGGCTTCACGCGACGCAGGCAGTCGATGCAGCAGATCCTGTCATTCAGCGCAGGGAAACAGGGGAGTGGCCGCAGGATGACTTGGCACGGCGGCTCACCGGTGGTCTTCGGTGAGGGCACCGGTGGCCGGGGACGAGGCCCAGCCGGCGGGATCCGGCCGGAATGGGCAAGGGCGGCGAAGACACGGATCCGGGTGGTCGAGGCCGGATGAACTTGATCCCGGCGACGACGGAGCTTCCGCGAGCGACCAAGGCGTCTCCCACTCGTTCCCTGTGCAGAGACAGAGAGGGTGAGGCGAGAGAAATGAGAGATTTCTTGAGAGAGAGAGAGAGCATTGCAGGGGAGCAGGAAACAACATAGGGGAGGATGGAGAGGAAGGGCACGGCAGCGGTCGACGACGGCTTGCAGGGGGCTTGTGGCGGGGCTGGAGTGACGGGAGACGGCAGAGCTTCTCGGGGTGGTCGCCGGTCGAGGCAGGGGCAAGGTTAAGCTCGGGGACGAGCTGCTTCGGTGATGAGGCAAGTTAGCAGGAGGAGGCGGGCGCGCCAGGGTGCAGCAGATCGAGCAGCTTGATCGGGAGGCGGCGCTGGCTTCAGGTGGAGCTCTAGTTGGTGGGATAGGATCCCAAGGTGGGAGGAGGAGGAAGCTGCAGGCTTCGGTGGTGGGCTAGCGAGGGGGTCGAGGGAGATCGGGTGAGGCGCTGGTGGGGGGCATTTTGGATCGAGGAAGATCCCGAGGAGAGGAGGTGAGTGGGCGGCGGCGTAGGACGGATTGATGGGACA
>NC_041380.1:547735782-547831195 GCF_002162155.2 Triticum dicoccoides | reverse complement strand
ATGGAAAATAGGATTGAGGTTGGACCCTCCGATCGGAATCGGGCGGTCGAGAAAAATAGGCTAGGGAGTCTAAATAAAAAACGGTGATATTTTGTAGACGTTTGGGGATGATCCGGATCCAATGGTGACGACTCCCCAGGCCGGGTTCGGGACAACTTCCGGACGCGTGCGAGGGGTTCGATGCACTGTGCAGAGAGGGTTTTCGGACCGTGCGATCATATCGGACGGCTCCGGACGCGAAGAGGGTTAGCTGGATGGACTAGGTGGGCTGTGGCGAGGCTGAGAGGAGAGAAGAGAGAGAGAGAGGGCCCGGCAGCAGTTTTCGGAGACCGAAAACGTTCGACGTTAGATCGGCAGCGGTGCCGCTATAGTTAATCGTTGGGGCAACAAACGGACTCTGAACGCGATGAAATTTGACAGGCGGTCTACTGACAACATAACAACACCACATGCCAACTTTCATCCCATTTCGAGAACATTTTCCGGCCACTTATAAAATAATATTTCGGAGGTGCCGCGGGTGCGTGCAAGTGTGGTTGGGCTCAGAACGGACAACAGACGGAACTGGGAACCCGGACGGATGCAAGTTTTGAAAACATGATGATGCAATGCACATGATGACATGCTCAAATGGAACACGCAAGCGAATGACAAGGCAACAACAACGAATAACAGGAAGACACCTGGCACATCGGTCTCGGGGCGTCACAACACTCCACCACTACGAGAGGATCTTGTCCCGAGATCTAGGATGACACCGGAGGGAAAACGGAAGAGGAAGAGAAGAGGTAAAACTAAGTTGCTTCTTTGACAGATGAGTGAAACCACAAATCTTGAGAGGTTGACAAATTGAACGAAAGAAAACAACGAAGATGCACAAAGTTGCAAACACTCCATTAGAAAAGAGGAACAAGGAACATTACTAGAACCTTGTAGGTTGAAAGACATGAGAAAAAAAGGTTGCAACAGATACAAGTACATACAAGCACTCCGGTTGAAACAAGATGGAGAAGGAATAAGAATGATATAATTTGGACAGCACTCCGACTGTAAATGGAAGAAATCTTGACAAGATGAGAGGATACTTGAAAAGAGGACACGACACTTCGGTTAAAAGGATAAGCACGAAAAGAACATGGTCCTGACAATCCGAGAAGATGAGTGAAGAGAGCAACACCACAATGCCTCCGGAAGAGATAAAAGAATGGAATCAAAAGAACGGAGGAGAAAACAACATCTTCTACCTCAAATGAGCTTGAAAAAGCATATTTAGGAGAAGGGTCGAACGGAGTTGTTGGAAATCCAACAACGAAAAGAGTAATCTTGTTGTGGGCTTATGGAAAACATCCCAAAATTATGAGGTGAAATTCTGCCACTAACGGAAACAATAGATTGGATAGATATGAACAAGGAGATGAGAAACTTATTTCACCGGGAGGATAAAAGAAGAAGTTGGGTCATTTATAAGCACCATAAATAGCAACAATCCTTAGGGAAGGCTTTAGGTGAAACATGACACAAGATAACTCCAATGAAGAGAATGATGGGTTTAAATATCTCATTCCTGACAACTTTTGAATCATGAAACATGAAGGGAAATTGTCAACAATGACATAACACCACCTCAAAAGATAAGTTAAAAAGAATTGCACTTCGGATTGCAAGATGAAGAATGCTTGAGCTCCCTTGAAAAGAATTTCAATGAACGCTTCGAGAAGGAATTAAGCCCTTTATGAACCATCAGGTAGAGCCTCCATGAAGAACTCCGGTAACAAAAGAATGATCAAATGAAATGAAGGATGAAAAGAATAAGGTTGAAGCCTTGCAATGATTAGATGGATCTCCGTGGTGATATAATTGCGGGAGCTTGGAACTCTTGGAAAAAAAGATAAAAGCATCTCGAATCAAGAATGTGATATGATGAACCTCCAGAATAAGGAATTAATCACTTGGATGAAACAAGAATAAGAATTACATTATGCTTATCCTTCACCAATTAAATTGATGACAAACAATGGATTTGGCACACAACTTATTCTCGTAGAAAGGATTAAGCGAGATATAGCGCAAACTTGGGAAGGTCTTCAATGAACCACCGGTAGGATTGAAACAACGAATGAATTGATACAATAACAAAGGAAGAGAAATCTTGAACGAACCACCGGTAAGAATTGAAAAAAGGACGAAGAAAAGATAAAGAAACACCGGGAAGAATTTGCAGATGAATGAAGATGCTCGAGAGAATTTAGATACAAGTCAAATGAATAGATCATGAACTGATTAGAGGATATTTGAACGAAGCACCGGTAAGATTTGGAGAACAAAAGCTGAAAGCTGAGTATGAATAAACCCGAAATGGTGACCTTCGGAGAATCAAATTGAAAAGAATCTTGAATTTGCTCCGGATAGGTGAAAAGAATTCTCACAATCAAAAACAATTATGAGGGGATGGCATCAAGCTAGAATCACGAATCTTCGAGAGGATGGACAAGATATGGAGGAAAAATTCTTCTTCGGTCTTCAAATGTTGAGAATGACGATGAGAGACACCACCATGAATTGTTGAGATACTTCGGGATGACGAATAGAAAGGTTGAACCAATGATGAAAAGACTTTGAAAGATCTTGGAGAAGGCATTTGACTGAAGATAATTCATTCTTACGTCAAACTTGGAAAAGAATTTGAGAGTAACTCCGGGAATATTAGAAGAGTCAGATAAGATCCTGGGAAAAGACCTGTGGGTTAAGGCCCACACAAAAGAAACACTGTTGAAATGATTACTTGAAAGGGGGATTGCACCGGTTGAATTAAAAGGCTTGAATGAGATAACATCCTTTAAAGATCTTGAACGAATGCAGAGTGGAAACACGAATCTTCGAGATATATTGAGCACTCCGGAACAATTGAATAGCGAGAAATGAATTAATATTAGGTGCACCGGCATGAGAAGGTATTTGAAACGAGGAAAAGGGTATGATCAACAAAGCTTGAATTGGATCCACCGGAGAAGAAAAGAATGATGAACTTGTAGAGCATCTTCATGAGAAACACCAGATAAGAACATTGAAAGAAAAGAATGGAGAAACTTCCCATCAATAAAAGGATACTTGAATAAGAAACCTGAGTCCTTGAAGAAAAAAGGGTTGGGTGGGCGGGAAAACAAAGGCAACTTGAGGACAGATGAAACGAACAACGTTGGGAAAACCGAGAGGTGATCTTGCGGATGTTGAAATGATCGGATCCACTTGAAGAGAAACACACCGGTTGAAAAGGATTGACATGACAATCTCGATTAATTAGGAAGGATTAGTATTCACATAGAAATATGAGAACAACGCTTAGGAAAGGTATGGAATCAACATTTGACTTTGAAGCAACTCGAATACCACAACTGAAAACAAAACAAAGGATTGGCTTGCAGAATAAGCCGGAACAAACATATGATAGAGATTTCGTCCGAAGTTTTCGTGGTGGGGCCTAGACGGGCTCGATCATACATCACCATCGTGTACAAGGCAGTGCACATGGCATACGAAGCGTCCCCGAGTCAGCATAGCCAAGGACTCTTTAAGACACAACAAGACCACTGTAAAAACAACCGTGGATGGGCGGACCACTAGACGTCGAACCCCAATTTCATATCATACATCTGTCGGAAAGATATCCTAAGAGCTACTTGAATACCCACTTATAAACTCCCGAAACTTTCCGGTTATGCAATCAGGTGTTGGGGATACAGGGGAAGCATAATATCTCACCCAAACTAGCAAATCCTACATCCAGCTGTATCCATCCTTCAATACATAACCAAGAAACCTTCGGAAATCATTTACCTCAACCTTCGAAAAGCATCTGTTATACAAGTTATGGAAATACTCCCGAACTCCCGCCCCAGTACTGGGTGGCGTCGGGGTTATCTCACCAACAACTGCATAAAAGTGATTTTCAACGTCGGCGAAAACTCAGGTATTCCAGAACTGCAACGATAAAATTGTGATGGCAACACCTCGGAGCTCAACTCCCCGGGACACTGTCACAACCCCTAAATGTCAGGAGGCACAAAGAACAATGCTCTCGTCACAAAACCATCGAAACGATTCCAAGATACCCGCGTGATCCTAATTTTTTTTGTGAAATTTGAGAAGAGAAGAGTCAAAACTCTACGTCAGGAAGTCTCACCAGAGCGATGAAGGGATTGGGGAGTAAAAAGGATCCTACTCTCCGATATATATATATAATCCTATAAGACTCAAAACATTTTTCTATACTCAACAACACCAGCGATTCGATCAAGCAGGGGGGCTCCTAAGTGTGGGAAGGCTCTGATACCAACTTGTAACACCCATGATGCGGCTATATCTCCCACGTGTCGGAGCATGACTTAGAGGCATAACCGCATTGTAGGCATGTCGCAAGAGGGGTAATCTTTACACATCCCATGTACTGAATAAGAAAGAGGTACAGAGTTGGCTTACAATCGTCACTTCACACAATACAAAAATATAGCGTTACATCAACCAGATACAATCAAGGTCCGACTACAGAACCAAAATAAAAGAAGACTACCCTAATGCAAAAGATCCCCGATCGCCCCGACTGGGCTCCACTACTGATCAACTGGAAACAAAACAACTCAACACACACGATCTTCATCGAGCTCCTCCTTGAGCTCGGTTGCGTCACCTGCACGGTATCATCGGCACCTGCAAGCTGGTTTTGGAAGTAATCTGTGAGTCACGGGGACTCAGCAATCTCACACCCTCGCGATCAAGACTATTTAAGCTTATGGGTAGGGAAAAAGGTATGAGGTGGAGCTGTAGGAAGCACTAGCATATATGGTGGCTAACATACGCAAATGAGAGCGAGAAGAGAAGGCAAAGCACGGTCGTGAACTAGAAGTGATCAAGAAGTGATCCTGAAACTACTTACGTTCAAGCATAACTCCAACACCGTGTTCACTTCCCAGACTCTGCCGGAAAGGGACCATCACGGCTACACATGCAGTTGATGCATTTTAATTAAGTTAAGTGTCAAGTTTTCTACAGCCGGACATTAACAAATTCCCATCTGCCCATAACCGTGAGCACGGCTTTCGAAAGTTCAAAACCCTGCAGGGGTGTCCCAACTTAGCCCATCACAAGCTCTCACAGTCAACGAAGGATATTCCATCTCCCAGGAAGACCCGATCAGACTCGGAATCCCGGTTACAAGACATTTCGACAATGGTAAAACAAGACGAGCAAAGCCGCCCGGATGTGCCGACAAATCCCGATAGGAGCTGCACATATCTCGTTCTCAGGGCACACCGGATTGTCCAAACTTCCGGTAGGCCAGCCCAGAGTTGCCCCTGGTGGCCACCGGCGGCTGACTGGTTGGACCAACACTCAGAGGAGCACTGGCCCGGGGGTTTAAAATAAAGATGACCCTTGAGTCTGCAGAACCCAAGGGAAAACGGCTTAGGTGGCAAATGGTAAAACCAAGGTTGGGCCTTGCTGGAGGAGTTTTATTCAAGGCGAACTGTCAAGGGGTTCCCATTATAACCCAACCGCGTAAGGAACGCAAAATCAAGGAACATAACACCGGTATGACGGAAATTAGGGCGGCAAGAGTGGAACAAAACACCAGGCATAAGGCCGAGCCTTCCACCCTTTAGCAAGTATATAGATGCATTAAAGTAAACAAGATATATTGTGATATCCCAACAATAACCATGTTCCAACATGGAACAAACTCCAATCTTCACCTGTAATTAACAACGCTATAAGAGGGGTTGAGCAAAGCGGTAACATAGCCAAACAACGGTTTACTAGGACAAGGTGGGTTAGAGGCTTGACATGGCAATATGGGAGGCATGATAAAGCATGTGGTAGGTATCACGGCATAGGCATAGCAAAAGAGCGAGCAACTAGCAAGCAAAGATAGAAGTGATTTCGAGGGTATGGTCATCTTGCCTGAGATCCCGTAAGGAAGAAGAACGAGTCCATGAAAAAGACAAGCGGACGAAGTCGAACGGATCCTCACAAATGCGACGTCATCGGAACCAACCCGAAGAAGCAACACCGGAAAGAAGCTCATAACATCGTAAACAACCAACACATGAACATGGCATGATGCACAACCAAGTATGATGCATGTCCGGTTTAATGAAGCATGGCATGTCAAAGTGCTCAAACAACCCTACAAATTAAGTGGAGCTCAATATGCAACTCCGTTGCATATTGACGAAACACCACGTGACTTATTTAGTTCTCTCTCGTTTAGGTACCCATAAATATTAAATGTTGATTAGCATGGCAAGAGGGTGAAGCATAATAAAACTACCTAACAAGGAAAGTTTAAATGAGGCCGGAACAACAAACAACAAGTCCGGAAACTCCTCATGTGCCTATTTTAAGGTTTGGTACTCTTCTTCCCTAAACACAATTTTAGGGTTGTTAAACATGCAAAGTAATGTCACCATGTTAAACTATGCATTTTTCTACCCCATTTACATATAAAGTTTGTTACAAACCGAGTTACGGTGAAATAGTTATGAATTAAAACATTTTAACATGGCATTTGAACAAATTTAAACAAACAGCAAATTAAACATTTTAACATGCATGAAAGTTGGATATTGTGAAACTAGATCAAATTCTAGTCATATTACATATATGACATGTTTTATTTGGATGCATGATTCAAAAGTTATTAGCAGTTTAACATAGGGGCAGTTCTGTAAATATGCAATGCTCTGAGAAATTAATAATTCTTTGTCAACAGAAAAAAATGAGCAGGCCGAATCTGGCCGGCCCAAAAGTGCAGGCGGGGCTCGGGTGCTGCCTCACCCATGGGCCTTGGCCCGGCCGGATCTGGAGGTGGGCCTTTGCGGGGCTGGGCCGACGCGCTACTGCACTTGGCAGTGGATGGGCTTCGTAGACGGAGTCGAGGGGCGCTACTGGAGCTGGGCTTCACGCGACGTAGGCAGTCGATGCAACAACTCCTGTCATTCAGCGTAGGGAAACAGGGGAGCGGCCGCAGGATGACTTGGCACAACGGCTTGCCGGTGGTCTTCGGCGAGGGCACCGGTGGCCGGGGACGAGGCCCAGCCGGCGGGATCCAGCCGGAATGGGCAAGGGCGGCGAAGACACGGATCCGGGCAGTCGAGGCCGGAGGAACTTGATCCCGGCAACGACGGAGCTTCCGCGAGCGACCAAGGCGTCTCCCACTCGTTCCCTATGCAGAGACAGAGAGGGTGAGGCGAGATAGATGAGAGATTTCTTGAGAGAGAGAGAGAGAGCGTTGTAGGGGGGCAGGAAACAACATAGGGGAGGATGGAGAGGAAGGGCACGGCAGCGGTCGACGACGGCTTGCAGGGGGCTTGTGGCGGGGCTGGAGTGACGGGAGACGGCAGAGCTTCTCGGGGTGGTCGCCGGTCGAGGCAGGGGCAAGGTTAAGCTCGGGGACGAGCTGCTTCGGTGATGAGGCAAGTTAGCAGGAGGAGGCGGGCGCGCCAGGGTGCAGCAGATCGAGCAGCTTGATCGGGAGGCGGCGCTGGCTTCAGGTGGAGCTCTAGTTGGTGGGATAGGATCCCAAGGTGGGAGGAGGAGGAAGCTGCAGGCTTCGGTGGTGGGCTAGCGAGGGGATCGAGGGAGATCGGGTGAGGCGCTGGTGGGGGGCATTTTGGATCGAGGAAGATCCCGAGGAGAGGAGGTGAATGGGCGGCGGCGGAGGACGGATTGATGGGACAAACTTCCTAGGTATGGTTAGGAAAGTAGGTAGGTGGCTTATATATATATGGAAAAATATGATTGAGGTTGGACCCTTCGATCCGAATCGGGCGGTCGAGAAAAATAGGCTAGGGAGTCTAAATAAAAAAACGGTAATGTTTTGTAGACGTTTGGGGATGATCCGGATCCAACGGTGACGACTCCCCAGGCCGGGTCCGGGACAACTTCCGGACGCGCGCGAGGGATTCGATGCATTGTGCAGAGAGTGTTTTCGGAGCGTGCGGTCACATCGGACGGCTCCGGACGCGAACAGGGGTAGGTGGATGGACTAGGTGGGCTGTGGCGAGGCTGAGAGGAGAGAAGAGAGAGAGAGGGCCCAGCAGCAGTTTTCGGAGACCGAAAACGTTCGACGTTAGACCGGCAGCGGTGCCGCTATAGTTATTCGTTGGGGCAACAAAGGGACTCTGAACGCGATGAAATTTGACAGGCGGTCTACTGACAACATAACAACACCACACGCCAACTTTCAGACCATTTCGAGAACATTTTCCGGCCACTTATAAAATAATATTTCGGAGGTGCCGCGGGCGCGTGCAAGTGTTGTTGGGCTCAGAACGGACAACAGACGAAACTGGGGAACCCGTACGGATGCAAGTTTTGAAAACATGATGATGCAATGCATATGATGACATGATCAAATGAAGCACACAAGCGAATGACAATGCAACAACAATGAATAATAGGAAAACATCTGGTACATCGGTCTCCGGGCGTCACACATGGGTAAAGTTGGTTTGAAAGATTCCGGCGGAATGGAAAACTGTGTTATGGAGAGGTGGTCGGTCTCAATGCAGAGTTCAAGGGTGCAAAAGTTCCTCGAGTAATGGATGAGCCAGTGTACCTTTCCTCGAGACATCACAAGGTTGACATGGATGAATTGGTACTTGAGATGTTCAAAGCATTTTCTAGGTACGCTCCAGCTCGACTCAGCAAGAAGAAAGAGAGGCACGATTTTCCTTTCACGAGAGGTATGGTTGTACTTTCGCGATAGGCACGGCTGTGCCTCCTCGAAAACGAAAAAAAACACGTTTTCCTTCTTCCGCGAGAAGCATGGTTTTGCTTACGCGAGAGGCATGGGCGTGCCTCTTTCCGAAAGAGAAAAAATCCGTGTTTCCGGTTCGGTTTTTTGTCCGATTTTTTATCCGTTTTTTCGTGAAAAAAAGTTCGTCAAAACCGATCAACATGGGATCTAGTTTTAAAGATCTCGACGCGAGGAATCCAACAGTGAAAACGGTTCGAAATTTGGACACACGGTTTAAGCGATAAAAAATTTTAAATAAACAAATATATGAAAAAAAAGAAAAGTCCCAAGTTGCGACAAGTGGCGCAACCTGAAATGATTTTTGCAATGAGTACTCATTAACTAGTGATTTCGGATTTCTTGGCCCAACCAGGCTGCGTCAAGTTCGTGGTTGTGTGCCTGCGTTGGCCCATCAGGCCAACCTAATAACCAGTGCAAACTAGACTCCCTTTAGCGTTTTCTAGCAGCGGTGGAAACGAGCGACACAGCAGACGCATAGGTATAAAAATCCTTGCTAACTGTTAGGCGTCGGCGCACCGGCCGAAAATTTTTTGGCCGGTTGCCTCCCAGCCCTCGGATGCAGCAGCTTTCAGCTTTTGTTTGTTGGATCTAGTCTCCCCCATTCCCAAAAAAACTGCATCGTCATCTCCCCCACGCTCGCTCTCTTCTTTTTTCTTCACTGAGCGAAATGCTACATCGCCGCCGCTACCGCCCCACCCCCTCGACTTGCTGCTTTTGTTCGTTGGATCTAGTCTCCCCCCTCCCAAAAAAAAACTGCATCGTCATTTCCCCCACGCTCGCTCTCTCCTTTTTTGTTCACTGAGCGAAACGCTACAGCGCCGCCGCCACCGCCCCACCCCCTCGACTTGCAGCAGGGCATCTCGTACTTGCTGTCTGGCACCACCGCTCGTCGTGTGTTGTGTGTGCCACCATCGCAGCCCCCTGGATGCAGCTTCCATGAACGCTATCGCCAAAAATCTCCGCCACGCAGCTAGTCGCCGGTAACAGACCCCCCTGCGCGCCCGTCGTGTCGGGCACTGGTAGCAACAGCCGTTGCCGGTTCCAGGAAATCAGTTGGCCGGTTGTAGCACCCCCAGTAAATTGCCATGGCCATGGCAACCGCGGTCGTCTCCGATCGTAGCAGCTTCCATGGCCGGTTCCAGCCAAAATGGATTGCCTGGTTGCAGCACTTGGTCGCCGTCATGGCTGCCGTTGAAAAAGGTCGTAACCCACACAAATACACGGTTCCAGCACTGTCATGTACAGTTGTAGCATCTGGAAAGCAGGTTGCAGCAAAACGCACATCGTCACCGGGCGCTGAAGACGACCCCCGCGAGAGGATAATGTTGATTGGGCAAGAACTAATCATAGCCACGAATCGCTTTGCGATGGCAAGGCCTGCGCGTGACCGGCCCAAACTTCGGCCGGTCCGCCAGGTGGAAACGATTTCCAAAATCTTTTTCTCATAATCGAGGTATGGCCGCCGCCATATCTTGTCCACCGGAGTCCTCCACCACCGAGTGGGTGGCCAAAGTTGTCTTTAAATAGCATAGATGACAATATAGACTCCATATCGACACTCCAACACTCTAGTTTATATTTTTTGTGTTTGCGGCAATTGTGTGATTAGTTTTGAACTTCGGCCAATTCTATTATTGCCACTAGTTGCAACCTACCGTGGGTTTTGCTCTTACTTTTCGGTCTTGCTTGGTTTTACCCTTGTAGTATTTGTCTCACGACTCGCTCAAATGCCATTCTATCACGGCTCCGTGTTGTCATCGTTGTTTGACCGTCGTTTTGAACATTTTTGCTCCTCATTCGATACCCCTAGCCGTTCAGTCAGCGTTTTCCTCGTGTTAGCCAAGAGAAAAGAGAAGAGGCGGGAAGAAGGAACGGTGGGAGGGGGCGACACAAAGGAGTTGTGTAGGGGCATGGCGATGATATGGACGTCGGAGAGCTCATCGCCGCCCGTCGTTGAGGTAATTTCCAGGTATTGCGCTTGTCAAATTTCTTCCTGTTTTTCTAAGGTTTGCTCGATTTCAGAATAAATTGTGGGGTTTTCATTAAATTGGGTAGACTCGTGGTCGGAGCCCGCCGCCCAGGGTTGCTGCCCCTGGCGGTGGTCACCGTATTTGACTCCAAGGCGGCGTGCGACTCCGTCTCTGTTAACCAATCTTACCCACACGGTGGGCGCCTCCTTTCTTTTATTAATGATATTATAATTGATGCTACGAGTTGTTGCAAGTTCATGAGACAGACATGCATGCTGGACATGCATGCGACCGGCTCCAGGTTGAAATTTGTATGACACATGTTCCAACCGAATCAACACTAGGATTTTGCGTGAGAAAAAAACATAACATAATAGTAGGATAATACACGACAATGGCTGCAAATGCAGTCCAACAAGAATCATTTTTTTTAAAGTGGAAAAACCCTCGCATGTGCATTGAGTGATGCCCACACCCCTACAAGAAGCATAGTTGAAAATAAATTTGCATGATCTTAAATTTTGCTACATCATTACAAAATTAAGATTCATATAACGTTTACCCGCACTGTCATAGCTTCCAAACTCAACGTTAAGCAAGATACTATCAAAATTAAACACTAGAAAATAAATATAGGAGTCCATGGTATGGTCTTCAATGAGCCTCCAAGCTAGACATGAAGAAGGCTGGCCAATCAATCTCGAAAGGCACGACGGTCTGTTCTTTAAGGTTGCCAGACGTGGCCGTGACCACATCAATTGTCCCTGTTTCGAGATTGACAATGTGCATGAAACTGCGTCGGTCAGTGACAAGCAGCGCCGCACTCTTCTCGCCCAGATACATGTAGAGTGTTTCGATGGTCCGCGGGGGTTTGTGCTTGAGCTCGATGACCTTAGTGTGTAGCACGTCAGCAAGGCCATTGCCACGCCCCTCGTCACCATGACGATGGGTAAAGATGTGTAGCCGGAGGAAATTTTTATGCATGAAAATCAATGATACGTCGCCATCAGTTGCGACGCTAAGTACCGGCGCATGGGTAAAGCTGGTTTGAAAGAATTCCGGCGGAATCGAAAACTGTGTTATGAAGAGGTGGCCAGTCTCAATGTCAAGTTCAAGGGTGCCAAAGTTCCCCGAGTAATGGATGAGCCAGTGTACCTTTCCTCGAGACACCACGTGGTTGGCATGGATGAACCGGTACTTGAGATGTTCAAAGCATTTTCTAGGTTCGCTCCAGCTCGACTCAGCGGAGGAGAAAGAGAAGATTTTGTAAGGTCCCCCGGAATACTCCACCATGATGACTATCACTTTGAAGAATGTTTTGTACCTCGGCAATGGTTTTTGCCGTTGTTGTCCCTTGGGACAGTGGTCTCTTCGGTTAGAATGGCGCACTGGGCATTGCTCATGGTAGAGGCCACCTCGTGTAGCGGAGGTAGTTTGTCCCATGTGCCGGCTAGAGGGTTGCATACGGCCAGACGAATTTGTCGCCGTTCAATCATATCAGTGCAGTCGGGGCGTGTGCGGAGAAAGACGAGAAGGAGGCCGGAGCGCGAGGCGAGTGGAACTGCGTCGTGGAACAAGTCATCGGCGGTGGGGAAGAAGGAGCCAAGCGAGCGGCGCCAAGGGCCCAGCGGCGATCGCGGCACCGGGACGAAAGCCGTCGTTCCGTATATCCACGTGTCATGAAAGAAGCCGAGGAGAGAACACGGGTGGCGCGCACCCTCCGGCCAGCGGCGGCGGAGAAACGAGGGGTCGGCCACGAGGGCTCGAAACCGTTTGCACGACACGGCGCAGCGGAAGAGCGTGGCGACGTCGTCCGCGACGCGCGCCAGGATATTGAGGACGACGTCGTTCGGGAGCGTGGCCGTCCTCTTCGTCTTCTTCTTCTTCTTCCTCTGCCTTCTCTTCTTCCGCGGGGCGACGCGAGCGACGTCCTTCATGCAATCGGATGAGAGATACGCCGGAGATTGGTTTCTGGAGCCGGGCGTGTACGCATTACCTTTGTATGTTGATGATGATCAAGCCTGTTGCTCCTTCAGAGTCCAGGTCGGTTCAGTTTAGTTTTTCCTTCAGATTCCAGTTCAGTTTAGTTCACGCCTGCTTGCTTTGCAAATAAAAGGGAATTCTTTCCCTATTTAACGCTCTTTGGTGTCAAATAGGCGCCACAACGCACAGGCGACCCATCGAGCGTGCCAGCCCATATACAAAGCAGAACGCAGGTTACAGTTTTGGGAACCTTCGGGTTTTTATTTCTCATGATATTTCTTTCACTATTTTATTTCTTCATTTTTTTCAGTTTCTTTTTTCTTTTCTTATCTTATTTTTGGATGTCCGAATTAAAGAAATAATGTCCATACTTTCAATAAAATTATGGAAAAAGCTTCCAATCAACCGGCCAATCTTTCTCGCTACATCCGTCGTTCGCACGGCCGTCAGATCGCGACCCATTTGGTCCACTAGATTGTGAGGGCGCGCGACTCACATGAAGACTTCGTGCACGTGCCTGGTCCATACTACCTAGGCCAACCCTATTCAGTGCAAATAAATTCCGCAACATTAGTCATGTGTGCATCCTAGCTATGCAGAGGCCGGGTGTGTGCTCATTGTGTTATGTATCTTCTTGATGCTCCATTTTGAGCTAATAAAATCCACTCTTTGTCGAAAAATTAGTCATGTTGCAAAACTTGCTCCCGCGACATCGCCTCTGTTGCATGAATGTGGAGGCAAAAAAATCCTGCAACATTAGCTTTGTTGCATAAAAGTGGAGATAAGTTTTTTTGCAACATCACCACAGTTGCAAAGTTTTCTGCAACAATACTATTGTTGCAAAAGTTACATCACGTCTCCGCACAAAGTCTTTCTTTCAGCAACAACCAACTTGTTGTAATTCCTGAAGTCGCACGATAATGCTTTAGTGGTTTGCAACAAAGTCGTTGTTGCAGAGGGATGAACGTAACAACCAACTTGTTGCAATTTGTGACACTCATGTGGGGAGATCTAACGGCGTGAGAGGTGGTCGATCTTTCCCGAACTTCAACCGGCGGACGCGTAGCACGGCCCTTGTTTCTGCAACACCGCACTTGTTGCAGAAGGGATGTAGGGAACGTGGGTGGTACATTGGACGGCCAGCAGCGCGTCCATACAACAGCCAGCCTGGCGGCGGATGTTTTTAGGCCGACGCGTCGCGCAGCCCTATAATTATTCCGTTTTTAAAAGATATCTAGCTTTTACAAAAAAGTTCAAGCTTTCAAAAAATGTTAGGTTCTATCTTGTATGCAATGTTGTGTACCAGACTTGATGTGTGCCTTGCTATAAGTTTAGCAGGGAGGTACCAAAGTAATCTAGGAGTGGATCACTGGATAGCGGTCAAGGACATCCTGAAATTCCCGAAAAGGGCTAATGATATGTTTCTCGTTTATGGAGGTGACAAAGAGCTCATTGAAAATGGTTACATTGATGATAGCTTTGACACTGATCCGGATGACTCTAAGTCGCAAATCAAATACATATTTATATTGAATGGTGGAGCTGTCAGTTGGTGCAGTTCCAAGAAAATTGTCATGGCAGGATCTACGTGTGAAGCGAAGTACATAGCTACTTCGGAAGTAGCAACTGAAGGAGTCTGGATAAAGGAGTTCATATCCGATCTAGGTGTAATACCTAGTGCATTGGGTCCAATGTAAATCTTTTGTGACAATACTGGAGCAATTGCCTCAGTGAAGGAATCCAGACTTCACAAGAGAACCAAATACATCAAGAGACGCTTCAACTCCATCCGTGATCAAGTCAAGAAGGGAGACATAGAGATTTGCAAAATACATCAGGACCTGAATGTTGCATACCCGTTGACTAAGCCTCTTCCATAAGCAAAACATGATCAGCACCAAGACTCCATGAGTGTTAGAATCATTACAATGTAATCTATATTATTGACTCTAGTGCAAGTGGGAGACTGAAGGAAATATGCCTTAGAGGCAATAATAAAGTTGTTATTTATATTTCCTTATATCATGATAAATGTTTATTATTCATGCTAGAATTGTATTAACCGGAAACTTGATACATGTGTGAATACATAGACAAAACAAAGTGTCCCTACTATGCCTCTACTTGACTAGCTCGTTAATCAAAGATAGTTAAGTTTCCTGACCATGGACATGTGTTGTCATTTGATGAACAGGATCAAATCATTAGAAGAATGATGTGATGGACAAGACCCATCCGTTAGCCTAGCATAATGATCTTTAAGTTTTATTGTTATTACTTTCTTCATGACTTATACATATTCCTTAATTTGACTATGAGATTATGCAACTCCTGAACACCGGAAGAATACCTTGTGTGCTATCAAACATCACAACGTAACTGGGTGATTATAAAGATGTTCTACAGGTGTCTCCGAAGGTGTTTGTTGGGTCGGCATAGATTGAGATTAGGATTTGTCACTCCGAGTATCGGAGAGGTATCTCTGGGCCCTCTCGGTAATGCACATCACGATAAGCCTTACAAGCAATGTGACTAATGAGTTAGTTGCAGGATGATGCATTATGGAACGAGTAAAGATACTTGACGGTAACGAGATTGAACTAGGTATGAGGATACCGACGATCGAATCTCGGGCAAGTAACATACCGATGACAAAGGGAATGACGTATATTGTCATTGCAGTTTGACCGATAAAGATCTTCATAGAATATGTAGGAACCAATATGAGCATCCAGGTTCCGCTGTTGGTTATTGACCGGAGATGTGTCTTAGTCATGTCTACATAGTTCTCGAACCCGTAGGGTCCGCACGCTTAACGTTCGATGACGATTTGTATTATGAGTTATGTGTTTTGGTGACCGAAGATTGTTCGGAGTCCCGGATGAGATCACAGACATGACGAGGAGTCTCGAAATGGTGGAGAGGTAAAGATTGATATATTGGACGATAGTATTCGGACACCAGAATGGTTTCAGAGTGATTCGGGTATTTATCGGAGTACCGAGGGGTTACCGGAACCACCTGGGGAAAGTAATGGGCCACTATGGGCCATAGGGGAGAGAGAGGGCTGCCCACAAGGGGTGGCGCGTGCCCCACAGATGTCGCTTGAAGCTACGTAGATATTTAACCAAAGAGGAAGGGATGATGCAGCACAACGGCGGTAGGTATTTCCCTCATATATGAAACCAAGGTTATCAAACCAGTAGGAGAACCAAGCAACACAACGTAAACAACACCTGCACACAAATAACAACTTCTCACAACCCGACGTGTTAAAGGGGTTGTCAATCCCTTCCGGGGTACGGTGCCTCAAGATAGGCAAACGGACGTGAGGTAAATTTGTAGATCGGAAACGAACAAAATAAATAATGATAAATTGGAAAAGTATTTTTGGGTTTTTGGATTAATAGATCTGAAAATAAAAGAAAATAAAAGGTAGATCGCAAAGGCAAATAATATGAGAAAGAAGACCCGGGGGCCGTAGGTTTCACTAGTGGCTTCTCTGTCGAAAAATAGCAAACGGTGGGTAAACAAATTACTGTTGGGCAATTGATAGAACCTCAAATAATTATGACGATATCCAGGAAATGATCATTATATAGGCATCACGTCCAAGATTAGTAGACCGACTCCTGCCTGCGTCTACTACTATTACTCCACACATCGACCGCTATCCAGCATGCATCTAGTGTATTAAGTTCATGGAAAACAGAGTAATGCAATAAGAACGATGACAAGATGTAGACAAGATCTGTTTATCTATATGGCAGTAGATATAGATCTCGTCTTTTTATCCTTAGTAGCAACGATACATATGTGTCGGTTCCCTTTTTGTCACTAAGATCAAGCACCGTAAGATCTATCCCACTACCGGGCACCTCTTCCCATTGCAAGATAAATAGATCAAGTTGGCCAAACAAACCCAAATATCGGAGAAGAAATATGAGGCTATAAAAGATCATGCATGTAATAGATCAAAGAAACTCAAATAACTTTCATGGGTATAAAAAGATAGATCTGATCAAAAACTCAAAGTTCATCGATCCCAACAAACACACCGCAAAATAGTTACATCATATGGATCTCCAAGAGACCACTGTATTGAGAATCAAGAGAGAGAGAGAGATGAAGCCATCTAGCTACTAACTACGAACCCGAAGGTCTACAAAGAACTACTCACGCATCATCGGAGAGGCACCAATGGAAGTGATGAACCCCTCTGTGATGGTGTCTACATTGGATCTGGTGTTTCTGGACTCTGCGGCGGCTGGATGAATATCTCGTCGACTCCCCAAGTGTTTTGGTAATATTGGGGTATTTATAGAGAAAAGAGGCGGTTCGGGGGGCACCCGAGGTGGGCACAACTCACTAGGGCGCGCCTAGGCCTCCCGGTGCGCTCTGGTGTGTTGTCCCCTCCTCAGGACTCCCCCAAGGTGCAACCAGGACCCAATATCTTTCATCTGGTCCATAAAAAATCTCCGTAAAGTTTCGTGGCATCTGGACTTCGTCTGATATTGATTTTCTACGATGTAAAAAACATGGAAAAAACAACAACTCACACTTGGCACTATGTCAATAGGTTTGTACCAAAAATGATATAAAATGACTATAAAATGATTATAAAACATCCAATATTGATAATAAAACAACATGGAACAATCAAAAATTATAGATACGTTGGAGACGTATCAGTATCCCCAAGCTTAACTCCTACTCGTCCTCAAGTAGGTAAGTGATAAAAACAGAATTTTTGATGTGGAGTGCTGTTCATCATGTCATATCATATTCTTTTCTTTATAGCATGGACATTTGAAATTTTATGTGATTCAAAGGAATAGTCTAGTTTTGACATAATAATTTAGATACTCAAGCATATCAACAAGCAACCATATCTTTCAAAATATCAATGCTAAAACAAGTTATCCCTAGCCCATCATGCTCAAACATTGATCCATTCATGAAACACACTCGAATATTAACTACACACAATACTTAAGTACGATCATATTTCCTCCTAGTTGGTGATTTTTATAGGAGAAGATGGAGACTCAAATTTCAAAATAAAAATTGCATAAAGTAAAAGAAAGGCCCTTCGCAGAGGGAAGTAGGGATTTGTAGAGGTGCTAGAGCTCAAAGCGAAACATTTGAGATAAAACCATTTTGGGAGGCGTATCCATCGCAACAACGAAAATGGATTAGAGTTCTGAACACTTTCCTTGCTAGATATGTCATAGGCGGTTCCCAAACAGAAAATAAAGTTTATTCCTTTTTCCACCATAACTTTCAGTTTCCATGGCTAACCGTATCCATGGGTGCCCTCCATACCAACACTTTCCAAGAAATTTATTATTTAACAACATAAAGTAAATTTATTTATTTTTGCATTTCGAGACTGGGCATCCCTAATACCTTTGCCTTACTCTCTTGAGAATAACACATCTAGCACGGAAAATATTAGCCACCCGTTACCGTTCCGCGAGCGAAACAAACACACAAAAGAGATGTTTATTTTGAAAATTAGAGATGGCACTTACAAATTTGCTTAGAACGACAAAAGAATACCGCATATAGGTAGATATAGTGGACTCATGTGGCAAAAATAGTTTAAAGGATTTTGGATGCACAAGTAGAGGTCATACTTGATGCAAAATGAAGGCTAGCAAAAGATTGGGAAGCGGCCAACCAAGAAACGAATAATCTCATAAACAAGAATTAAGCATAATTGACACCGAATAATGCACGACAAGTAGGATATAATTTTCATTGCATGATTATTGAATTTCATACTTGCATAGGGAATCACAAACCTTAACACCAATATTTTACTAGATCACAATTACTCATCAACATAACTCACATATCACATCATCATATCTCAAAACTATTACTAAGAATCAAGTTTATTTTGTCCAATGATCTTCATGACATTTTTTCTTTATTTCTTTATCCTTCTTGGATATCTATCACTTTGGGACTAATTTTCATGTGTTTCTTTTCATAAGCTCAACCAAATATAAGTGAAGATTATGAGCATAACAAATTTTCTTTCTCTCAAAATAATTTAAGTGACACATAAATACAAGGTCACGTATAATCTTACTTTAATCATATATTCATCTAAAGAGTCCGATCTGTATTCTAATACTTAGAAGAGAAAACAGTAGCCAAGTTACGCACGGGCCAACCTAACAAGCCAAGTTTCCTGATCGCTTCGAGGCCCACTACGCGGGCGAGGCTGCGCTGCGGGGAATTGCAGAGCGTGAGGACGCAGCAAAGGGATGATGACTCGCCGCTGCGACGGGATCCATCGGATCTCAACGGCTCCAGGCGGCGAGGCGCGTGTGCGGCGATGCAGAGCCGCCGGCGAGGAGCAGAGCAAGTGCAGAGCAGTAGAGGAGCTCCCGGCGCAGCTTGATGCCCAGCCATAACAACTCTTTGATATCTTTGCTCTTTTAGGTCTCTCCATGACGAGTCTGGCAGCTGCAGCTCTTCTGCCCAAACATCAGCGCAACATCTAGGTTCGATCTCCCTTTCGATTTCACTATTCATACTGTACATACCTATGGGCCATGCATTGACCTACCGAACAGATCATGCATTGTACAGGAGATATTTGATTCGCAGGATTAAATATGAGAGAGCCCGAACAGAGCACAAATGCTAACTTGATTATGTTTGGATCTGATCGGACACGGCAAAGATACACAAGTAAACAACAGCCATCTGATTTATTTTTCATGGTTGCATGCACGTACAAAAATTGTTAGGTTGATCGACTCTAGCATGTTGTCTTTCACATGTGTTATTACAAGTGGATTGATCAGGTTGACAAACTTTGTATGTGAATATTAATTCCAGCAACAACATCACGTTATTAGTAAGTAAACCAAGCAAGATTTTTTAGGTTGCGCTGGGCAAAAAGTATCCAGCAACTCATCGGATCATCTCAGTGAAACTAAATCCGAATCCAGAGCTAATACTTGCATTATTTTCTATAGTCCATGGTCCACCATGATCAGATGGATCCATGTTGCTGATGCTCATGGTGATGCATGGTAGTCATGGAATACTGAGATTGCAGCATGCATGGTTTGGTCTAGCCACCAATGCATGCTTGCCAAATTGGTTGCCCACCAGGCACAGTGAGGACAATTTGATCCATGTAGCAATACGTACATGGCAGCAATTGTCCCAATGTTCTAGGTAACAAGCTCGACGAAACCATAACCCATCATTTTTTGAGTCAACATTCTTATTGATATGTTTGCCTTAATTAATTCCTTCATATGTTGAATTGCCGAGAGGAAACTACTTACTTCTGTTATCGCCACAGTCAGCACTCATCATCCCCCTCTCCTATCCATAGGCAAAATCTTGAGATGTTTCATGCATAAGGGTTAATCAAGGCGGTGTGAGACGACAGCGAGGGAAAGATCAGTGTTGCAGCAACCACGGCAAGACGCCCACCATGCAAAGCAGCAGCATCAACCTCACTTTGCCATGGATGACATGACGATTACGAAATATCCAATCATCCCTGCTGCGTAAACCTGTTGGAAACATGCACCTGCTCATATGTTTGAGGTGGTGCTTAAAGAAAATAGCAACACAAATTGTAATTTCTTTTCAGATGAATATTGAGAAAAGATCAACGCTATGGTTGTTTCTTTGCAAAAAGTTGAAAACGGGATATAATTCTATGTGAGAGATGACGCCAAAGGTAGTTAATTTTGCTCTCAAGTAATGATAGCTAATGTTGTGTCCAGATTTCTTTCTACAAGATGCAGGGTAAAAATTCTTATTGTTGAAATGATACAGTAGCTGCAGCGCAGTGTGGAGTTTCTTTTAGAAGATACTATGTGCAGATCCTTATCTCTGTAGGTGATTCTCCTTTACTTTGGCAATGAAAAGTTAGTTAGAGTTGGTAAAAGTCTCCAATTTATCAGTTGGAATTTAATTTCGAATATTTTCCTAGGTGACACTCATGAGTTAACATAGCCCGAAAGTCGACATATTTTTACTTCCATATTCAGTCCTTGCATGCATTTTCTGAGTAAGTTCATGATTAGTATGCAGGTTATTTTTCCCCAAGGATTGACAAAGACATATGGAAAGATTAGCATGCCTTCTACTTAGGAGAAGCAATCCAGGGAGAATTGTACTGAAGTGTCACCCGTAAATTGATATGTATGCACAAAAGATAATATCTCTATGGCATGTGTGCACAGTTTCTTTTATTCCATACATGACCATTAACTTTGAGATAAATTATTTTTAAGTCGTTATCTTGCAGTACATGTGTTGTTCAGTTATGAGATATCTGATATGAATGCCTATAATTAAGGAGAAGTCAACCATGTAATTCTATCTACTCGATCACTATTTCCTTAAGATGCTGCCATTGTCTTAATACATAAAAAAATTTGTTTCAGATCTACTTAATCATCTACAACACTACTATTGATGATAAAGCTACAAAGCATTTCATGTTTAAGTACAAACATAAATTTTTGTAGAAAATGACTATATTAGATGCATGTTTTAAAATTTGATACGATAGAAATATCTTATATTCAGATGCCTTTTTCTTCATGTAATATATTTACAATATTTTTCAAGCATCAAAGAGTATCACTCGGCAAAATGGAAGCTCCAGTGTATGACACAACAAGCATAGTTCTGTTAAGCATGGTCTGCTTCACATATTATCTTTTGTCAATAGAGATCCATATCTTTATGTGTACTTTTTTTCAATTTTGGTGCAACAACTCATCTCAGTTATTTATGAATTAGTGATCGCTGAGGTGTTGTTTTCAAATGTTATGAATTGCATGTGCATATATTAACCTAAGAATGTGCTGCTTTGTTCAAGGAAAAACATTGGGACATGCGGTATAGCTTTATCATGGTATGATAAAATAATACTAACTCTTTAGTTCATATAGACAACATGAATGGCAGACTACTATTAGTGTTAACAAAAATGATTAAGTTGAAAGTGGAAGAATTGTCATGCAATGAGACTACACAAAAACTATTTTAGGAAAATTGTACTAACTTTGTACTTTCATTCAAGGAAAACAGGAAATATCTTAGGAAGCAATAGATGGTAAATGTACATTATCAATTTAAGAAATAGATAATGAAGCTTTAAAATATTTATAAAGGATATTTTGGTAGAACCAACTATTTTAAGAAAATATAAAATAACTCGACAAAAACGCAAATCTAGCCGCGCAATTGCGCGGGTAACTCCGCTAGTTTCTTCAAAATTTTACTAACTCTCAAATAAATCTAAGTGAAGCAAGAGAGCATTTCTTCAAAAACAAAGCACACCATGCTCAAAAAGATATAAGTGAAGCACTAGAGCAAGTCCTAGCTCATAAAAGATTTAAGTGAAGCACAAAGAGCAATTCTAACAAGTCATGACATAATTTTGGCTCTCTCAAATAAGTGTGTCCAACAAGGATTGATGACTTAAAACACAAAATAAAGCAAGCAAAGACACATATCATACAAGACGCTCCAAGCAAAACACATATCATGTGACAAATAAAAATATAGTCTCGAGTAAAACACCGATAGTTGTTGGAAGAAAGCGGGGATGCCACTCGGGGGCATCCCCAAGCTTAGTTGGTTGCTCATTTTTGGATAATAGCTTGGGATTCCGGGGCATCCCCAAGCTTAGGCTCTTGCATCTTCCTTCACCATCATAAGATAGCTCAAAACTTGAAAACTTCAATCACACTGTAGCGACCAGACCTCAAATGGTCCAATCTCTATGCTCAGGTGTCATCCCTGGATCAGTAATGCTGACACCACACAGTACTTGAAGGATTTATAACAGAGTAGCAATCACACACTTATTACATCGAGTGTCTCAAAAGAGAACTTATTACAATAAATATGGCTTAAGGCCATCTAATAATGATAACAGTGGAAGGCTTGGAAGATAAGTGAGTCCATCAACTCCAACGGCATCACTGAGTATAGAACCACGACCTAAAACTCCTTAATCGTCGTCTGAAAAGTCTGCAACATTAACGTTGCAGCCCGAAACGGGTCAGCACATGGAATATGCTGGCAAAGTAACACATAGAGAGTAATGGAATAATTAGGCTACTCTATATGCATATTTGGCTGGTGGGAAGCTCTATGGTTATAGTTTTGCGTAAAGACAATTTTTCCCTACTGCAAAGGAATAAATTTTATTTAACTATCATGGTAGTTGTTAAACATTGAGAATGGTTGACAGCATTCTCAATCCCAATTAAGCATCATCATTAAACAAAACCCAACAGAATTAATTTTAGAGTAACATGTTGAGATTCACATGATAATCCAGGTACTAGATACTCAAGATGTCCATAACCGGGACATGGCTAACCATGATTAGTTTATACACTCTGCAGAGGTTTGCGCACTTTTCCCCACAAAACTCGATCTCCTCCGTTGGGATTCTCACACTACATGGTGTTTGAGAAACGGATGACCGAGACATAGTCTTTCAGAAGCGCTAGCACATTACGAATGGGTAGACCGTACCAACCTACATCCCCTACATCTGCTAGTCTACCACTGTAAGAGTTCGCATGACTTAATCAACTATGCTAGAGCCCATAGTAGCTTGTGGCTGCACACGGAAGTTTCTAGCATGAATAATCTCATGATCCCTTTGAGCCTGGGTGGTAGTCCATAAAGAAAAACAGGCAATCGCTGGAATACGCAGGTGCCTCAATCCACCCAGATGTGTATTTAAGTTGCCACCTTAAATAAACCATTAATTAACAATCTCACATCTGTCATGGATACACTCACCCAATCCTCGTCTACTAGCATAGCATGGCATAATAAGCAAATGTAGAAGTAACTCCCAAAGGTTTGATAATAACAGGTAATAGGTACTACCTCATCTACTTCCCAAATCCACAATTTAATTAGATCACAATCATGCAATGTGTGAGGATTGATCTAATGCAATAAAACTGGGTAGTGAGAAAAACATGATCAAAGTGTTACTTGCCTTGCTGATGATACGGGAAACCTAGCGATTCAAAGTAGTAAGCGGCGCACTCCGGGTACTCTATCGCAAACAAACAAGCATACAATAAGTACTCAACCAATGCACAAGTAAAACTCAAATAAGAGATCTAACCAGAAAGTTCAACTTAAGAACTTCGGTTGGCAAAAAGAATCAAATCGAACGAAGCAACGGAAGACAAACGGCAAAAGAAACAAGCTTCGTTTACTATTCTAGATCAAGGGCAATTTTTATAGTGGCAAAAACTTGTTTAAGTTGGTTAAACGGAAAGAGGGTTTCGAGACGAAACTCCAGGCGCTTGAATCGTCTGATTCCGATAAACGAGCGAACAGTTAAACTAAAGCGAAAATTGGATCAGAAATCGCGATCAGAAAAATCATGGAATAAATCCGAGAAAAAGAAAAACGACGAACAGCTTAACGAATGAACGTTCCTTAACAGGATCAAAACGAAGAACGCGTTCGTTAAAACGAACGAACGAGCGAACACTCGCTATTTAACCTAAACCAGAAAAAAACCAATCTAAAAAGAAAAAACGGAAACTAAAAAAAACCGAACAAAAACCGGCGAAAACCGAACGGTTTTCCAGGAAAAACGGGCGGCGGGTCAACCTCGGCGGCTCGGGCGGCGAGACGGGCAGCGGCGGCTCCGGCGAACGGCGTAGGCGGCGGTGGGGTCCGGCGGGGTGCACGGCGGCGAGGGGCGGCGGCGTCGGGCTCCGGCAGCGGCGGCGGGCGCGGCGGCGGGCTCCGGCGGCGGCGCGCGAGGCGGCGGCGGCGGGTGAGGGAGTCCTGGATTAGGGGGTGTCTAGATAGCCGGACTATACCTTCGGCGGGACTCCTGGACTATGAAGATACAAGATTGAAGACTTCGTCCCGTGTCCGGAAGGGACTTTCCTTGGCGTGGAAGGCAAGCTTGGCGATATGGATATGTAGATCTCCTACCATTGTAACCGACTCTGTGTAACCCTAACCCTCTCCGGTGTCTATATAAACTGGAGGGTTTTAGTCCGTAGTACGGACAACAATCATACCATAGGCTATCTTCTAGGGTTTAGCCTCCTTGATCTCGTGGTAGATCTACTCTTGTACTACCCATATCATCAATATTAATCAAGCAGGAGTTGGGTTTTACCTCCATCGAGAGGGCCCGAACCTGGGTAAAAACATCGTGTCCCTTGTCTCCTGTTACCATCCGCCTAGACGCACAGTTCGGGACCCCTTACCCGAGATCCGCCAGTTTTGACACCGACATTGGTGCTTTCATTGAGAGTTCCTCTGTGTCGTCACTTTTAGGCCCGATGGCTCCTCCGATCATCAACGACGATGCGATCCAGGGTGAGACTTTTCTCCCCGGACAGATCTTCGTATTTTGTGGCTTTGCACTGCGGGCCAATTCGCTTGCCATCTGGAGCAGATCGAAAGCTACGCCCCCGGCCGTCAGGTCAGATTTGGAAGTTTAAACTACACAGCGGACGACCGCGGAGACTTGATCTTCGACGGATCTGAGCCGCAGACGAGCGCTCGCACTGTCCCGGTGGGCATGATCTAGCTCTGCCGTCGAATAGTGCCCTGGAGGCCGCACCTGTGTCCGCTCCGACCCTTGGCTCGGAGCCGACCACACCAATCGAGGATGGGTGGTTAGACACCGCCTCGAGGGCTGCAATCTCTACGGCGATCAAGCCGAACACTAGCCTTGTCCTCTGCGAAGCCCATGACTCCAAGATGCCGGACTCCTCTCCGGACTCCGAGCCCTCCGCGCCCCTACCGATCGAATCCAATTGGGCGCCGATCATGGAGTTCATCGCCGCAGACATTTTTCAGCACTCGCCCTTCGGCGACATTCTGAATTCACTCAGGTCTCTTTCTTTGTCAGGAGAGTCCTGGCCGGAGTATGACCGGCAGGATTGGGATGTGGACGACAAAGAAATTCGATGCCCACCCAACACCCACTTCGTAGCCACTGTCAATAATTTAAACGACGTGCTCGACTTCGACTCCGAAGATATCGATGGTATGGACGACGATGTAGGAGATGAACATGAACCAACGCCTATAAGGCACTGGACAGCCACCTCATCTCATGATGTATACATGGTGGACACACCCAAAGGAAGCGACAACGAGGAACACAGGGATGCAACGAGGGATCGTTCACTCGAAAAGCAATCAAAGCAGCGACATAAGCGCCACTCCAAGCCCCGCCTCGTCAGAGACTGCAGGCATACAGACCCAGCCATAGAGCAGGACGAGCCGTCGGACGACGAACATGCCTTCGAGCAGCCGTCCGAACATGGCAACTTGGATAAACAAACCGAACACCCCGTCCCCGGCGAAAACAACAGTCCGGACGACCTTACGCCGGATAAGCTCATGGAGCAGAAGAACCTCCATAAAAGGCTCGTCGCCACTGCGCGTAGCCTGAAAAAGCAGAAGCGGAAGCTCAAAACTGCGGAAGATGAACTCAGAATCAGATGGAGCAAAGTACGCAGCACCGCAGACAAATATGGCGGCAGTTGCCGCACAAAAACCTATCCAAAGCGAAAGCTACTGCCTGAATTTGACAAGGAGGCCTTAGAGCCCCCGCAGTCAAAAAATAGGAAAGCCACCCGGTCAGATAGACGACCGCATGGCCAGCATGGAGCGGCAAGGGGCGCCGCACACAAGCCGGCACGCGATCCACCAAAGGATCCGCATCAAAAAGATGGCCCAGCCAGATCTATCTACAGGCCAAGAAAGCAAGCTCTAGTAAGCAATGCAACACAACAAATATCCGAACATCACGGCACACCCAAATACAAGGGTGCCGCACACCCCCTATGTTTCACCGATGAGGTGCTGGACCATGAATTTCCAGCGGGATTCAAGCCCGTAAACATAGAGGCGTACGACGGAACAACAGACCTTGGGGTCTAGATCGAGGATTGTATCCTCCACATACACATGGCCAAAGGAGATGACCTCCACGCCATAAAATACTTACCCCTCAAGCTTCAAGGGCCAGCCCGGCATTGGCTCAAAAGCCTTCCCGAAAACACCATTGGAAGTTGGGAAGAGCTTGAGGATGCTTTCCGGGCAAATTTTCAAGGGACCTATGTCCGCCCTCCGAATGAAGACGATCTCAGTCACATAACTCAACAGCCCGGAGAGTCAGCCCGAAAATTCTGGAACAGATTTCTTACTAAAAAGAATCAGATAGTCGACTGCCCGGACACCGAAGCCCCAGAAGCTTTTAAGCATAACGTTCGAGACGAATGGATCGCCAGACACCTCGGCCAAGAAAAGCCAAGAACAATGGCCGCATTAAGAAGCCTCATGACCCGCTTTTGCGCAGGAGAGGACAGTTGGTTGGCAAGATGTAGCACCAGCGACCCAAGTACATCTGAAGTTAGGGATGGAAACGGAAAACCCCGACGCAGCAAGGACCAGCACCGGAATAAGAGAAACAACCCAAAGAGCACGGCGGTCAACGCCGGATTCAAAAGCTCGCGGCAGAATCAGAGAAAGCCGTCCCTCAAGGATAACAGGGACGAGCTATCCAACTTAAACAAAATCTTGGACAAGATATGTCAAATACACAGTACTCCCGGGAAGCCTGCGGACCATACCCATAGAGATTGTTGGGTTTTCAATCAATCCGGCAAACTCAACGCCGAACACAAGGGGCTCGACACACCAAGTGAGGACGATGACGAACCCCCACAAGCAGAGCACCAGGAAACAAAAGGATTTCCCACAAGAAGTCAAAACAGTAAACTTACTTCACGTGACGAACAGAATGGCGCCAACAGAGATACGCGCCATACGGCCTATCCCAAAGGAGTCTCGCCAATGGTTGTTAAAACCGATCACTTTCGACCATCAGGATTACTCTAGAAGTATCCGGAACGCAGGCTGGACTGCCTTGGTATCAGATCCAATAATTGGCGGACTCCACTTTACAAATGTCCTGATGGACGGCGGCAGTGGTCTAAACCTGTTATACTAGGACACAATCCGCAACATGGGGATAGACCCAACAAAAATTCGCCATAGCAAAACCTCCTTTCAAGGGGTAACGCCAGGCCCGGATGCCCGTTGCATGTGTTCTCTCCGGCTAGAAGTTATGTTTGGCTCCCCCGATAACTTTCGTCGTGAACAGCTAACTTTCCACATCGCCCCATTCTCAAGTAGCTATCAAGCACTGGTAGGACGCGAAGCTTTCGCCCGCTTTAACGCAATACCGCATTATGCATCTCTTACGCTTAAGATGCCCGGTCCACGAGGCATCATCTCATTAAAGGAAAACATTGAGTGTTCCTCCCGCGCGGAAGACAGTGCAGCTGCCTTGACAGCCTTACAATAAAGCGGCTTCACCAGCCAAAGCACCTAAACAGGTCATCAAGACCACGGACACGGCTAGACGAGTCTGGCATAAACATGCAATTGATAAAGGCTTAATAGCCGTATACCCCTGTACTAGGGGCTCCGCGCATATAAAACAAGAGACAATAAAGCTCAATTTTACGCACTTCGATTTATACTTTTTTATTTCGTATAACTCATGTTCGGCACGATCTTTCTTTAACTAAGTTCCTCTCTTTTACAGATAAACACCGTGCTACGCCCGTCCAGGATACGTCACAACGGAGACACAGGCGCAGACGTGCAGCAGGGACCCGTTCCAAGGATTCTTTTCAGATTAAGACCCTGCGTAAACCTTTTTTACTATCTCTTGCTGATACACATCCCCTGGTTTCTTGGTATAACCAAGGAGGAGGCTGGCATTTTTGCATGTGGCCACATTAGAGTTTTGCGCGTACCTGGACACTAGGGGCTTATTACTAAGGGCGTTATCCCGCCCGCCCTCATAAAGACCGAATACCTTAGGGAGTGTTTGGCGTCACGAGTTTGGCCTTATATGCATCAGCTCCGAATCATGTCTTTGGTAAAATGTTGGGTTTGCCCGGCTCCTGTGTTTTGCTACCTTACGTTCAACTCTATCGGCTAAGGCGGCACCAGGAGAACTACTGCGATTGTGCCCCGGTTCGGCCAGGCGAGCACCTCAGTAGAGAAAGCCGAAAACTGACTGTCATGATATAGCGTGAGACTGGTCAACCACTCGATGACTTACTGGAATCTTTAGGATTCCTCCGCATTAATGAAGGGCCGCTTCCCGGCCAGGCACGTACGCGCCCCGAGTTCGTGCGAGCGCAGGCGCCACCAGGGGCTATATAAGTAGCCTCACTGTCAAACACCTATGGCTAAGTGAAAGTGATAAAGCATCATAGTCCGATTGCCTAGTTCGCTGCGCTATCACCTCCTTTGTAGGACCAAGACGTTGGATCAAGTGTGAAAATGCGCCTTCTGCGAACACCCCCGCATTATGTGCGTGGGGGCTGAAGCCGATGACTACCATCTTTCAGATTATATATACATATATGTTAAACGGCCGCACAGGAGGTATTATAATACTTGCAGGCACAAGCATAAAAAGCTTCTACAATTTATCAAAATATTGTTTTACAATAATATATGCGATTCGAATATAGTATCCTTCCAGCACTGCGTCTCTATTAAATGAGCGCCTTGCAGAACTTCCTGAAAATAGTGCTCGGCAGGTACTCGGCTTCCATCCGAGTCTGGGGATGCAACAGCGGTGGCCTCCATTTCCGCCCAGTATGTCTTGACACGGGCAAGAGCCATCCGCACACCCTCTATGCACGCTGACCTCTTCATCGCATTGATATGCGGCGCCGCACCAAGGAACAGCTGCACCAAGTTGAAATAACTTTTCGGCTCTGGCCTCTCTAGCCACAGATGACTCATGACATACTTCATGGCGAGTCCGGACAACCTATTTAGCTCGGCCCATTCGGCCAAACGATCGGCTAATGACAGTGGACGCTCTGGATTGTGGAACTGCGACCAGAAGAGCTTTTCCACTTCGCGATCTTCTTGATCTTGGAAGTGTTCAGCCGCATCTGCGGCACTCGCTGCTAAATCCAGATAGGTGTCCGCCGTACTCCACATCTGGTCTAACGGAGCATGGTTAGGATCACAGAACTTCCTCCGCAGCATAAAGTGCTTTCCAGCCTGACGCAGCTCCTCCTTCATAGCTCTCATCGCAGAGCGAACATCCTTGGCATTGGCAACGGCCTTCTCCAGGTCCGTCTGTTCCGCCCGATCTTCTTTTTCAAGAAGCTTGCAATGGTCAGCAGCGTTCTTCAGCTTCACGGCCATCTCGGCCATTTCCTTCTTGCTTCGGCAGTGAGCAGCCTGTTCGGCTTTCCGCTCTTCAATTGCCTTTCCGGCAGCCGCATCACTTTTCCTGGCTTGCTCCTTGGCTCGGGCAAGTTCCGCCCGAAGATTCTCCATGGCAGCAGCACCATCTGCATCAAGCGCACACATTGTAAGATACTGGCATAAAGCTCCTCTTACCAGGTGCTGCCGGAGGAATTACATACCTTGTGCCTCGTCAAGCCGCTTGTTGACAAGCGCGATGTCGGCATCTGCCACGTCAAGTTGCCGCTTTAGCTCGGCAAATTCATCAGTCCGGCTGGCCTCCGGACACTTCGCCACCTACGTATGAAGGCGGCATATTAGACCTGGGATTATGATCCTCTGCGCGCCGTCACTTTTGACAACGCACAGTCTCAGGGGCTACTATCTACACAGGGCGCATGTTATTTATGCGCAACTATCCAAAAAGGGTACATTATTTCGCGTACCTCAAAACCTGTCAGTAAACTCCTGACAGCCTCGTGCAATCCGCTCTCTGCGGATGAAATCCTCTCAATCACCGTACCCATCAATGCACGGTGCTCCTCTGAGATAGATGCTCGCCCTAGCAGATCCTTCAGCTCCTCTGACCGCGCACCAGATGGTGCCGGACTCGTCCGATGGCCCTTTTCGAAGGCCGGACGTGGAGGGCTTTGGGGGGCCATATGACTACCTTCCGGCCCTGCCGGATTCGGAGAAACCCTTCGTGACGATACCTTAGGGTCGCCGGCCTCGCAAGGCGGTACAGCAGGGGGAGGCATTCCGCTCTCCATCATCTCTGGAAGAAGATCCCCCGAAGACGAGCTCTGCTGAGAAGGGCTAAGGTCCGAGCTACAAGGTAAATTTTCGATTACTTTTCTCAGATATAAAGCAAGGATTTCTCTCATTTCTTAAAAAGAAAACTCCTCTCTACTTACGGCTCAGTGGAGGGCTGATCCCCTTGAGGGCATAATTCGGCCGAAGTATCCCCCAGCACAGGACCCTCTGGCGAAGATTTCTTCCCCCGCTTTGAGGCCATGGTCTCCCGGTCTTCAGAGGCGGTCCTCTTCTTCCCTTGAGGAGAGGAATTTTCGATTCCTCCCTTCCAAACAGCCTCCTTCGAGGAGGTCGTAGCTTCCTTGTCCCCTTCCTCGCTTTCCTCCGAAGGCACAACCTCCAACATCCTGACTAGCAAAGGAACCGGCGTGGTCTCGGGGAGGGGGGCCGGACACCTGATTAGCTTTGCTTTCGCTATCCACTCATGTTTAAAGGACAGCTCTTTTAAGGGCAATTTTATGATAAATATGCGGATTGCGAGTCCGGGCACAGGGCTACTTACTTGAGTATCCGGGCGGTTGCAGCTCAGACCTGCGTCCTCGGTCAAGTCCGAAAACATTGCTTGTGATCTGAAGAACAATTTGTACATCTCCACGGGCGTCGCGCCCATAAAATGTTGGAGAGCTCGTGGTCCCTCCGGATTGAACTCCCACAGGCGGAGGGGGCGACGTTTGCAGGGCACAGCTCGGCGAATCCGCATAACCTGTGTCACCATGACCAGACTGATATCTCTTTCTAGGAGATCTCGAATGCGGCCCTACAACAAGGGCACGTCCTTGGACGGCCCCCAGTCCAGTCCTTTATTGACCTGTGATGCTAGCTGTGGTGGGGGACCCGAGCGAAAGGCAGGTGGCGCCACCCAGTTGGTGCCCCTAGGAGCGGTAATATAAAACCACTCTCGTTGCCATAAACTGGACTCCTCTTGAAAAGAGCCCTCGGGCCATGGGGCGTCAGCATTCCTGCTTATAACAGCGCCTCCGCACTCTGCATGCCGTCCCTCGATCATCTTCGGCTCTACTTTGAAGGTCTTGAGCCATAGTCCAAATTGAGGAGTAATACAGGGGAAGGCTTCGCACACGACGATGAATGAGGAAATATGGAGGATGGACTCCGGAGCTAAGTCGTGAAATTACAGCCCATAATAAAACATGAGCCCCCTCATGAAGGGATCCATCGGGAAGCCTAGCCCCCAAAGGAAGTGAGACATGAACATCACACTCTCACCAGGCGTGGGAGTGGGAATGACCTGCCCTTGAGCAGGCAGCCTAGGCCAGATTTCGCCGGTCAAGAACCTAGCCTCTCTCAACTTCAGCACGTCCTCCTCCGTGACGGAGGAGGGCATCCATCGGCCTCGAAGGTCGGAACCGGACATTGTCGAAGGTCCGAAGCGCCTGAAATATGGAGCCTTGGGTGTTGGAACTTGAGGCGAAGGGCGAACTCGTTTGAGATTGAAAGAAAGGAGTAAGGCCTTGGTCTCTTTATAAGAGGTTGAATACCAAGGGCCCTCCCCGTGACCGTTTGGGACTCGCCTTTGATCGACAAAACATACCAACGGGTACGACTGGGTTACCCACGCCCGTATTGATGAGAATCCTGGAATAAGGGGACACGATCTCTGCTTTGACAAGACGTGCCAAGGAAACCGCCTCACTAAACGCGCTGAGTTGGGACAGTAAAATGATTTGAATAAAGACTTGGCCATGGTGTGATGTCACGCTACGGAATACATCAGCAGATTAGATTTGTGTAAATATTATTCTCTCTATGGCAATATGTGGAAACTTATTTTGCAGAGCCGTACACTACCTTTGTGTTCAAAATCTTCTATGAAGTACTTAGAGGAGGAACCCGCCTTGCAATGCCGAAGACAATCTGCGCGCCGGACTCGTCGTCATTGAAGCCTGGTTCAGGGGCTACTGAGGGAGTCCTGGATTAGGGGGTGTCCGGATAGCTGGACTATACCTTCGGCCGGACGCCTAGACTATGAAGATACAAGATTGAAGACTTCGTCCCGTGTCCGAAGGGACTTTCCTTGGCGTGGAAGGCAAGCTTGGCGATATGGATATGTAGATCTCCTACCATTGTAACCGACTCTGTGTAACCCTAGCCCTCTCCGATGTCTATATAAACCGGAGGGTTTTAGTCCGTAGTACGAACAACAATCATACCATAGGCTAGCTTCTAGGGTTTACCCTCCTTGATCTCGTGGTAGATCTACTCTTGTACTACCCATATCATCAATATTAATCAAGTAGGAGTAGGGTTTTACCTCCATCGAGAGGGCCCGAACCTGGGTAAAAACATCGTGTCCCTTGTCTCCTGTTACCATCCGCCTAGACGCACAGTTCGGGACCCCTACCCGAGATCCGCCGGTTTTGACACCGACAGCGGGCGCGGGGCTCGAGGCGGCGGCTAGGGTTTCAGCCCCGGGGAGGGCCGGCGGCTTATAAAGGCCGAGGCCAGAGGAGTCCGGGCCTAACACGGCCCGTAGGTCGGTTCGGTTTTTTTTTAAATAGTTACGCTCCAAAAAAAACAAAAGGAATACTAAACGGACTCCAAAAATCCCGAAATAAATTTTCCCTGGCTTCTAAAATCAAACCGCACAGGATGAACATTTATTTGAGGCCTAAATGCAATTTTGAAAAAACGCGCATTTTTCCTAAATTCAAATAAAATGGCAAATAAAAGCAAAATAAATCTTAATTGATTTTTTATTAAATCCTCAATATTTCTTTATTTTGGGAAAGTTATTTTATTCCCTCTCTCATATTTTTGTAATAGGAATAATTGAAGATAAAATAAATAAAATCAAATGATCCTATTTTCAAAATTTGAGAAAACTCAAATATGAAAATAACGAAATCCCCAACTCTCTCCGAGGGTCCTCGAGTTGCGTGAAATTTCTAGGATCAACCAAAATGCAATAAATATGATATGCAATGATGATCTAGTGTATAACATTCCAAATTGAAAATTTGGGATGTTACAAACCTACCCCCCTTAAGATGAATCTCGCCCTCGAGATTCGGGTTGGCTAGAAAATAGGTGAGGGTGGTCCTTCAACAAATCTTCCTCTCGCTCCCAGGTGGCTTCATCCTCCGTGTGGTGGCTCCACTGAACCTTGCAAAACTTGATAACCTTGCTGCGGGTGACTCGACTGGCATACTCTAGAATGTTAGCTGGTTTCTCCTCGTAGGTCAAATCACTGTCCAATTGAATTGCTTCCAGTGGTACCGTATCTCTCTGCGGTATTTCAGCCATCTCTGCGTGGCACTTCTTCAACTGGGAAACGTGGAACACGTCATGAACTCCTGACAATACTTCAGGCAATTCCAATTTGTAGGCCACTTCTCCCATACGCTCCAAAACATTGTATGGTCCTACAAAACGTGGCGCTAACTTTCCCTTAACTCCAAAGCGCTTAGCTCCTCGAAGTGGTGATACTCGAAGATAAACTCGGTCTCCCACTTCGTAAACTGTCTCCTTGCGTTTAGAATCTGCATAACTCCTCTGCCTAGAATGAGCTACCTTGAGCCTATCGCGAATCAATTTCACTTTCTGTTCAGACTCCTTTATCAGATCCGATCCAAACAACTGGCGGTCTCCAACTTCATCCCAAGACAATGGGGTCCTGCAACTCCTTCCATACAAGGCTTCGAAAGGGGCCATCTTCAAACTAGATTGATAGCTGTTGTTGTAAGAGAACTCTGCATACGGCAAATTCTCGTCCCAACTAGATCCGTAATCTAGCGCACAAGCTCTTAGCATATCCTCCAAAATCTGATTAACTCTCTTGGTCTGTCCATTTGTCTGCGGATAGAAGGCTGTGCTAAACTCCAGTCTGGTTCCCAAAGTTTCATGCAACTGATTCCAAAACTTTGAGGTAAATTGGGTTCCTCTATCTGATACTATGCTCCTTGGAACTCCATGCAGACAAACGATTCTAGTCATGTATATCTTTGCCAACTTTGCACTGGTATAGGTAGTCTTCACGGGAATGAAATGAGCTACCTTTGTCAAACGATCGACTACAACCCATATCGAGTCGTAGCCTGAACGTGTTCCGGGCAATCCTGTAATAAAGTTCATGCCTAACTTATCCCACTTCCATTCGGGTATTGGCAACGGTTGTAGCAGTCCTGCTGGCTTCTGATGCTCTGCCTTTACTCTCTGACATACATCACAAACTGCTACATATTCTGCAATATCCTTCTTCATTCCAGTCCACCAGAAAATATCCTTCAAATCCAAATGGCATCCGTCATGGCGGCGTCGCTGCATTGGTTCTCGACCCAATCATCGATGGATTTCATCTCACAAGAGTCCTCATGGACGGCGGCAGTAGCCTGAACCTGCTTTATCAGGATACAGTGCGGAAAATGGGCATAGATCCCTCAAGGATTAAGCCCACAAGAACGACCTTTAAAAGCATTATACTAGGTGTAGAAGCCAACTGTACAGGCTCAGTAACACTTGACGTGGTCTTCGGATCCCCGGACAATTTCCGAAGCGAAGAGTTAATCTTCGATATAGTCCCGTTTCAAAGTGGCTATCACGCCCCGCTCGGACGAACCGCATTTGCAAAGTTCAATGCGGTGCCGCACTACGCATATCTCAAGCTCAAGATGCCAGGCCCTCGAGGAGTAATTACGGTCAACGGAAACACCGAACGCTCCCTCCGTACGGAGGAGCATACGGCAGCTCTCGCAGCGGAGGTACAAAGTAGCCTTCTCAGGCAATTCTCCAGTCCGGCCATTAAAAAGCCAGACACTGCCAAGCGTGCCCGGAGTAACCCACAGCAGGACCGCCTGGCACACTGTGAGCAAGCATAGCAATGTGTCCCCAACCCCAGCTATCGCGACATAGCGAAACCAGTACCTCGCGTACATAACTACGCCCTTGAAATACCATGGGCACAGGGGAACGGGCACAATAGCGGCACGCCCAGAATACGGCTTAAAACGTACTAGGGGCTCCCAGATTCTCTTTTTAATTTTTTCTTACCTTCAGGCCTCCATACTTCGGACGACCTGTTCGGCAATTCGACTGCCGCACAAACGATGCAAGATCCAGGGAGGCAGACAAGCCATGCCGCACTATGGAACTCCCAGGTGGTCTCTGTTACGAGCGGTATACCTATTTTAAATACAATTCCGCGGCCTGCCACCGGTCAGGGCATACTGAATAGTCCAATATCTTTTGCTTACCGCACTATTTGTATCGTTCGGCTTTGATAAATAGCCTTTATATAAACAATGCATAGCTTTTGTCTATTTTCTGCATTACTCTCTTTTATATATGTTCATTAATGACATGTTGCACCCGTACACTGTGGTACGGCAAGTACGCCAGGGGCTTCAGTACCCTTAAATATGGTGTGAGAAGTCCGTACACTTTCACAAGTGCGGCACCCCGAACTTATAGCACTATATGCATCGGCTCCGAATCATGATTTGGGTCAATAGTTGGGTTTGCCCGGCTCCTATGTTTTGGTGCCTTACGTTCCGCTCTATCGGCTAAGGTAGCACTAGGAGAACCACTGCGATTGTGCCCCAGTTGAGCTGGGTTAAGCACCTCAGTGAAGAAAGTTAAAACTGACTGTCATGATGAGGCGCGAGACCGGTCGTTGTTTGAGAGGTTTTTTGAGTCCCTAAAAACTTATGCCGCTTCGAGCGAGGAGCCGGATTTGTCCGGCCAAGGCGTGGATAGCGCCCCGAACTCGGTCTTCCGAACTAGGGGCTTTGCCGAAATTTAAAATTATAAAGTTCTATGGCTAAGTGAGAGTGTTCAAGCATTATAGTCCGATTGCCTGGTTCGTCGTGCTGAGTGCCTCCCTCGAAGGATCCAACCATGGGAAAATAAGCGCTCAGGTTTATCACCGAACACCCCAGCACTAGTGGCATGGGGGCAGAAGCCGACGACTGGCCATCTCTCAATTTTTGATAAATGGCCGCACAGAAAATAATATTTTAAATTCAAGAAGCATTGCTTAGCGCATATGAACAAGTTTTTAGCGCACAGGATAAAAACGAGTGAGTTTATTCAAAAATTACATCCTTGGTACATTCATCCTCCACAAGGTGGGTACCTGCAAGAACATCCTTGTAATAGTTCTCGGGCTTGCGATGCTCCTTCCCCAGCGACGGCCCGTCCCTCACAAGCTTTTCACCATCTAGCTTACCCCAGTGCACCTTTGCACGGGCAAGGGCCCTACGGGCACCTTCGATGCAGACGGAGCGCTTGATGACCTCGAGCCTTGGACAGGCCTCCACCAGCCGCCGCACCAGCCCGAAGTAGCTCCCAGGCAGGGCCTCTTCGGGCCACAGCCGAACTATGAAGCCTTTCATGGCCTGTTCGGTCGCCTTGTGGAGCTCGACCAGCTGTTTCAGCTGGTCGCTCGAGGGCACAGGGTGTCCGGCCTCAGCATACTGAGACCAGAACACCTTCTCCGTCGAGCTACCCTCTTCAGCTCGGTAGAATGCGGCAGCGTCAGATACGCTGCGGGGAAGATCTGCGAATGCCCCTGGAGAACTCCGGATTCGGGTAAGTAACAGGTAGTTTACTTTTACATTTCTGCTTTGCATAAATAATGCCTTACACGCTGCTATCTTCTTCATATCCTCCAACTCTTGGAGGGCCTTTTGGGCTTCGGCCCTGGCAGACCTGGCAGTCTCAAGGGCCGCCGCGAGCTCGGACGCTTGGGTCTTTGACTCAAGCTCCAAACTCTCATGTTTTTTCATGAGAGCCTGAAGCTCTTGCTGCACCTTGCCGACCTGAGCCCCAAGTTTCTCTCGCCCGGTGTGCTCCGCGGCCGTTTTCTTTTCAACCTCGGACAACGCTTGCTTGAGGGTCGCCACCTCAGTCGTGGCCCCTATAATAAGCAGTGCAATCCTGTTATTTTTTGCAATCATGCCTCTCTATAGGCACTTTTTCTAAGGTATTTTCTTACCTTCTTTCTCCTCGAGCTACCGTTTGGCAAGGCCGAGCTCTTGCTCGGTCCGCTCGAGGCCCTGTTTCAGGGCACCCACCTCCGCAGTCAGTGCGGCGGTGGCTAGCAGCGAAGCCTGCATACGCATATTGACACTTTTTGTTAGACTCCTATGAAATTTAATAGATCCTCTATTCGGCTTTTCTTTCCGAGTGCCAAATAGAGCATCGGGGGCTACTGTCTATGCGGTTATATTTTTACATTTTTTACTTACCTCGAAGCCTGTTAGGAGGCTAGCGCAAGCTTCAGTCAGTCCGCTCTTGGTGGACTGAACCTTTTGGATCACCGTACTCATAATAGTACGGTGCTCCTCGTCGATGGAGGCGCCGTCAAGCACCTCCAGCAGATTGTCCGGCATCTCCGGTTGGACGGAGGCCGCCGGCTCAGAAGGCTTGCTCCTCTTGGAAGGAGTTTGCCTACCGTAGTCCGGAACTGTTGAAGATTCCGGTGCGGTGTCCGGCATAAAGCCGGACTTGGAGCCCTGGGGGGTCTTGTCCCCTTTACTCCTGGAGTCCGGGAGGTCGCCTTGCGGCTCCTCCAGGACCACCTCCTCCTGCCCCGGAGCTCGTTGCGACGCCACTTCGGCATCGTCCGCAGTGCGGGGGGAGACAGCGGGCGGAACTGAGTTCACGTCCGATGAATCCAGGGAGCCGCTCGACGACTCGTTGAGTTCGGCCCGGGGCGGGCTGCATGATTATATTCGACATTAGGGAAAGTTGTGCAACAAAAGGAATATCATGAGTTACTCTGGTATCCGAACACTTACGATTTCGCCGGACGCCTGGCCCTGTCCAGCCACTCCTGTTCGTCCTCGTCGGCGTCGGGGGCGTAGTCCGGTGGAGGGGTTTTCCTCTTCTTAGACCCTTCGGCCCCCCCTACTGGGGTGGCCTTCCTCTTATTTCCTCCCCCCGCTGGAGGGGGAGAGGTTTCTTCTTCCTCCTCCTCGTCTCCACGGGAGGAGTGCGTCTCGGACTCATCGGACGACGAATCCGACACCACCATATGCCGGGAACTCTTTCAAGTCCCCGTGGCCTTCTTCTTCTTGGCCTTCTTCTCCGGCACCACATAAGGCGCCGGAACCAGCAGCTTCGCTAGTAGAGCGGGGGCAGGGTCTTCGGGCAAGGGAGCTGGACAGTTAATCGATCGGACTTCGCCTGCCAAGCCTGTCAAAGGTAAGGGAGCTTAGATGCCACATAGAGTCAAACTATGAAAAAACTTAACATCCTGTAAAAGGTGAAAATGGCTTACCTCGCTAGCGTGACACTGCGATCTATATCCGCGGTCCTCGGAAGCGGATGTAGGAGCCTCGGCGCCTTTGGTTAGCACCTTCCGGACATCTTCATACGTCGTGTCGAAGAGCCTGTTAAGGGTTTGGTGCTGCGCCGGGTTGAACTCCCACAGATTAAAGCCCCGTTGTTGACACGGGAGGATCTGGCGGACAAGCATAACCTGGACTACATTGACGAGCTTGATCGGCTTGCTCACCAGGGACTGGATGCATGTCTGCAGTCCGGTCAGCTCTTTTTCGTCGCCCCACGATAGGCCCGTCTCTTTCCAGGACATAAGCCGCGTGGGGGGTCCGGATCGGAACTCGGGGGTTGCGATCCATTTTGGATCGCGCGGCTCGGTGATGTAAAACCACCACGATTGCCACCCCTTCAGGGTCTCCACGAAGGAGCCCTCAAGCCATAGGACGTTGGCCATCTTGCCCGCCATGGCGCCTCCGCACTCCGCCTGGCTACCGCGCACCACCTTGGGCTTGACGTTGAAGGTCTTGAGCCAGAGGCCGAAATGGGGGCGGATGCGGAGGAAAGCCTCGCACACGACGATAAACGCCGAGATGTTGAGGACGAAGTTTGGGGCCAGATCGTGGAAATCCAGGCCATAGTAAAACATGAGCCCCCAGACAAATGGGTGGAGTGGAAAACCCAGTTCGCAGAGAAAGTGGGGAAGGAATACTACCCTCTCATGGGGCCTTGGGGTGGGGAGAAGCTGCCCCTCCTCGGGAAGCCGGTGCGCGATGTCTTTGGACAAGTATCCGGCCTTCCTTAGCCTTTTGACATGGCCCTCCCTGACGGAGGAGACCATCCACTTGCCTCCCGCTCCGGACATTGCTGGAGAAGGTTGAGGTGGGAAGTGCGGGCTTGGGCGCTGGAGCTCGAGTGCGCAGGAGATGGATAGGCAAAGGAGGAAGAAGGCGTAGGTAAAAAGGTGGATCCTTATCCCCTTATATGGGCGGATGCGGTTGTGCGTCCCCACCTGCCTAGTAAAACTCGCTTGCCTCCCAAGCGCCATGATAAATGGCACAGTTGGGTTATCCACGTCCGTATTGATGAGAATCCCGTAAAGGGGGGTACACAATCTCTGCTTTGACAAGATGTGCCAAGGAAACCGCCTCGCAAAACATGCTGAGGTGGAAAAGTAAAAACGATTCGAGTAAAGGACTTGGCTGTAGTGTGATGGCGCACTGCAGAATACGTCAGCAGATTTGATTTGTGTTAATATTATTCTCTCTATGGAGATATGTGGAAGCTTCTTTTGCAGAGTCGGACACTACTATTGGTGTTTACAATCTTCTATGAAGGACTTGGAGGAGGAACCCGCCTTGCAATGCCGAAGACAATTTGCGCGCCGTACTCGTCGTCATTGAAGCCTGGTTCAGGGGCTACTGAGGGAGTCCTAGATTAGGGGGTGTTCGGGTAGCCGGACTATACCTTCAGCCGGACTCCTGGACTATGAAGATACAAGAGTGAAGACTTCGTCCCGTGTCCGGATGGGACTTTCCTTGGCGTGGAAGGCAAGCTTGGCGATGCGGATATTCAAGATCTCCTACCATTGTAACCGACTTTATGTAACCCTAACCCTATGCGATGTCTATATAAACCGGAGGGTTGTAGTCCGTAGGCAATCAACTCCATACACAACAATCATACCATAGGCTAGCTTCTAGGGTTTAGCCTCCTTGATCTCGTGGTAGATCTACTCTTGTACTACCCATATCATCAATATTAATCAAGCAGGAGTAGGATATTACCTCCATCGAGAGGGCCCGAACCTGGGTAAAAAACATCGTGTCCCTTGCCTCCTATTACCATCCGGCCTAGACGCACAGTTCAGGACCCCCTACCCGAGATCCGCCGGTTTTGACACCGACAATTGTGTTTACAATGAGAATACATATCACTCAAACATAATATTCTTCAAGCACTGGGCCTCTATCAAACGAGCACTCTCGAGAACCTCCTTGAAATAATGCTCGGCACCCACTCGGCCTATGGCCGAACCCTGCGCCGCAACAGTGGTAGCGTCCATCTCCGCCCAGTATGCTTTAACACGGGCAAGGGCCATCCCTGAGCCTTCTATGCATACCGACCTCTTCATCGCATTAATGCGCGGCACCGCACCAAGGAACTGCTGCACTAAGCAGAAATAGTTGTTCGGCTTTAGCTTTTCCGGCCATAGCTGATCCACAACAGACCTCATGGCGAGTCCGGACAACCTATTCAGTTCGGCCCATTCGGCTAGCTGGTCAGTCAATGAAAGCGGACGCTCTGGAACGTGGAATTGCGACCAGAACAGCTTGTCCACTTCACGATCTGTCTGACCTTGAAAGTACTTGGCCGCATCGGCAACGCTCGCCGCCAAATCCATATACGCATCTGCCGAACTCCACAGCCGATCCAGAGGGGCATACCATGGATCTCCGAACTTCCTCCGTAACATGAAGGGTTTCCCAGCCGCAATATCCCCGGCTTCCCGCAGCTCCTCCTTCTTCGCTCTCATAGCAGAACGGGTGTCTTTGTTCGCCGTCGTGGCCTTCTCAAGGTCCGTTGCCTTCGCTCGGTTTTCTTTTTCAAGGACCCGACAATGGTCGGCAGTGTCTTTTAATTCCACAGCCATCTTGGCCATCTTCTCTTGGCTCTCGCAATGTGCGTCCTTCTCGGCTTTCAACTCTTCGGCCGCCTTCAAAGCAGCCGCAGTACTAATCCTCGCTTGTTCCTTGGCTCGGGCAAGTTCTGCCCGCAAGGTTTCCACGGTAGCAGCTCCATCTGCTATCACAACATATTAAAGATACTGGCATCATGCTGCTCTTAGTATGTGGCATTCACCAGATAATAATACTTACCCTGTGCCTCGTCAAGCATCTTGTTAACAATCTCGATGTCGGCATCTGCCACATCCAGTTGCCATTTTAATTTGCAAACTCACTACTCCGGCTAGCCACCGGAGCTTCCACCACCTGCACATAGGGGCAGTCTATCCTCTGTTCGCCGCCGTTCTCGATGACAACCAGAGTCGCAGGGGCTACTATCTACACAGGGCACACCTAACATGTGCAGTACTATCACATATTATCTCACGTACCTCAAAGCCTGCCAGTAGACTCACAAAGGCTTCATGTAATCCGCTTTTGGAGGACGTAATTCTCTCCATCACCGTACCCATCAGCGTACGGTGTTCTTCTGAGATGGCCGCTCGCCCCACCAACTCCCTTAGAACGTCCGACCGCACACCAGACGGTGCCGGACTCTTTCGTCTGCTCTCTTCAGGAGCCGGACGCTGGGGACTTCGGGGGTCTATGGGATTATCTTCTAGCCTCACCGGATCTGGAGAGGCCCTCCGTGACGACACTTCGGGGTCGCCCGCTTCTTGAGCGGAGGAGTCCGGGGGAGGCGTTTCTCTCTCCATCATCTCTGGAAGAAGATCCCCCGAAGACGAGCTCATCTGAGGGGGGCTAAGGCCCGAACTGCAAGATATATGCGGTGGTCATTTCCTCAGAAAAAAGATAGCATACCTTTACTATTAAAGTATTTTGGATCACTTACGAATCGTTGGAGGGCTGATCCCCCCGCGGACTTTGTGCGGCAAAAGTACCCCCCCGCGGCAGGACCATCTGTGGGAGACTTCTTCTCCCGTTTGGAGGCTTCGGCTTCCGGATCCTCGGAAGCAGTCCTGTTCCTCCCCCGTTTGTCCTCCTTCGTGGAGACGCTCATTCCCTCAATTGGAACGGGCAGCGATGGGGGCCCGTGTCCGCCCGTATTATCCCCCCCCCCCGGTATCTTCCTTCGAGGGCTCCGGGCAAGGTGCGACCTCGAGCATCTTTTCCAATACCGGAATTTCCAAACCCTTGGGGAGGGGGACCAAACACCGGATCATCTTCGCCTTTGTTAGCCAGTCCTGGTCAAAAAGCAAACTCTCAGAAATAACTTTGTGATGAATAAAAGACAGTGTGTTCGGCCAGAGGATTTCTTACTTGTTCGGTGGCGCGGTTACTGCTCAGGCCCATGTCCTCGGTAATCTTCGGACACTCTACTTGAGGTCCGAAGAATGACATGTACATATCCTCGTGCGTCAGGCCGAGGAAACTTTGAATGGCACGCGGTCCCTCTGGGTTGAACTCCCACAAGCGAAGGGGCCGGCGTTTGCAAGGCTGGACCTGACGAACCAGCATAACTTGTATTGCCACAGCCAAATGAAAATCTCCCTCGAAGAGATCTCAAATGCAGCTTTGCAGTATAGGCATGTCCTTGGCTGGACCCTAGCTCAGACCTCTGCTAATCCATGACATCAGTTGTGGTGGGGGGCCCGAGCAGAAAGCGGGGGCAGCCACCCACTTGGCACTTCTGGGAGCCGTGACGTAAAACCGCTCCCATTGCCATAATTCAGACACTTCTGGAAAGGAACCTTTCGGCCATGGAGCTCCTGCCATCTTGCCTATTGATGCACCTCCGCACGCTGCATGTTGCCCCTCAATCATCTTCGGCTTTACTTCAAAGGTCTTGAGCCACACGCCGAAGTGAGGGGTAACACGGAGGAAGGCCTCACACACAACAATAAATGTCGAGATGTGGAGAAAGGAGTCCGGAGCTAGATCGTGGAAATCTAGCCCGTAATAGAACATCAAACCCCTAACGAAGGGATCCAGAGTGAGGCCTAGACCTTGGAGGAAGTGGGAGACGAACATGACGTTCTCGTAGGGTTCGGGAGTAGGGACGATCTGCCCTCGAGCAGGCAGCCGATGCGAATCCTCGGCGCTCAGGTATCTGGCCTCCCTCAACTTCTTAATGTCCTCTTCCGTAACGGAGGAGGGCATCCATCGGCCTTGAAGGCTGGATCCCGACGTGATTGAAGATCTGGAGCACCTAACCTAGGCTTTGGGTGTTAGAACTCGAGGCGAGGGAAGGGTTCGATTGAGCACAAGAGGGAAAAAGCGAAAACCTTGCCCTTTATAAAGAGGGTGAATATCAAGCATCCTCTCCGTAGCCGTTTAGGCCTTGCCTATAATCTAGGAGTCCTAGACACAATTGGGTTACCCACGACCGCATTAATGAGAATACCGTAATTGGGGGAACATGATCTCCGCTTCGACAAGACGTGTCAAGAAACCGCCTCGCGTTATGTGTGGAGCTGGTTAAAAGAAACGGTTCGAATGATCACCGGGCCATGACATAACGTCGTGCTGCCAAAACAAGCCAGCAAATTAGATCTGCGAAAATATTATTCTCTCTACGGTGGAATGTGGAACTTATTTTGCAGGGTCGGACACTATCCTCGTATTCAAAATTCTTCTGTGATGTATTCGGAGAAGGAACCCGCCTTGCAATGCCAAAGACAATACTGCATGCCGGACTCATCGTCATTGAAGCCTGGTTCAGGGGCTACTGAGGGAGTCCTGGATTAGGGGGTCTCCGGACAGTCGGACTATCTCCATTGGCCGGACTGTTAGACTATGAAGATACAAGATTGAAGACTTCGTCTCGTGTCCGGATGGGACTCTACTTGGCGTGGAAGGCAAGCTAGGCAATACGTATATGGATATCTCCTCCTTGGTAACCTAACTTGTGCAACCCTAACCCTCTCCGGTGTCTATATAAGCCGAAGGGTTTTAGTCCGTAGGACAACAATCACAACATACAATCATACCATAGGCTAGCTTCTAGGGTTTAGCCTCTCTGATCTCGTGGTAGAGCTACTCTTGTAATACCCATATCATCAATATTAATCAAGCAGGACATAGGGTTTTACCTCCATCAAGAGGGACCGAACCTGGGTAAAACATCGTGTCCCCTGCCTCCTGTTACCATCCAGCCTAGACGCACAGTTCGGGACCCCCTACCCGAGATCCGCCGATTTTGACACCGACGGTTAGGTTACCTTAATACTTCTGTTGTAGTTGCGGATGCTTGCAATGGGGGTTAATCATAAGTGGGATGCTTGTCCAATTAAGGATTGTACCCAAGCACCAGTCCACCCACGTATCAAATTATCAAAGTACCGAACGCGAATCATATGAACGTGATGAAAACTAGCTTGACGATAATTCCCATGTGTCCTCGGGAGCGCTTTCCTTCATATAAGAGTTTGTCCAGGATTGTCCTTTGCTACAAAAAGGATTGGGCCATCTTGATGCACCTTATTTACTTTTATTACTTGCTACTCGTTACAAATTACCTTATCACAAAACTATCTGTTACCGATAATTCAGTGCTTGCAGAGAATACCTTACTAAAAACCGCTTATCATTTCCTTCTGCTCCTTGTTGGGTTCGACACTCTTACTTATCGAAAAGCTACGATAGATCCCGTACACTTGTGGGTCATGAAGACTCTTTTCTGGTGTCGTTGCCGGGGAGTGAAGCGTCTTTGGTAGGTGGAATTTGGTAAGGAAAAATTTATATAGTGTGCTGAAATTTACTGTCACTTGTTACTATGGAACATAATCCTTTGAGGGGTTTGTTCGGGGTATCTTCACCTCGTCCGGAACAACAATTTGTTACCCCTCAACCTACTGAACCTACTGAAAATGTTTACTTTGAAATTCCTTCGGGTATGATAGAGAAGCTGCGCCTTTTGCAGGAGATCGAACATTGCATCCCGATTTACACTTAATCTATGTGGATGAAGTTTGTGGATTACTTAAGCTTGCAGGTATGCCCAAGGATGTTATCAAGAAGAAGGTCTTCCCTTTATATTTGAAGGCAGATGCATTGACATGGTATAGTCTATGTGATGATATGGGATCATGGGACTATAAGCGATTGAAATTGGAATTTCACCAGAAGTTTTATCCTATGCAACTTGTTCATCGTGATCGTAATTATATATATAATTTTTGGCCTCGCGAAGGAGAAAGCATCGCTCAAGCTTGGGGGAGGCTTAAGTCAATGTTATATTCATGCCCCAATCATGAGCTCTTAAGAGAAATGATTATTCAAAAATTTTATGCTCGGCTTTCTCTCAGTAATCGCTCCATGCTCGATACTTCTTGTACTGGATCTTTTATGATGAAGACTATTAAATTCAAATGGAGTTTATTGGAAAGAATTAAACGCAACTCTGACGATTGGGATCTAGACGATGGTAAGGGGTCAGGTATAACACCTAAGTTTGATTGTGTTAAATCTTTTATGGATACCGATGCTTTCCGTGAATTTAGCACTAAATATGGACTTGACTCTGAGATAGTAGCTTCTTTCTGTGAATCATTTGCTACTCATGTTGATCTCCCTAAGGAGAAGTGGTTTAAATATAATCCTCCCATTGAAGTAAAAGTAGTTGCACATATTAAAGTTGAAGAAAAGACTGTCACTTATAATGAACTTATTGTTCCTACTGCTTATGTTGAGAAACCACCTTTGCCTGTTAGAATAAAGGATCATGCTAAAGTTTCAGCTGTAGTCAACAAAAGTAATATTAGGACACACAAACCCCCTAAGCAAGTTAAAGATGAACCTAATATTGCTATGGTTAAAGATCTCTTGGCCAATAATATTGATGGGCATGTTATTTACTTCTGTGATGAGACTGCTAGAATTGCTAGACCTGATACTAAAAATAAACATAGACATGTTGTAGGCATGCCTGTTATTTTTGTTAAAATAGGAGATCATTGCTATCATGGCTTATGTGATATGGGTGCTAGTGCAACTGCAATACCTCATTCCTTATACAAAGAAATTATGCATGATATTGCACCTGCTGAGATAGAAGATATCGATGTTACCATTAAGCTTGCCAATAGAGATACTATTTCACCAATTGGGATTGTTAGAGATGTTGAAGTCTTGTGTGGGAAGGTTAAATATCCTGCTGATTTTCTTGTTCTTGGTTCCCCACAATATAGCTTTTGTCCCATTATATTTGGTAGACCCTTCTTGAATACTGTTAATGCTAAGATAGACTGCAATAATGATATTGTTTCCGTTGGTTTAGGGGATATGTCTCATGAGTTTAGTTTTGCTAAATTTTGTAGATAACCCCGTGATGAAGAATTGCCTAGTAAAGATGAAATAAATGGTCTTGCTTCTATTGTCATGCCTCCCACTGACCCTTTAGAACAATATTTGCTACACCATGAAAATGCTATGTTTATGAATGAAAGAAGGGAAATAGATGAAGTATTCTTTAAACAGGGACCTATTCTGAAACACAACTTGCCTGTTGAAATCCTAGGGGATCCTCCTCCACCCAAGGCTGATCCCGTGTTTGAGCTTAAACCATTACCTGATACTTGATACGACTCCAATGTATCTTTAATTTTCGATTGCTCCATGCTATATTATCTACTGTTTTGGACTATATTGGGCTTTATTTTCCACTTTTATATTATTTTTGGGACTAACCTATTAACCGGAGGCCCAGCCCAGAATTGTTGTTTTTTGCCTAGAATTGTTGTTTTTTGCCTATTTCAGTGTTTCGGATAAACAGAATATCAAACGGAGTCCAAACGGAATAAAATATTCGGAAACGTGATTTTCTCACCGAACGTGATCCAGGAGACTTGGACCCTAATGCAAGGGATCAAAGAGGTGGTCACAAGGGTGGGAGCGCCCCCCTAGGGCGCGCCCCCCTGCCTCGTGGGCCCCTCGATGCTCCACCGACGTACTCCTTCCTCCTATATATACACACGTACCCCCAAACGATCAGAACAGGAGCCAAAAACCTAATTCCACCGCCACAACTTTCTGTATCCACGTGATCCCATCTTGGGGCCTGTTCCGGAGCTCCGCCGGAAGAGGGCCGTCATCACGGAGGGCTTCTACATCATCCTAGCCCCTCCGATGAAGTGTGAGTAGTTTACCTCAGACCTTCGGGTCCATAGTTAGTAGCTAGATGGCTTCTTCTCTCTCTTTGAATCTCAATACAAAGTTCTCCCCCTCTCTTGTGGAGGTCTATTCGATGTAATCTTCTTTTTGCGGTGTGTTTGTTGAGACTGATGAATTGTGGGTTTATGATCAAGTCTATCTATGAATAATATTTGAATCTTCTCTGAATTCTTTTATGCATGATTGGTTATCTTTGCAAGTCTCTTCGAATTATCCGTTTGGTTTGGCCAACTAGATTGGTAGTTCTTGCCATGGGAGAAGTGCTTAGCTTTGGGTTCGATCTTGCGGTGTCCTTACCCAGTGACAGAAGGGGCAGCAAGGCACGTATTGTATCGTTACCATCGAGGATAACAAGATGAGGTTTATTTCATATTGCATGAATTTATCTCTCTACATCATGTCATCTTGCTTAAGGCGTTACTCTGTTTTTAACTTAATACTCTAGATGCATGCTGGATAGCGGTCGATGAGTGGAGTAATAGTAGTAGATGCAGGATCGTTTCGATCTTCTTGTCACGGACGTGATGCCTATATACATGATCATGCCTAGATATTCTCATAATTATGCTCAATTCTATCAATTGCTCAACAGTAATTTGTTCACCCACCGTAGAATACTTATGCTCTTGAGAGAAGCCACTAGTGAAACCTATGGCCCCGGGGTCTATTCTCATCATATCAATCTCCATCACTTTTATATTGTTTTGCTATTTACTTCGCTTTTACTTTTTACTTTGCATCTTTATATAAAAAATACCAAAATTATTCTATCTATCAGATCTCACTCTCGTAAGTGACCATGAAGGGCTTGACAACCCCTAATCGCGTTGGTTGCGAGTAGCTATCGCTATGTGCAGGTACGAGGGACTTGAGCGTGGGATCCTACTGGATTGATTCCTTGGTTCTCAAAAACTGAGGGAAATACTTACGCTACTCTGCTGCATCATCCCTTCCTCTTCGGGGAAAAGCAACACAAGCTCAAGACGTAGCAAGAAGGATTTATGGCGCCGTTGCTGGTGAGTCTACGCAAAAAGTCAGTATACCAAGTACCCATCACAATCCCTATCTCTCGCATTACATTATTTGCCATTTGCCTCTCGTTTTCCTCTCCCCCCAATTCACCTTGCCATTTTATTCGCCCTTTCTCTCTATCCTCCCTCTCTGTTTGCCTCTTTTGTCCGCTTGCTTTTTGTTTTCTCGTGTGTTAGATTGCTTGTTTATCGCGATGGCTCAAGATACTACCAAATTGTGTGACTTCACCAATACCAATAATAATGATTTCCTTAGCACTCGGATTGCTCCTCTTACCGATGCTGAATCTTGTGAAATTAATACTGCTTTGTTGAATCTTGTTATGAAAGATCAATTCACCGGCCTTCCTAGTGAAGATGCCACTACTCATCTGAATAGCTTCATTGATTTATGTGATATGCAAAAGAAAAAAGATGTCAATAATGATGTCGTTAAATTGAAGCTATTTCCTTTTTCTCTTAGAATCGTGCTAAAGCTTGGTTTTCGTCTTGGCCTAAGAATAGTATTGATTCATGGAACAAATGCAAAGATGCTTTTATCTCTAAGTATTTTCCTCCTGCTAAGATCATCTCTCTTAGAAATGATATAATGAACTTTAAACAACTTGATCATGAACATGTTGCACAAGCTTGGGAGAGAATGAAATTAATGATACGTAATTGCCCTACTCATGGTTTGAATTTGTGGATAATTATACAAATTTTTATGCCGGATTGAATTTTGCTTCTAGAAATCTTTTAGATTCGGCCGCGGGAGGCACTTTTATGGAAATCACTTTAGGAGATTCTACTAAACTCCTAGATAATATTATGGTTAATTATTCTCAATGGCATACTGAAAGAACTTCTAATAAAAAAGTGCATGCGATAGAAGAAATTAATGTGTTGAGTGGAAAGATGGATGAACTTATGAAATTATTTGCTACTAAGAGTGTTTCTTCTGATCCTAATGATATGCATTTGTCTACTTTGATTGAGAATAATAATGAATCTATGGATGTGAATTTTGTTGGTAGCAATAATTTTGGTAACAACGCTTATAGAGGGAATTTTAATCCTAGGCCATATCCTAGTAATCCTTCTAATAATTATGGGAATTCCTACAACAACTCTTATGGAAATTATAATAAGATGCCCTCTGATTTTGAATCAAATATTAAAGAATTTATTTCTTCGCAAAAGAATTTTAATGCTATGATTGAAGAAAAATTGCTTAAGATTGATGATTTAGCTAGGAACATTGATAGAATTGCTCCTCATGCTGATGCTTTGAAACTTAGATCTATTCCACCTAAGCATGGTATTAATAAGTCTCTAAAATCCATGAGAATTTCAATTGATGAGTGTAAAGAAAGAACCGCTAGGATGCGTGCTTCCAAAGATGCATTTATTAAAGCGTGTTCTTCCAATTCCTATGAAAATCAAGATAAAGATATAAAAGTTATTGATGTGTCTCCAATTAAATCTTTATTTTGCAATATGAATCTTGATGAAACTGAATATGATCTTCCTTTACCTAGAAGGCGTTCTAAAAATTCAGAGTGTTTAGATCTTAATGATGAAATTGATGAAAGTGGGATTGAAAGAAATAAAAATCTAGATGTTGCTAAACCCACTATATTGGATTTCAAGGAATTGAATTATGAAAATTGCTCTTTGATTGATTGTATTTCCTTGTTGCAATGCGTGCTAAATTCTCCACATGCTTATAGTCGAAATAAAGCCTTCACCGAACATATTGTTGATGCCTTGATGCAATCTTATGAAGAAAGACTTGAGTTGAAAGTTTCTATCCCTAGAAAACTCTATGATGAGTGGGAACCAACTATTAAAATTAAAATTAAAGATCATGAGTTTTATGCTTTGTGTGATTTGGGTGCTAGGGTCTCTACTATTCCCAAGACTTTGTGTGATTTACTAGATTTCCGTAATTTTGATGATTGCTCTCTAAACTTGCATCTTGCGGATTCCACTATTAAGAAACCTATGGGAAGAATTAATGATGTTCTTATTGTTGCAAATAGGAATTATGTGCCCACAGATTTCATTGTTCTTGATATAGATTGCAATCCTTCTTGCCCTATTATTCTTGGTAGACCTTTCCTTAGAACGGTTGGTGCAATTATTGATATGAAGGAAGGGAATATTAGATTCCAATTTCCATTAAAAAGGGCATGGAACACTTTCCAAGAAATAAAATAAAATTACCATATGAAACTATCATGAGAGCCACTTATGGATTGCCTACCAAAGATGGCAATACCTAGATCTATTCTTGCTCGTTATGCCTAGCTAGGGGCGTTAAACGATAGCGCTTGTTGGGAGGCAACCCAATTTTATTTTTATTCCTTGCTATTTGCTCCTGTTTAGTAATAAATAAATTATTTAGTCTCTGTTTTGGTTGTGTTTTTGTGTTTAATTAGTGTTTGTGCCAAGTAGAACCGTTGAGAAGACTTGGGGAAAGTCTTGTTGAACTTGCTGTAAAAAACAGAAACTTTAGCTCTCACGAGAACTGCTGTCATTTTTATTTGATGAGTGTTATTTAGTTAATTATTTTTGAAGATGATTAATAGATAAATTCCTCACGTCCAGCAATTTATTTTAGAATTTTTTGGCTTCCAGATCTTGCGCTAGCTACAGATTACTACAGACTGTTCTGTTTTTGACAGATTCTGTTTTTCGTGTGTTGTTTGCTTATTTTGATGAATCTATGGCTAGTAAAATAGTTTATAATCCATAGAGAAGTTGGAATACAGTAGGTTTAACACCAATATAAATAAATAATGAGTTCATTAAAGGACCTTGAAGTGGTCTTTTGTTTTCTTTCGCTAACGGAGCTCACGAGTTTTCTATTTTGAGTTTTGTGTTGTGAAGTTTTCAAGTTTTGGGTAAGAATTCGATGGATTATGGAACAAGGAGTGGCAAGAGCCTAAGCTTGGGGATGCCCATGACACCCCCAAGATAATCCAAGGACACCAAAAATTCAAAGCTTGGGGATGCCCCGGAAGGCATCCCCTCTTTCGTCCACTTCCATCGGTAATTTACTTGGAGCTATATTTTTATTCACCAACATGATATGTGTTTTGCTTGGAGCGTCTTGTGTTATTTGTGTCTTTGTTTGTTAGTATGCCACAATCATACTTGCTGTACACACCTTTTTAGAGAGCCATACATGAATTAAAATTTGATAGAATACTCTATGTGCTTCACTTATATCTTTTGAGCTAGATAATTTTGCTCTATGTGCTTCACTTATATCTTTTGAGCTAGATAATTTTGCTCTATGTGCTTCACTTATATCTTTTGAGCTAGATAATTTTGCCTTACATGCTTCACTTATATCTTTTGAGCTAGATAATTTACTCTATGTGCTTCACTTAGATCTTTTAGAGCACGGTGGTGGATTCGTTTTAAAGAAACTATTGATCTCTCATGCTTCACTTAAATTAATTTGAGAGTCTCTTAATAGCATGGTAATTTGCCTAATAATAATATGCTTGGTATTCAAGATTTGTGAAACTTTCTTTTGAGTGTGTTGAATACTAAGAAAAGATTGAAGCATGATAATTGTTTTGAGATATGGAGGTGATAATATTAAAGTCATGCTAGTTGAGTAGTTGTGAATTTAAAGAATACTTGTGTTGAAGTTTGTGATTCCCGTAGCATGCACGTATGGTGAACCGCTATGTGATGAAGTTGGAGCATGATATATTTATTGATTGTCTTCCTTATGAGTGGCGGTCGGGGACGAGCGATGGTCTTTTCCTACCAATCTATCCCCCTAAGAGCATGCGCGTAATACTTTGCTTTGATAACTTCTAAATTTTTGCAATAAGTATATGAGTTCTTTATGACTAATGTTGAGTCCATGGATTATACGCACTCTCACCCTTCCACCTTTGCTAGCCTCTCTCATACCGTGCAACTGTCGCCGGTATCATACACCTACCATATACCTTCCTCAAAACAGCCACCATACCTACATATTATGGCATTTCCATAGCCATTCCGAGATATATTTCCATGCAACTTTCCACCATCTAGTTCATCATGACACATCCATCATTGTCATATTGCTTAGCATGATCATGTAGTTGACAAAGTATTTGTGGCAAAGCCACCGTTCGTAATTCTTTCATACTTGTCACTCGTGATTCATTGCATATCCCGGTACACCGCCGGAGGCATTCATATAGAGTCATACTTTGTTTTAGTATCGAGTTGTAATCATTGAGTTGTAAATAAATAGAAGTGTGATGATCATCATTCAATAGAGCATTGTCGCAAAAAAAATAGGCCAAAGAAAAAAAGGCCCAAAATAAATAAATAAATAAGGGGCAATGCTACTATCCTTTTTTCCACACTTGTGCTTCAAAGTAGCACCATGATATAGCAAGTCTCATATATTGTTCTTCAAAGTAGCACCATGTTCTTTATATAGAGAGTCTCATATGTTGTCACTTTCATATACTAGTGGGAATTTTACGTTATAGAACTTGGGTTGTATATTCCAATGATGGGCTTCCTCAAATTGCCCTAGGTCTTCGTGAGCAAGCAAGTTGGATGCACACCCACTAGTTTCTTTTGTTGAGCTTTCATACATTTATAGCTCTAGTGCATCCGTTGCATGACAATCCCTACTCACTCACATTGATATCTATTAATGGGCATCTCCATAGCCCGTTGATACGCCTAGTCAATGTGAGACTATCTTCTCCTTTTTGTCTTCTCCACAACCACCATTCTATTCCACCTATAGTGCTATATCCATGGCTCACGCTCATGTATTGCGTGAAGATTGAAAAAGTTTTGAAAAAGTTAGAGTATGAAACAATTGCTTGGCTTGTCATCGGTGTTGTGCATGATTTAAATACTTTGTGTGGGGAAGATGGAGCATAGCCAGACTATATGATTTTGTAGGGATAACTTTCTTTGGCCATGTTATTTTGAGAAGACATAATTGCTTTGTTAGTATGCTTGAAGTATTATTATTTTCTATGTCAATATAAACTTTTGTCTTGAATCTTTCTAATCTGAATATTCATACCACAATTAAGAAGATTTGCATTCAAATTATGCCAAGTAGCACTCCGCATCAAAAATTCTCTTTTTTTCATTTACCTACTCGAGGACGAGTCGGAATTAAGCTTGGGGATGCCTGATACGTCTCCAACGTATCTATAATTTTTGATTGCTCCATGCTATATTATCTACTGTTTTGGACTATATTGGGCTTTATTTTCCACTTTTATATTATTTTTGGGACTAACCTATTAACCGGAGGCCCAGCCAAGATTTGCTGATTTTTGCCTATTTCAGTGTTTCGGATAAACAGAATATCAAACGGAGTCCAAACAGAATAAAATCTTCGGAAACGTGATTTTCTCACCGAACGTGATCCAGGAGACTTGGACCCTACTACAAGGGATCAAAGAGGTCGTGGGACCCTCGGTGCTCCACCAACATACTCCTTCCTCCTATATATACACACGTACCCCCAAACGATCAGAACAGGAGCCAAAAACCTAATTCCACCGCCGCAACTTTCTATATCCACGAGATCCTATCTTGGGGCCTGTTCCGGAGCTCCGCCGGAAGAGGGCCATCATCACGGAGGGCTTCTACATCATCCTAGCCGCTCCGATGAAGTGTCAGTAGTTTACCTCAGACCTTCGGGTCCATAGTTAGTAGCTAGATGGCTTATTCTCTCTCTTTGAATCTCAATACAAAGTTCTCCCCCTCTCTAGTGGAGATCTATTCGATGTAATCTTCTTTTTGCGGTGTGTTTGTTGAGACCGATGAATTATGGGTTTATGATGAAGTCTATCTATGAATAATATTTGAATCTTCTCTGAATTCTTTTATGTATGATTGGTTATCTTTGCAGGTCTCTTCGAATTATCGGTTTGGTTTGGCCAACTAGATTGGTAGTTCTTGCCATGGGAGAAGTGCTTAGCTTTGGGTTCGATCTTGAGGTGTCCTTACCCAGTGACAGAAGGGGCAGCAAGGCACGTATTGTATCATTGCCATCGAGGCTAACAAGATGGGGTTTATTTCATATTGCATGAATTTATCTCTCTACATCATGTCATCTTGCTTAAGGCGTTACTCTGTTTTTAACTTAATACTCTAGATGCATGCTGGATAGCGGTCGACGAGTGGAGTAATAGTAGTAGATGCAAAACCGTTTCGATCTACTTGTCACAGATGTGATGCCTATATACATGAGCATGCCTAGATATTCTCATAATTATGCTCAATTCTATCAATTGCTCAACAGTAATTTGTTCACCCACCGTAGAATACTTATGCTCTTGAGAGAAGCCACTAGTGAAACCTATGGCCCCCGGGTCTATTCTCATCATATCAATCTCCATCACTTTTATATTGTTTTGCTATTTACTTTGCTTTTACTTTTTACTTTGCATCTTTATATCAAAAATACCAAAAATATTCTATCTATCAGATCTCACTCTCGTAAGTGACCGTGAAGGGCTTGACAGCCCCTAATTGCATTGGTTGCGAGTAGCTATCGATTTGTGCAGGTACGAGGGACTTGAGCGTGGGCTCCTACTGGATTGATACCTTGGTTCTCAGAAACTGAGGGAAATACTTACGCTACTCTGCTGCATCATCCCTTCCTCTTCGGGGAAAACCAACGCAAGCTCAAAACGTAGCAATACTCTTAAATATGCTTATCTTGATGAAAAGAAGATATATCCTATTATTATTATTGCTAACCTTTCAGAGAAGGAGGAAGAAAAATTATTAAAAACTCTGAAGAAGCACCGTGCTGCTATTGAATATACTCTTGATGATCTTAAAGGCATTAGTCCCACCCTATGTCAACACAAAATAAATTTGGAGAAAGACGCCAAACCAGTTATTGATCACCAACGACGGCTGAATCCTAAGATGAAAGAAGTGGTAAGAAAGGAAATATTAAAGCTCCTTGAGGCAGGTATAATTTATCCCGTTGCTGATAGTCAGTGGGTAAGTCCTGTCCATTGTGTCCCTAAGAAGGGAGGTATTACTGTTGTTCCTAATGATAAAGATGAATTGATCCCGCAAAGAATTATTACATGTTATAGGATGGTAATTGATTTCCGCAAATTAAATAAAGCTACTAAAAAGATCATTACCCTTTGCCTTTCATTGATCAAATGCTAGAAAGATTGTCCAAACATACACATTTTTGCTTTCTGGATGGTTACTCTGGCTTCTCTCAAATACCTGTGTCAGCTAATGATCAAGCAAAGACCACTTTTGCTTGCCCTTTCGGTACTTTTGCTAATAGACGTATGCCTTTTGGTTTATGTAATGCACCTGCTACCTTTCAAAGATGCATGATGGATATATTCTTTGACTTTTGTGAAAAGATGTGAGGCTTTCATGGACGATTTCTCTATTTATGGATCCTCTTTTGATGATTGCTTGAGCAACCTTGATCGAGTTTTGCAGAGATGTGAAGAAACTAATCTCGTTTTGAATTGGGAGAAGTGCCACTTTATGGTTAATGAAGGCATTGTCTTTGGACATAAAATTTCTGAAAGAGGCATTGAAGTTGACAAAGCTAAAGTTGATGCTATTGAAAAGATGTCGTGTCCTAAGGACATCAAAGGTATAAGAAGTTTTCTGGGTCATGCCGGTTTTTATAGGAGGTTCATTAAGGACTTTTCAAAAATTTCCCGGCCTCTGACTAATCTATTACAAAAAGATATTCCTTTTGCCTTTGATGATGATTGTGCAGAAGCATTTGAAATACTTAAGAAAGCTTTGATTTCTGCACCTATTGTTCAGCCACCTGATTGGAATTTACCCTCTGAAATTATGTGTGATTCTAGCGATCATGCTGTAGGTGTTGTTCTAGGACAAAGAGTTGATAAGAAGCTGAATGCTATCCAATATGCTAGCAAAACTCTAGACAGTGCCCAGAGAAATTATGCTACTACTGAAAAGGAATTTTTAGTAGTTGTTTTTGCTTGTGATAAGTTCAGACCTTATATTGTTGATTCTAAAGTAACTATTCACACTGATCATGCTGCTATTAAATACCTTATGGAAAAGAAAGATGCTAAACCTAGACTTATTAGATGGGTTCTCTTGCTACAAGAATTTGATTTGCATATTATTAATAGAAAGGGAGCTGAGAACCCCGTTGTAGACAACTTGTCTAGGTTAGAGAATGTTCTTGATGACCCACTACCTATTCATGATAGCTTTCCTGATGAACAATTAGCTATCATAAATGCTTCTCGTACTGCTCCATGGTATGCTGATTATGCTAATTACATTGTTGCTAAATTCATACCGCCTAGTTTCACATACCAGCAAAAGAAAAAGTTTTTCTATGATTTGAGACATTACTTTTGGGATGACCCACATATTTATAAAGAAGTAGATGGTATTATTAGACGTTGTGTACCTAAGCATGAACATGAACAGATCCTACGCAAGTGTCACTCCGAGTCTTATGGAGGGTACCACGCTGGAGATAGAACTGCGCATAAGGTATTACAGTCCAGTTTTATTGGCATACTCTCTTCAAGGATGCCCGTAAGTTTGTCTTGTCTTGTGATGAATGTAAAAGAATCGGTAATATTAGTAGACGTCAAGAAATGCCTATGAATTATTCACTTGTTATTGAACCATTTGATGTTTGGGGCTTTGATTATATGGGACCTTTTCCTTCCTCTAATGGGTATACACATATTTTAGTTGATGTTGATTACGTTACTAAGTGGGTAGAAGCTATTCCAACTAGTAGTGCTAATCATAACACCTCGATTAAGATGCTTAAGGAAGTTATTTTTCCAAGGTTTGGAGTCCCTAGATACTTAATGACTTATGGTGGTTCACATTTTATTCATGGTGCCTTTCGTAAAATGCTTGCTAAGTATGATGTTAATCATAGAATTGCATCTCCATATCACCCGCAGTCTAGTGTTTAATTAGAACTTAGCAATAGCGAGCTTAAATTAATTTTGCAAAAGACTGTTAATAGATCTAGAAAGAATTGGTCCAAGAAACTTGATGATGCATTATGGGCTTATAGAACTGCATATAAAAATCCTATTGGTATGTCTCCGTACAAAATGGTTTATGGTAAAGCATGTCACTTACCTCTTGACCTAGAACATAAGGCATATTGGGCTATTAAAGATCTCAACTATGACTCCAAACTTGCTGGTGAGAAGAGGCTTTTTGGCATTAGCTCACTTGATGAATGGAGAACCCAGGCCTATGAAAATGCCAAGCTCTTTAAAGAAAAAGTTAAAAGATGGCATGATAAAATGATACAAAAATGTGAGTTTAATGTAGGTGATTATGTATTGCTATAAAACTCTCGTTTAAGATTTTTTGCAGGAAAACTCCTCTCTAAATGGGAAGGTCCTTACGTCATCGAGGAGGTCTATCGTTCCGGTGCCATAAAAATCAACAACTTCGAAGGCACAAATCCGAGGGTGGTGAATGGTCAAAGAATCAAACATTATATCTTAGGTAATCCTATAAATGTTGAAACTAATCTTATTGAAACCGTAACCATAGAGGAATACATAAGAGACACTTTCCGGAACGTTTCAGACTCCGAAAAGGAATATGTACGTGGTACGGTAAGTAAACCGACTCCAAAACAGTTCTAATGGTAATTTTTCTCTGTTTTGGAATATTTAAGAAAATAGGAAAACAAGAAGCAGAACGAAAAGGACACGAGGCTTCCACGAGGGTGGAGGGCGCGCCCCCCTGCCTCGTGGGCACCTCGTGTGCTCTCCTGACTCCGTTTTCTTGCACGATACTCCTTTTGGTTGGTAAAAATTCATTATATAATCTCCCGAAGGTTTTGACCACCATATCACGAAAATATCTCCTGTCTTTGTTTTGAGCTGTTTTTCTGACAAATCTAGATCACCATGGAGTCTTCAAGTTCCCCCAAGGACAAGTTCTTCGAGAAGGTCATCAACCCCTACCTCACGGAAGCGCTGCAACACCCTCAAACCATTGAGATGCATGAGGGGTTGTTGCACATCTACGATGTGGAGGGACCGAGGAGGACCGGAAGCGTGGAGACAAGGCTCGAGGCGATGGAGCAACAAGTATTCAAGTGTCAGGAGATGGTGGAGCGTGGACTCGACTCCAGTCACATAATGATCACGGAGTTCACCTACAACCACAAGGTGGACGCCAAGGACATTGGGGTGGCCATCTTCAAGATTCACGAGAAAATCAAGCGCCTCCAAGCCCAGATCTATGACCTGCAAAACCAAAACTGTGAGTATGAATATAGATTCAAGAGGATGAGTTTGGCTGCAGATTTGAGGATTCCGGAGACTCGATCATCCTTCTATGATGGTGAGCCTATGCCTTGGAAGATGGACGACAAGCCTACATCATCAACAACTCCTTCATCACCACCTCAGAGGAAGGAGACATAATCACATGGGTATGGGCACTCCCCTTGGCAACTGCCCAGCTTGGGGGAGTGCCCCGGTATCGTATCACCATAACAACTTTTATCTTTACTGTTTTTCTTAGTTCGATCATTTTGGCAATATATTGATCTAGTAGAATAAAGTTTTAGTATGATCTAGTTGTGAGTTTTGCTTTATGATCCTTCTATGTAATCGAGTCCGTGAGCTATATATAATAAAGATTAGTGTTGAGTCAAGGGCTTGATTACCTTGCTATGATCTTGAGGGAATAAAATAAAAGAGAAGAAATAAAAAGAAATAAAGAGATCATATGGATCTTATGGAGAGTAATGAGCTCACATATAAAGAGTATGATGAATAAAAGTTGTTACAAGTTGACAAACATAGTTTTGGTCATTGTCGCAATTAATAGGAAGTAATAAAGAAAGAGAGGTCTTCACATATAAATATACTATCTTGGACATCTTTTATGATTGTGAGCACTCATTAAAGTATGATATGCTAAAGAGTTGACTTGGACAAGGAAGACAACGTAATGGGTTATGTTTTCTTACATCTGAGATAAATTATATTGTCATGGATCATCCAACATGTTGAGCTTGCCTTTCCCTCTCATGCTAGCCAAGTTCTTCGCACCAAGTAGAAATACTACTTGTGCTTCCAAATATCCTTAAACACAGTTTTGCCATGAGAGTCCACCATACCTACCTATGGATTGAGTAAGATCCTTCAAGTAAGTTGTCATCGGTGCATGCAATAAAAATTGCATTCTAAATATATATGACTTATTAATGTGGAGAAAATAAGCTTTATACGATCTTGTGATATGGAAGAAATAAAAGCGACGGGCTGCATAATAAAGGTCCATATCACAAATGGCAATATAAAGTGACGTTATTTTGCATTAAGATTTTGTGCATCCAACCATAAAGGCGCGTGACAACCTCTGCTTCCCTTTGCGAAGGTCCTATCTTTTACTTTTATCTTCTACCTTACATAAGAGTCATGGTGATCTTCACCTTTCCTTTTTACATTTTATCCTTTGGCAAGCACAATGTCTTGGAAAGATCCAGATACATATAGCTAATTGGATGTGAGTCTGCATGAGCTATTATTGTTGACATTACCCTTGAGGTAAAATGTTGGGAGGCAAAACTATAAGCCCCTATCTTTCTCTATGTCTGATTAAAACTCCATACCCATAAATATTGCATGAGTGTTAGCAATTGTGAAAGACTAAATGATAGTTGAGTATGTGGACTTGCTGAAAAGCTCTTATATTGACTCTTTCCTATGTTATGATAAATTGCAATTGCCTCAATGACTGAGATTAGAGTTTGTTAGTTTTCAATGAAGTTTATGATTCATACTTGAAATTGTGCTTGAATTGTTACTTTAGCATAAGAGATCATATGACAATATATATATATATATATATATATATATATATATATATATATATATATATATATATATATATATGTTTTTGTTCTAAGAATGATCATGATGCCCTCATGTCCGTATTTTATTTTTATTGACACATCTATCTCCAAACATGTGGACATATTTTTCGATTTCGGCTTTCGCTTGAGGACAAGCGAGGTCTAAGCTTGGGGGAGTTGATACGTCCATTTTGCATCATAATTTTATATCGATATTTATTGCATTATGGGCTGTTATTACACATTATGTCACAATACTTATGCCTAGTCTCTCTTATTTTACAAGGTTTACATGAAGAGGGGGAATGCCGGTAGCTGGAATTCTGGGCTGGAAAAAGAGCAAATATTAGAGACCTATTACGCACATCTCCAAAAGTCCTGGAACTCCACGGGAGCACTTTTCAGAATATATAAAAAATATTGGGCACAAGAAGTACCGGAGGGGGGACACCCACCAGCCACGAGGGTGGGGGCGCCCTACCCCCCTGGGCGCGCCCCTGCCTCATGGGCCCCCTGGTGGCCGTCCGATGCCCATCTTTGGCTATATGGAGTCTTTTGTCCGAGAAAAAAATCATAAGCAAGCTCACGGGACGAAACTCCACCGCCACGAGGCGGTACCTTGGCGGAACCAATCTAGGGCTCCAGCGGAGCTGTTCTGTCGGGGAAACTTCCCTCCAGGAGGGGGAAATCGTCACCATCGTCATCACCAACGATCCTCTCATCGGGAGGGGGTCAATCTCCATGAACATATTCACCAGCACCATCTCATCTCAAACCCTAGTTCATCTCTTGTATCCAATCTTTGTATCCAAACCTCTGATTGGTACCCGTGGGTTGCTAGTAGTGTTGATTACTCCTTGTAGTTGATGCTAGTTGGTTTATTTGGTGGAAGATCATATGTTCAGATCCATTATGCATACTAATACCCCTCTGATTATTAACATGAATATGCTTTGTGAGTAGTTACGTTTGTTCCTGAGGACATGGGAGAAGTCTTGCTATAAGTAGTCATGTGAATTTGGTATTCATTCGATATTTTGATGAGATGTATGTTGTCATCCCTCTAGTGGTGTCATGTGAACATCGACTACATGACACTACACCATTGTTTGGGCCTAGAGGGAGGCATTGGGAAGTAATAATTAGATGATGGGTTGCTAGAGTGACAGAAGCTTAAACCCTAGTTTATGAGTTGCTTCGTAAGGGCCTGATTTGGATCCATATGTTTCATGCTATGGTTAGGTTTACCTTAATACTTATGTTGTAGTTGCAGATGCTTGCAATGGGGGTTAATGATAAGTGGGATGCTTGTCCAAGTAAGGACAGTACCCAAGCACCGGTCCACCGACATATCAAATTATCAAAGTACCGAACATGAATCATATGAATGTGATGAAAACTAGCTTGACGATAATTCCCATGTGTCCTCTGGAGTGCTTTCCTTCATATAAGAGTTTGTCCAGGCTTGTCCTTTGCTACAAAAAGGATTGGGCCATCTTGCTGCACCTTATTTACTTTTATTACTTGCTACTCGTTACAAATTACCTAATCACAAAACTACCTGTTACCGATAATTTCAGTGCTTGCAGAGAATACCTTACTGAAAACTGCTTATCATTTCATTCTGCTCCTCGTTGGGTTCGACACTCTTACTTATCGAAAAGCTACGATAGATACCCTACACTTGTGGGTCATCACGTGCGGCCACGCATCCCTTTTTTTATTGGCTAGGAGGTGTCGTGCGGGGTAGCTATTTAAGTACGGGAGGCGTGCGATCAGACCCCTGTGCGTGCTCATCGGGAGGAGAGCCCTTTGACCGCTACCCGCCACGCACCTCCCTCCCAACGTCTCCATTAATGGCGCCCGAACACCTATTCTACGATGTGGCTATATGTCTCACTGGACTGAGATTTAAGAGAGAAAAATGAAAATCTAAAAAGAAATTTTTGCACGGATCTTGATGTAAGATCCAACGGACCTATATAGCATCGACTGCAACTTATAGCAAGCATGATGAATATAAGGATGATGATAGTGGATAATAATTCTCTTCCATATTTAGAAACATAATTAAAAAGCCACATGAGGCAACGCCCGAAATACACAAGGGCAAAAGAAGAAGGAAGACAACGATCTAGCTCGTTGATCTCTACTTTCTTGATGTGTTGCTGCAGGCCGTGGGAACTAGTCTCCGCGGTGAGCGGCGACGAGCTCTTTCTTGTCCTCAAGATGCTGCTTGAGAGCATCCATGGATTCCTCCACTAGCCTTCTGCACTTCATGTGCAGCTTGTTATTCTCGTCCATAAGTTTCTCGACGATGACGCTGGTCCTCTTCAACAAGGCAGTGGTCTGCTCGTGCTGCTCCGCACTTTCGACGATCTTCGTCCTTAGCAGGTCGCGCACGGCCCAGAGCTTCGCATTGCTCTAATTTAGTTGCCGGATGACGTCGGTAGACTGTTCAAACGAGGCTTGCATGTCATCCTGCAACCTCGCCCACCTGGAGATCTGATCCATCTGCCTATGGACGAGGGCATGCATGCGCCTGTAAGAGTCCTCGCCTGCCCGCGAGGCATTTTCCCAGTCAGCCGCGGCAAGGGAGGACATCTCTGTTGCATTCATGGCGCGGTGGGATGTTGGAAATATGCCATAGAGGCAATAATAAAAGTGTTATTATTATATTTCCTTGTTCATGATAATTGTCTTTTATTCATGCTATAACTGTATTATTCAGAAATCGTAATACACGTGTGAATACATAGACCACAATATGTCCCTAGTGAGCCTCTAGTTGACTAGCTCGTTGTGATCAACAGATAGTCATGGTTTCCTGGCTATGGACATTGGATGTCGTTGATAACGGGATCACATCATTAGGAGAATGATGTGATGGACAAGACCCAATCCTAAGACTAGCACATAAGATCGTGTAGTTCATTTGCTAGAGCTTTGCCAATGTCAAGTATCTCTTCCTTCGACCATGAGAGCGTGTAACTCCTGGATACCATAGGAGTGCTTTGGGTGTATCAAACGTCACAACGTAACTGGGTGACTATAAAGGTGCACTACAGGTATCTCCGAAAGTATCTATTGTTTTATGCGGATCGAGACTGGGATTTGTCACTCCGTGTAAACGGAGAGGTATCTCTGGGCCCACTCGGTAGGACATCATCATATGCGCAATGTGACCAAGGAGTTGATCACGGGATGATGTGTTACGGAACGAGTAAAGAGACTTGCCGGTAACGAGATTGAACAAGGTATTGGATACCGACGATCGAATCTCGGGCAAGTAACATACCGATAGACAAAGGGAATTGAATACGGGATTGATTAAGTCCTTGACATCGTGGTTCATCCGATGAGATCATCGTGGAACATGTGGGAGCCAACATGGGTATCCAGATCCCGCTGTTGGTTATTGACCGGAGAACGTCTCGGTCATGTCTGCATGTCTCCCGAACCCGTAGGGTCTACACACTTAAGGTTCGATGACGCTAGGGTTATAAAGGAAGCTTGTATGTGGTTACCGAATGTTGTTCGGAGTCCCGGATGAGATCCCGGACATCACGAGGAGTTCCGGAATGGTTCGGAGGTAAAGATTTATATATGGGAAGTCCTGTTTTGGTCACCGGAAAAGTTTCGGGCGATATCGGTAATGTACCGGGACCACCGGGAGGGTCCCGGGGGTCCACCAAGTGGGGCCACCTGCCCCAGAAGGCTGCGTGGGCCAAGTGTGGGAGGGGACCAGCCCCTAGGTGGGCTGGTGCGCCCCCCCACAAGGGGTCCAAGGCGCAAGGGAGAGTGGGAGGGGGCAAACCCTAGTCCAGATGGGCCTTAAGGCCCACCTAGTGTGCGCCTCCCCTCTCTCCCCCTCCTGGCCGCCGCCCCCTTTGCCATCTAGGGCTGGCCGCACCCCTTGGGGGTGGGAAACCCTAAAGGGAGTGCAGCCCCCCTTCCCCCTATATATAGATGAGGTTTGGGGCTGCCATACACATGAGTTCTCTCCCTCTTGGTGCAGCCCTACCTCTCTCCCTACTCCTCCTCTCCCATGGTGCTTGGCGAAGCCCTGCGGGATTGCCACGCTCCTCCACCACCACCACGCCGTTGTGCTGCTGCTGGATGGAGTCTTCCTCAACCTCTCCCTCTCTCCTTGCTGGATCAAGGCGTGGGAGACGTCACCGGGCTGTACGTGTGTTGAACGCGGAGGTGCCGTGCGTTCGGCACTTGATCATCGGTGATTTGAATCACGACGAGTACGACTCCATCAACCCCGTTCACTTGAACGCTTCCGCTTAGCGATCTACAAGGGTATGTAGATGCACTCTCCTTCTACTCGTAGCTGGTTTCTCCATAGATAGATCTTGGTGACACGTAGGAAAATTTTGAATTTCTGCTACGTTCCCCGACAGTGGCATCATGAGCTAGGTCTATTGCGTAGATTCTTTGCACGAGTAGAACACAAAGTAGTTGTGGGCGTTGATGTTGTTCAATATGCTTACTGTTACTAGTCCAATCTTGTTTCGACGGTATTGTGGGATGAAGCGGCCCGGACCGACCTTACACGTACTCTTACGTGAGACAGGTTCCACCGATTGACATGCACTTGGTGCATAAGGTGGCTAGCGGGTGCCAGTCTCTCCCACTTTAGTCGGAACGGATTCGATGAAAAGGGTCCTTATGAAGGGTAAATAGCAATTGTCATATCACGTTGTGGTCTTGCGTAGGTAAGAAACGTTCTTGCTAGAAACCCATAGCAGCCACGTAAAACATGCAAACAACAATTAGAGGACGTCTAACTTGTTTTTGCAGGGTATGCTATGTGATGTGATATGGCCAAGAAGAATGTGATGATTGATATGTGATGTATGAGATTGATCATGTTCTTGTAATAGGAATCACGACTTGCATGTCGATGAGTATTACAACCGGCAGGAGCCATAGGAGTTGTCTTTATTTATTGTATGACCTGCGTGTCATTGAAGAACGCCATGTAAATTACTTTACTTTATTGCTAAACGCGTTAGCCATAGAAGTAGAAGTAGTCGTTGGCGTGACAACTTCATGAAGACACGATGATGGAGATCATAATGATGGAGATCATGGTGTCATGCCGGTGACGATGATGATCATGGAGCCCCGAAGATGAAGATCAAGAGGAGCAAAATGATATTGGCCATATCATGTCACTATTTGATTGCATGTGATGTTTATCATGTTTATGCATCTTGTTTGCTTAGGACGACGGTAGTAAATAAGATGATCCCTTACAAAATTTCAAGAAGTGTTCTCCCCTAACTGTGCACCATTGCTACAGTTCGTCGCTTCTAAGCACCACGTGATGATCGGGTGTGATGGATTCTTACGTTCACATATAACGGGTGTAAGACAGTTTTACACAGCGAAAACACTTAGGGTTAACTTGACGAGCCTAGCATGTGCAGACATGGCCTCGGAACACGGAGACCGAAAGGTCGAGCATGAGTCGTATAGTAGATACGATCAACATGAAGATGTTCACCAATGATGACTAGTCCGTCTCACGTGATGATCGGACACGGCCTAGTTGACTCGGATCATGTGATCACTTAGATGACCAGAGGGATGTCTATCTAAGTGGGAGTTCATAAGATGAACTTAATTATCTTGAACATAGTCAAAAGACCTTTTGCAAATTATGTCGTAGCTCGCGCTTTAGTTCTACTGTTTTAGATATGTTCCTAGAGAAAATATAGTTGAAAGTTGATAGTAGAAACTATGCGGACAGTAGAAAGCTTATGTCCTTAATGCACTGCTCAGTGTGCTGAACCCCAAACGTCGTTTGTGGATGTTTCGAACATCGAACATACACGTTTTGATAACTACGTAATAGTTCAGTTAAATGGTTTAAGTAGAGGCACCAAAGATGTTTTCGAAACGTCGCGGAACATATGAGATGTTTCGAGGGCTGAAATTGGGATTTCAGGCTCGTGCCCACGTCAAGAGGTATAAGACCTCCGACAATTTTCTTAGCCTACAAACTAAGGGAGAAAAGCTCAATCGTTGAGCTTGTGCTCAGATTGTCTGAGTGCAACAATCACTTGAATCGAGTGGGAGTTAATCTTCCAGATGAGATAGTGATGTTTCTCCAAAGTCATTGCCACCAAGCTGCAAGAGCTTCGTGATGAACTATAACATATCAGGGATAGATATGATGATCCTTGAGGTATTCGCGATATTTGACACCGCGAAAGTAGAAATCAAGAAGGAGCATCAATTGTTGATGGTTGGTGAAACCACTAGTTTCAAGAAGGGCAAGGGAACAAAGGGATACTTCATGAAACGGCCATTCAGCTGCTGCTCTAGTGAAGAGACCCAAGGTTGAACCCAAACCCGAGACTAAGTGCTTCTGTAATAAGGGGAACAGCCACTGGAGCAGAATTACCCTAGATACTTGGTAGATGAGAAGGCTGGCAAAGTCGATAGAAGTATATTGGATATACATTATGTTAATGTGTACTTTACTAGTACTCCTAGTAGCACCAGGGTATTAGATACCGGTTCGGTTGCTAAGTGTTAGTAACTCGAAATAAAAGGCTACGGAATAAACGGAGACTAGCTAAAGGAGAGCTGACGATATGTGTTGGAAGTGTTTCCAAGTTTGATATAATCAAACATCGCACGCTCCCTCTACCATCAAGATTAGTATTAAACCTGAATGGTTTATTGAATCTCGATCGTAGTGATACACATTTTCATGCCAAAAGATATAAGATAGTAATGATAGTACCACTTACTTGTGGCACTGCCATGTAAGTCATAATGGTATAAAACGCATGAAGAAGCTCCATGTTGATGGATCTTTAGACTCACTCGTTTTGAAAAGTTTGAGACATGCGAACCATGTCTATTGGTGTATATGCATGAAGAAACTCCATGCAAATGGATCGTTTGGACTCACTTGATTTTGAATCACTTGAGATATGCAAATCATACCACATGGGCAAGATGACTGAAAAGCCTCGTTTTCAGTAAGATGGAACAAGATAGCAACTTGTAGGAAGTAACACATTTTGATGTGTGCAGTCCAATGAGTGCTGAGGCATGCAGTGAATATCGTTATGTTCTTACTTCACAGATGATTCGAGTAGATGTTGAGAATATTTACTTGATGAAACACAAGTCTGAATTATTGAATGGTTCAAATAATTTCAGAGTGAAGTAGAAGATCATTATGACAAGAGGATAAAATGTCTATGATATGATCATAGGGATGAATATCTGAGTTACGAGTTTTGGCACACAATTAAGACATTGTGGAAATTGTTTCGCAATTAATACCGCCTGGAACACCATAGTGTGATGGTGTGTCCGAACATCATAGTTGCACCCTATTGGATATGATGCATACCATGATGTCTCTTATCAAATTACCACTATTGTTCATGGGTTAGGCATTAGAGACAACCACATTCACTTTAAATAGGGCACCACGTAATTCCGTTGAGATGACACCGTATGAATTATGGTTTAGAGAAACCTAAGTTGTCGTTTCTTAAAAGTTTGGGGCTGCGACGCTTATGTGAAAAAGTTTCAGGCTGATAAGCTCGAACCCAAAGCGGATAAAATGCATCTTCATAGGACACCCAAAATAGTTGGGTATACCTCCTAATTCAGATCCGAAAGCAATATGGATTGTTTCTTGAATCGGGTCCTTTCTCGAGGAAAGGTTTCTCTCGAAAGAGTTGAGTGGGAGGACGGTGGAGACTTGATATGGTTATTGAACCATCACTTCAACCAATGTGTAGCAGGGCACAGGAAGTTGTTCCTGTGTCACCTACACCAATTGAAGTGGAAGCTTATGATATTGATCATGAGACTTCGGATCAAGTCACTCCCAAACCTCGTAGGATGACAAGGACACGTACTACTTCGGAGTGGTACGGTGATCCTGTCTTGAAGGTCATGTTGCTAGACAACAATGAACCTACGAGCTATGGAGAAGCGATGGTGGGCCCAAATTCTGACAAATGGTTAGGAGCCATGAAATCCGAGATAGGATCCATGTATCAGAACAAAGCATGGACTTTGGTGGACTTGCCCGATGATCGGCAAGCCATTGAGATAAATGGATCTTTAATAAGAAGACGGACGTGGATGGTAATGTCACCATCTATGAAGCTCGACTTGTGGCGAAAAGTTTTTTCACAAGTTCAAGGAGTTGACTACAATGAGATTTTCTCATCCGTAGTGATGCTTAAGTCCGTCGGAATCATGTTAGCATAAGCTGCATTTATGAAATCTGGCAGATGGATATCAAAACGAGTTTCCTTACCAGTTTTCGTGAGGAAAGGTTGTATGTGATACAATCAGAAAGGTTTTGTCGATCCTAAGGATGCTAAAAGGTATGCTAGCTCCAGCAATCCTTCTAAGGACTGGAGTGAGCATCTCGGAGTTGGAATGTATGCTTTGATGACGATCAAAGATTTTGGGTTTGTACAAAGTTTATGAGAAACTTGTATTTCCAAAGAAGTGAGTGGGAGCACTATAGAATTTCTGATGAGTATATATTGTTGACATATTGTTGATCAGAAATGACGTAGAATTTCTGGAAAGCATATAGGGTTATTTTGAAAGTGTTTTTCAATGGAAAGCCTGGATTAAGCTACTTGAACATTGAGCATCAAGATCTATAAGGATAGATCAAAATGCTTAATAATATTTTCAAATGAGCACATACCTTGACATGATCTTGAAGGTGTTCAAGATGGACCAGTCAAAGAAGGAGTTCTTGCCTGAGTTGTAAGGTACGAAGTTAAGACTTAAAGCTCGACCTCGGCAGAATAGAGAGAAAGGACGAAGGTCGTCCCCTATGCTTTAGACGTAGGCTCTACAGTATGCTATGCTGTGTACCGCACCGAAAGTGTGCCTTGCCATGAGTTAGTCAAGGGGTACAAGAGTGATCCATGAATGGATCATAGGACAACGGTCAAAGTTATCCTTAGTAACTAGTGGACTAAGGAATTTTCTCGATTATGGAGGTGGTAAAAGAGTTCGTCGTAAAGGTTACGTCGATGCAAGCTTAACACCTATCCAGATAGCTCTAAGTAGAGATACCGGATACATATAATGGAGCAACAATTTAGAATAGCTCCAAGTAGAACAGTTATTTGGAACAGCTCCAAATAGAGCGTGGTAGCTGCATCTAGGAGATGAGATAGAGATTTGTAAAGCACACACGGATCTGAAAGGTTCAGACCCGCTGACTAAAACCTCTCTCACAAGCAACATGATCAAACATAAAACTCATTGAGTGTTAATCACATAGTGATGTGAACTAGACTACTGACTCTAGTAAACTCTTGGGTATTAGTCACATGGCGATGTGACCTGTGAGTGTTAATCACATGGCGATGTGAACTGGATTATTGACTCTAGTGCAAGTGGGAGACTGTTGGAAATATGCCCTAGAGGCAATAATAGAAGCGTTATTATTATATTTCCTTGTTCATGATAATTGTCTTTTATTCATGCTATAACTGTATTATTCGGAAATCGTAATACACGTGTGAATACATAGACCACAATATGTCCCTAGTGAGCCTCTAGTTGACTAGCTCGTTGTGATCAACAGATAGTCATGGTTTCCTGGCTATGGACATTGGATGTCGTTGATAACGGGATCACATCATTAGGAGAATGATGTGATGGACAAGACCCAATCCTAAGACTAGCACATAAGATCGTGTAGTTCATTTGCTAGAGCTTTGCCAATGTCAAGTATCTCTTCCTTCGACCATGAGAGCGTGTAACTCCTGGATACCGTAGGAGTGCTTTGGGTGTATCAAACGTCACAACGTAACTGGGTGACTATAAAGGTGCACTACAGGTATCTCCGAAAGTATCTATTGTTTTATGCGGATCGAGACTGGGATTTGTCACTTCGTGTAAACGGAGAGGTATCTCTGGGCCCACTCAGTAGGACATCATCATATGCGCAATGTGACCAAGGAGTTGATCACGGGATGATGTGTTACGGAACGAGTAAAGAGACTTGCCGGTAACGAGATTGAACAAGGTATTGGATACCGACGATCGAATCTCGGGCAAGTAACATACCGATAAACAAAGGGAATTGAATACGGGATTGATTAAGTCCTTGACATCATGGTTCATCCGATGAGATCATCGTGGAACATGTGGGAGCCAACATGGGTATCCAGATCCCGCTGTTGGTTATTGACCGGAGAACGTCTCGGTCATGTCTGCATGTCTCCCGAACCCGTAGGGTCTACACACTTAAGGTTCGATGACGCTAGGGTTATAAAGGAAGCTTGTATGTGGTTACTGAATGTTGTTCAGAGTCCCGGATGAGATCCCGGACGTCACGAGGAGTTCCGGAATGGTCCGGAGGTAAAGATTTATATATGGGAAGTCCTGTTTTGGTCACCGGAAAAGTTTCGGGCGATATCGGTAATGTACCGGGACCACCGGGAGGGTCCCGGGGGTCCACCAAGTGGGGCCACCTGCCCCAGAAGGCTGCGTGGGCCAAGTGTGGGAGGGGACAAGCCCCTAGGTGGGCTGGTGCGCCCCCCACAAGGGGTCCAAGGCGCAAGGGAGAGTGGGAGGGGGCAAACCCTCGTCCAGATGGGCCTTAAGGCCCACCTAGTGTGCGCCTCCCCTCTCTCCCCCTCCTGGCCGCCGCCCCCTTTGCCATCTAGGGCTGGCCGCACCCCTTGGGGGTGGGAAACCCAAAAGGGGGCGCAGCCCCCCCTTCCCCCTATATATAGATGAGGTTTGGGGCTGCCATACACATGAGTTCTCTCCCTCTTGGTGCAGCCCTACCTCTCTCCCTACTCCTCCTCTCCCATGGTGCTTGGCGAAGCCCTGCAGGATTGCCACGCTCCTCCACCACCACCACGCCGTTGTGCTGCTGCTGGATGGAGTCTTCCTCAACCTCTCCCTCTCTCCTTGCTGGATCAAGGCGTGGGAGACGTCACCAGGCTGTACGTGTGTTGAACGCGGAGGTGCCGTGCGTTCGGCACTTGATCATCGGTGATTTGAATCACGACGAGTACGACTCCATCAACCCCGTTCACTTGAATGCTTCCGCTTAGCGATCTACAAGGGTATGTAGATGCACTCTCCTTCTACTCGTAGCTGGTTTCTCCATAGATAGATCTTGGTGACACGTAGGAAAATTTTGAATTTCTGCTACGTTCCCCAACATGGGACATCTCTGCTGCTTCCGCGGCGCGGCCGGACCAGTCTGCTGCATCGACGGCACGGCGGGTCCTCCGTGCTGCTTCGGCGGTGCGGTGGGACCTCTCTGCTACTACGGTCGTGCGGCGGGACATGTTGGATGCTATCGCGGTGAGGCGGGACATCTCTCGTGCTCCCGCTTCCAGTCTCGCCTCTCCCTGGTCACAATCTCTCGACCCAGAACTCACGCTGGCCATGGCGGACGCAAGGGAACGATGATGAATGACTTGTTTGTTTTTGAATTTTTGTGGATGAGGAGTTGCGGAGGAATGTGCAGTCATCTTGGAGTAGTAGTATTTATAACCGCGTAGTAATACACTCCTAAGTGGGAAACCGTTTAGGTTTTGATCGGTGTGAACAGGTTTGCAATTTGGATTGTGACGGGACGCATGCTCAAAATTTACTGACGGTTATAAGTGCGGCACTATTCCCGGAAGGCGTAACGTGGGCACGTACGCCTTCTCGGCCGCTTACGTGGCGTTTGCACCATAGGGTGCACCGCAATAGGCAATGTCAGCACACGTCTTTTAGTTAGAATGGGTGTGCCCGTCTAGCGCACACACATTGATCTATCTAACTATTTCAGTTTGTTGTGGCTAATCGCAAACAGTTCATCCATGTGAAATGTATGCCATCAATCGCAGACACTTTGATCTGGCTTACCCGTTTCTGTTCTGTTGCCTAATCGCAAACAGTTAATCCTTCTGAAGCGTATGCCCTCAATCACACACACCTTGATCTGGCTGACCATTTCTTTTGTGTTGCCTAATCACAAACAGTTCATCCGAGTGACCCATATGTTGTATATCGCACACACCTTCATTTGGCTGCCCGTTTCTTTTGTGTTTCCTAATCACAAATAGTTCATCCGAGTGAACCGTATGCTCTATATCACACACGCCTTCATCAGGCTACCCGTTTCTTTGTTCCACCTCATCGCAAGCAGTTCATTGGACTGAACCGTATGCCCTGGATCGCACACACAACTAAAATCTGAACCGCGTTTGATGCATCCTCCATCGCAAATGTTTTCACCTTTTTTGACGGTTTTCATACAACATCGTTTGCGATTATGGCATCGCACACAGTTTCTCGAAGGGTCTCTGATCGTAGTGTCGCGTTAGCAGCATCCTGAAGTAGTGAATGGTGACAATATTGATGACACGGTGGTCAATGCCTGATTCAGTGGCTCCATGTCCGGTCAGCGGAAGAAGCCATATAAAAGGAACAATCCGGGCTCTTCCAGCTTGGACTGCATACTCGATCGTCCATGTCAGATCCATGGCACCCCTGATAAACCAGCCAATCATACCCACCAGAGTTGTTGGGTCTTTAAATAGGCCGGCAAGTTAAATGCCAAAGGCAAGGAGAAGGGGTCGCAAAGTGAGAATGACGACGAGGAGCCCCGTCCGCCGAACACAGGGGGACAGAAGAAGTCTCCCCCCAGCTGGTTAAAATGGTGAGCATGATATACGCTACCCATATACCCAAAAGGGAGCGCAAACGAGCGCTCAGTGACGTCTACGTGATAGAGCCAGTCGCCCCAAAATTCAACCCATGGTCGTCCTGTCCGATCACCTTCGATCGCAGGGATCATCCGACCAGTATCCTCATGGCGGTTCAGCCACATTGGTCCTCGACCCAATCATTGATGGAGTCCACCTTAAGCACGTCCTTATGGACGTGGCAGCAGCCTCAACCTGCTATATCAGGACACGGTCCGCAAGATGGGCATCTATCCATCAAGGATCAAGCCCACAAAAACTACCTTTAAAGGAGTCCATCTTCGCCCACTGCACCTTAACACGGGCGAAGGCCATTCACGCACCTTCGATGCAGACCAACCGCTTGATGGCGTCAAGCCGAGGGCAGGCATTGACCAGCCGCTTCACGAGTCTAAAGTAGTTGCTTGGCAGGGCGTCGACGGGACATAGACGGATTATCAAATCCTTCATGGCCAGTTCGGCCGCCCTATGTAGTTCGGTCAGTTGCTTCAGTTGATCGCTAAAGGGCACCGGATGTTCTGGCGCAAGGTATTGCAACCAGAATAGCTTCTCTGAGCTCCCCTCTTCGGCTCGGAAGAACTCCACTGTGTCAGCAACACTGCGCGACATATCCGCAAATGCTCATGGAGAACTCCAAATCCAGGTCAGCAAGAGGTACCTTTTCTTCACAAACTTGCTCTGCATAATAAAGGCCTTACCCGCCACGATTTTCCTGGCTTCCTGGATCTCCTGGAGGGCATCCTGGGCTTTGTCCTGGGCCTCTTGCGCGCTTTGGCGAGCCTTGGCAAATTCATACTCTTGGTTCGAAATCTTGTGCTCCAAGGACTCGCATTTCTTTGCGGCGTCCTCCCGACCCTTGCCTCGTGCTTTTCACGGGCGGCTTGTTCCTTCGCCAGTCTCTTTTGGGCCTCGGCCAGCGACTTCTTGAGGGTCTCCACCTCAGTCGCAGCTCCTACAAAATATCATGATAGTATGATCAACATACACAATTCATATCTTTCTACATCCGAATAGACCATTGCATACCTTGCTGGTCCTCTAGTTGTTTTTTTAACATGGCTGAGCTCTTCCTAGGCCCGCTCCAAACTCTGCTTTGGTTTAGAGACTTTGGTAGAATGAGAGGTCGCAGCTAGCATCGACGCCTACTTATTCATATAGACATATATTTGTTAGTCTCCTGCGAAAATTATTTGATCCTCTGTCCGGCTTCTCTTTTCGAGCACCAGACAGTGTCTCAGGGGCTACTATCTATACTATGATATTATTTTTTGCATAAATTACGTCACATACCTCAAAGCCTGTCAGAAGGCTAGTGCAGGCTTTGGTCAGTCCGCTCTTAGTGGACCGAACCCTCTCAAACCACTGTACCCATGAGGGTACGGTGTTCTTCGACAATGGAAGCACTTTGCAGTGCTTCCAGTAAAGTATCCGACGCCTCTGGATGGACAGAGGTCACTGGCGGAATAGGTGCACCTCCTTCTCGTGAAGGAGGCTGCTTGGCTGATTCCGGAGCCGTATGGGCCTCCGGAATAGTGTTCGGCTGGGGGCCGAATTGGACATGGCCCCCATCGCCAGTCTCCGGGGGGATTTGCTCCCCCATGTGTCCGGCGGCCGAGGTCTCATCTTCTGGCGCCGACCTGCGACCTCCTATTCCTCTCCGTGGCCTGGCAAGGTCCTTCGAGACAACACCTCGGCGTCGTCCGTGGCCTTGGGAGAGGAGGCCTCCGGAAGTGACCTGCTGTCCATCACCTTTGGATCCAGCGAGTTCCCCGAAGATGAGGATCGCTGGGCGCGGGCGTGAGCCAGACTGCAGTGCATGATTCGACACATTAAAACCATAAAATAAGGAAGTTAGATATATGTGTTCATAGGTGCTTTTGAGTACTTACGATTCGGCCAGGGGCTTCTCCCTGGGGTGCCACTCGGAGCTGCTGTCTGTATCCAATGCGGAGTTGTCCGCGAGGGGGACCCTCCCCTTCTTGGGTGCCTCCGCCTCCATATCGGTGGAGGGCCCCCTTTTCGTCCTTCCCCTTAGGGGGGAAGTTACTTTCCTCCTCCTCCTCGTCGTCCTTAGTACCGGGGGAGGAATGGGTTTCGGTATCTTCAGACGTCACGTCTGAAGTGCCTTTATGGCGGAGGCTACTTCTGGTCCCCTTGGCCTTCTTCTTGGCCTTATTCTCTGGCACCTGGTAGGGCGCCGGAACCAGCATCTTCGTTAGAAGCGGGATAGCTGGGTTTTTGGGCAGCGGAGCCGGACACTAGATCCGCTCCGCCTTCTCTATCCAGCCCTGGAAAGACAAATATGGAAGCTTAGACTTCTTCTTTGAATACACAGGTGAATGATACACCTTGCAATACGAAAAACTTACCAGACTGGCGGGATGGGCCAGGTTGTACCCACGGTCCTCGGTCGTCTTCGGCCAGGTCTCATTGGCCTTGAAAAGCACCTTCCAGATGCCTTCGTGCGTGATGCCAAAGAACTGTTGCAGGGTCTGGTGCCTGGCCGGATCGAACTCCCACAGATTGCAGGTCCGGTTTTGGCAAGGAAGTATCCGACGAAAGAGCATCACCTGGATAACACTAACAAGCTTGATGTTCCTGTCTGGCATGCTCTTGCTGCGCATCTGCGGCGCAACCAGCTCGTCTGACGATGCCCAGTCCACGCCCTTCTCCTGCCAGGAGGTGAGCCGCATTGGGGCCCCGGATTTGAATTCGGGGGCCACGGCCCAAGTGGAGCCGCAGGGCTCTGTAACATAGAACCACTGCTTTTTCCACCCCTTGACGGTCTCCACGAAGGTACCTTTGGGCCATGGGATATTGGACAACTTGCTCACCATAGCGCCTTCGCACTCTGCGTGTTGCCCGCCCACCACCTTCGGCTTCACGTTGAAGATCTTCAGCCATAGTCTGAAGTGGGGTGAGATGCGGAGGAAGGCCTCGCACACGACAATGAATGTAGAGATGTTGAGGAAGGAATTGGGGGCCAGATCATGAAAATCTAGCCCGTAGTAGAACATGAGTCCGCGGACGAATGGGTGGAGTGGAAATCCCAGCCTGCGGACAAAGTGGGGGATGAACACCACCCTCTCATGGGACTTTGGGGTGGGGACAATCTGCCCTTGGCTGGAAGCCGGTGGGCGATTTATGGGGCCAAGTACCCCGCCTCCTGGAGCTTCGTAATGTCCTTATCCGTGACGGAGGAGGCCATCCACTTGCCCTGCGCTCCGCATCCGGACATGGCTTGAGTGCTTGTTTGAGGCGGAAAAGATGGGAGCTTGGACGCTGGAGCTCAGAAATGGATGGGCAAAGAGAAGGAAGGCATGGGTGAAAGAGGTGAATCCTTATCTATTTATAAAGGTAGCGAATATCAAGCACCTCCCCACTCGCCTTAAAACTCGCCTATTCCCCAAGGGCCATGCAGGGGACGCAGTAGGATTACCCACGCCCGTATTGACGAGAATCCCGCAATAAGGTGACACGATCTCTGCTTTGACAAGACGAGCCAATGAAAACCGCATCTCGAAACATGGAACAGGAGGCTAAAAACGGTTTGAAAAAATGACTGGGCGGAGATGTGGCATCTCACTACAAAAATGTCAGTAGATGGGACTTGTTAAATATTATACTCTTTATGGAGCCTGTTTTGCAGAGCCGTACACGTTCTCTATGCTCGGGGACTACTTTGAAATATTCGGAGGAGGAACCCGCCTTGCAATGTCGAAGACAATCTGCGCGCCGGACAACTCGTCATTGAAGTCTGGTTCAGGGGCTACTGAGGGATTCCTGGATTAAGGGGTCCTCGGGCGTCCGGCATGTGTGACACGGGTCGGACTGTTTGGCCATGTAGATATAAGATAGAAGACTTCCTCCCGTGTCCGAATGGGACTCTCCTTTGCGCGTAACGCAAGCTAGGCGTCCAGATGTATTATTTCCTTTCTCTGGAACCGACTTTGTATAACCCTAGGTGTGACGCCCTCGATTCAATCGTACACTAATCATACACGCAAATGTGTACGATCAAGATCAATGACTCACGGGAAGATATCACAGCACAACCCAGACACAAATTAAAATAATACAAGCTTTATATTACAAGCCAGGGGCCTCGAAGGATCGAATACATAAGCTCGAATACACAAGAGTCAGCGGAAGCAACAATATCTGAGTACAGACATAAGTTAAACAAGATTGCCTTAAGACGGCTAGCAGAAAAGCAACAACGATCGAAAAGGCAAGGCCTCCTGCCTGGGAGCCTCCTAACTACTCCTAGTCGTCTGCGGTCTTCACATAGTAGTAGGCATCCTCCGAGTAGTAGTAGTCATCAGTGGCGTCGTCGGGCTCCCGGGATCCGTCATCTGGTCGCAACAATCGGGTATGGGGGAAAAGAAGTAGCAAAGCAACCGAGAGTACTCATCCAAAGTACTCGCAAGACTTACATCAGATCTAAACTAAGTATGCATCTATATCAAAGGAATGGGTTGTATCTGTGGACTAAACTACAGAATGCCAGAAGGGAAGGGAAAATCCTAGCCTATCGAAGACTAGCATCTTCTGGAAACCACCATCTTGCAGTAATAGGAGGGAGTAGAGTAGCATAAAGTAAAGTAGTAGAAGTGTTATCAACCTCGGCCAGAGATCCTTTCTCGACTCCCTGCGAGAAAGCAATCCCAGAGCCATACTATCCAGTTATCATCACAATCCAATTCTCATCACCATCCAGTTCTCATCACAAGTATCCAGTTCTAGTTGTATCGATCGGGATACAACTCCAAGTGTCCGTTACCGTAGGACAGGCTATCGATAGATGTTTTCTTCCCTATAGGGGTGCACCAACTTACCCATTACGCTCAATTAACTCCGGCCGAACACACTTTCCTGGGTCATGCCCGGCCTCGGCCAAACAATATGCCGCAACCCGACCTAGGCTTAATAGAGAGGCCAGCACGCCGGACTAAACCTATGCCCCCAGGGGTCATGGGCCATCTCCCCGGGAACTCCTGCACGTTGCGTACGCGGCCGGTGAGCAGACCTAGATACCTCCTTCAACAAGGCAGGTGCTTACGCAGTCCAACCCGGCGCGTGCCGCTCAGTCGTTGATGTCTATTAAGCTTCGGCTGATGTATACGACGCAGAACGCCCATACTATGCCCACGTGATGGTTAGTGTTATCAGCCTAGAGGCCCCTCGGATCAAATATCCAAATCGTAGTGGATTAGGAACGCGCGGTAACAAGCAGAGACCCACGATCGATGTGACCTTGTCGCCCCGTCTCGAGTACTTGCGGCAAGGGCTAAGAATGCCCGGCCACACCTCATAAGTATCTCGCGGGCACCTTCCAGGTCAACCCGACTCCACATCACTCGCTATTAAGCTTGTGCGGGTACCCCTCAGGGTCGACCCATCTTTATTAACATGGTTCAGTGTAAAGTCATAGTAACCATAGCAACTGTGTGTCTAAGACCAAAGGGTAAACCCGAGGAATCACCCCCGGTGAATTCCACTTGATGTTGTCATCAAGGTGAACGTAAGAGGATCCACCTTCGAGGTTCACGTTTGATGGGTTACACGACAGAGCCATAATGGAAGTGGTTAAGGAGGAAATCACCCTCGATGACCTCGACCGTATAGCTACACTACGGAGATCTCATCAGCAGTGATGTAAGAGGTTCCACCCTCGGCACTCGATGGTAACTCTGCAGAGTCATACAACTAGGGGGGTGATGTGCGGTGTCGGGGCCTGGACGTCGATCACGTTGATCGAGTCATCGAACATAAGCAAGGCAACTAGGACAAGGTGGGGTCACTGATGGATCTCTAACCAACCTATACTAAGCAGTTTAGGATAACCAGTAAGGTATAAAAGCAGGGAACAACAACAGGCTATGCATCAGAGTAGGATCATACAGAAAGCAGTAGCAGTTCTAATGCAAGCATGAGAGGGAAAGAAATGGGCGATATCAGGGGGGATTTGCTTGCCTGGTTGCTCTGGCAAGGAGGGGGGGTCGTCGTCGACGTAGTCGATCACAAGGGCAGCATCGGTCTCGTGGTCTACCAGAGAGAAGAGGGGGAAGAAATAGTAAATATAAAGCAAACATAGCACCACAAAGCATAACATGGCAATAAGATGTGTCGGGTGTGACATAACGCGGTAGGAGGTGATACCGGCGAAGGGGGGAAACATCCGGGAAAGTATCCCCGGTGTTTCGCGTTTTTGGATAGTAGAACCGGAGGGGGAAAGTTGTGTGTTCGCTATGCTAGGGATGCGTGGCGGACGAACGAGCTGCGTATCCGGGTTCGTCTCGTCGTTCTGAGCAACTTTCATGTACAAAGTTTTTCCATCCGAGCTACGGTTTATTTTATATTAATTTTTAAAGATTTAAATCATTTTTAGGATTTATTTAATTATTTAAAATCAACATTATCCAGAACAGTGCATGCTGACGTCAGCATAACGTCAGCATGACGTCAGCAGTCAACAGGGGTGTTGACTGGTCAACTGACGTGTGGGCCCCACATGTCATTGACTATTTAGTCCAATTAGGGTTTAACTAATCTAGTTACTGTTTAGTTTAATTAATCAAAATTAATTAAGTTAATTAATTCTTTAATTAATTAATTAATTTTATTTTTATTATTAATTTTTTATTACTATTTTTTTAATTTTTGTTCTGGGGCGCTGGGGCCCAGCTGGGCACTGGAGCGGCTATCGGGGCCACGGGAGCCGGCCGCTCGCCCGGACGGGCACGAGCGAGAGGACGCGCCGGGACGCCGGCGCAGCGCCATCGGTGGGCGCCCGGAGAGGACCGCGGAGGGGGGTTGCGCGGCCGGGAGCCCGCGTGGCCGTGAGCGGAGGCGTGGGCGGACGAGGAGGGGCGTGGCCCCAGGCAGCAGCAGCGAATGGGGACGGCGGGCGAGGAGCGAGGCGGGCGTGGTTGGGAGCCGCTGTGAGGCGAGGCATGAGCAGGCAGGGAAAGCGGGCATTGGGTGGGGTGAGCAGGGGAGGCGCAACGCGGGGGAGACGCAGCGAGCGGTCGGGCGGCTGCGAGCGAGCCGCAACGACGAAGACAGGGGCGGGGCGATAGCGGATGCGGTGTAGGGCGCCTAACACGCGCCATGGGCACAGTAGTGCGACGGTGAGCGCGAGCGCACGAGACATAGGGCGTGGGGTGACCGTCACGAGCAGCGACAACCGGGATCGCGGGGCGTGGATGGTGATGACAGGAACAAGAGGGGCAGGAGTGGTTCTCACCCCCGTTGTAGATAAACAGGGGGTCGGCGAGGCGCGGCGGAGCCGTCGAGGGAGATGTGTTCAGGCGAGATCCAGCGGCGACGAGGTCGTGAAGGCGTCCGGGTCCGGCGACGGCGAGCGGCAACGCCGGGGCGGCGCCAGGTGGGCAGCAGCTTCGGGCCTTCACGACGAGGGAGGGCTTCGGGGAGGAGGGGCAAGGCAACGGCGGGGTAGCGCCGGGCGGTGTAGGTGAGGTGGCGCCGATGTAGGGGCGCCGCAGGGCGCGGTCGGCGAGGTGGATGGCGCCCCGATCCAGATCGGGATCGAGGGGTGGGGCGGACGAGGGAGGAGGGATAGGGGAGTGGGGATAGTGGAGGGAGGGTTGTGCGCTAGGGTTCTGGGCGCCAGGGGGGTTAGTAGGGGGTTGGGCCAGCCTGTTGGAATGGGCTGAAGCCCAAGGGGAGGACAGGGGCTCTCCCACCCCTTCTCCTTTTCTTTCTTTTTAAAAAAAGAAAAATAAAAAAGAGAGAGAGAGAGAGAGAGGAAATGATTTATTTGAGCATCCAAAAGATTTAGGAAAAATATGGGACTTGGCCCATTAATTCCTCCACATTTTTAGGGTATTGCCACAAATAGTTTGGAGGCAAGAGGAATTGCCTAGGAATTTTGGAAATTGGGAATGACATTTCTAAAAGCTACTGGAGCACTAGTTAATTTCCAGAGGCAATTTGGGAACTCCAAAGATTTTGGTTTTAACATGAAAAATACTTAGAGAATATTTGTCATATTGTGAACTATTTTGATTGCATGAAAGGAGAAGCAAATATTTGACATGCAATTTGAATTTGAATTTGAATCAGATTTGGACCAGTGGCATTTTGGCATGCTGATCATGATGACATGACCTTTATTGGGGGGAGATTACTGTAGTGTGATGCTGGGGATGTTACAGGTCTCCTCCACTACAAGAAATCTCGTCCCGAGATTTAAGTGGGGAAGTAAAGGGTAACTTCAGGTGAACTGACCCTTATTGGGTTAATTGTCTGGTGAACAATGCAGGGAATGAGGCAGAAGTATCTCTCGAGTTGAAACTTAATAACACATCGAGAACAAAGTATGAAGGTACAATAGGAAGTTTCAAGCGGATGGACAAACGATTGATACCTGAAACGAGTGTGAGAAAGGAGTTCAGAGCATCAGGAATAGATCATCTCTCGGAAGGTGGCTCGTGACATGATACGAAGCCAAGCGTGAGGAATAACCTTAGAAACAGGGGGTACAGGAGAGTCATGTTTCGATCCTGTGGAACTGTGGGTTATGGGCCCACCATGTGGGTTAAAAGTAGGAAGGGTGCTGGCATCTTGCACGGTTATGATAGCAAGGCATGTCAGAGGGTAGCCTGTCAGTTATGTCAACAACAACGTTGGTACCAAGGGCGAGGGACGAAGAGAACCATTATCCTGCTCGTCGAACGAGGTGGGCCATTAGGCAAAGTTCTCGTCCATCGGTGGCTACCGAAATGTCATCAACAATAGTAACATGGTCTTACTGACAGAGTGCTACAACGAGGTGTTTACATAAGCAGGGAAATATTACTCCTTATATAATATAGATCACAATAAGGATTAAACAAACCAATGGAAAGGAGAATGTAATTGTTAGATTAAACAGAATAATGGAAAGGAAAATGTGTTTAAACACATATTTCAGGGGTATATCCTTCCCAAGGACAAGCAGAGCATGGTATCCATGACAGGATAGAAGTTTAAAACCATTTAGGTAAGGGGAAAGAAATTTCATGACATTACCCAGTGAATGAGATCAAGGAGGAAATATGGTCGAGACCATAACTGCAAGGGATCCAATTTACGATACCGGAAGAATTATTCAAATGATTAAATATCCTTGCAAGAAGCTTTCATGATAAGTTCCACACCGTGTCCGTGGGCATGAACACAAAGGTTCAAGGTCGACTCCCACTTCCATAGTGCATAACCTTTCATTTGACTTCTCACTCTTGATGAAGCTGTAGTATTGAAATTTTATCTGACGAAAAGCCAATAGAGTATAACCCGCATAACTTTCGAGTTCACACAGATTAGGGAAGGCATAGGTTCAACCCATCGGGGATCTTAGGAACATATATCATAAATTTCGAGAATAAATAACACAAGCTCGGTAGTAGAGTATGCTTGAGAAAGCGAAGGATACAATTTACCAAAAGCATTATGTATCCAAGGAAAGGCTCACAAGCTTATTGAATAAGAAGGACGTTGTCGGATAAAATCCAAAAAAAGGGGCTGGTGGTCCACAAGGGATCTGAGGTGAGCATCAGTACTCAACCAGAGGAAGAAAGAATGCAAGGAGATCAGATTATAGAAACAACTGACTAACTCAAAGCTCAATTGCAAAGGAATTATGAATTCCAAGACAAGGGGTCAGAAGCAATGCTCTGATAAGGGATGGATAGGTAGAATAGCCTTAGGGGTACAATCGATGGCGATTTGATTGATCGAGATTCAGCACATGTTAGAATGACGTCTGAGCCGGAAGGATGAATTCTAGGATCTGATTTAGGATTGCGAGCATTCGCAACATATTGTATCAACGGACTCAAAATGATAATGACAAAGGCTGACAATAAGATTACTAGACTTATGGTATTAACCATAATGCAAGCAAGCAAGAAATCCAAGAACAATAGGCTGTTGAGGATTTTCACAAGAACGAATGGTATTACGAAGACTTTTGTGAAGTACAAGAATCAACTGAGGATGAGCGGATACTCGATAGGTGCACAAAGTTATCCGTAAGGGTATTCAGACGACAAGGAACTGCAAGGCAGTAAGCTCAAAGGATTCTCGGAAAAAGGAGAGCAGTTCAGGGCATCTTGTAATAACAAGGTCAATGGGATAGAATGTAAGATTGGTAAGTGTGTGTAGTTATCCATAAGGATATTTCGGTGGTAAGGAATTGCAAAGGCAACAGGCACAAAGTCTCGAGAGAATATCGTAGAGTATCTTCGTAATCTTCTGATGCAGCAGGCGATCATCTGAAATAAGAGGTTCTCCGGGTGGATGTGATCACGAGATCCTAATGTTCGAGTTAGTAAAACCATTTAACCCGAATAGAAGAGAGATCAAAGTCCTAGAGTATAGACGAGGAATAAAAGATCCTAATACCCCCCAAATGGCGACGTGGGCCCATAAGACACACAGCCATGTTAGTAAAAGTTTTTGTAGTGACTAGACTCAACTTCGGCCAAGGAGTTGGAAAGGGGGCTACCTACAGGAAGTCGGCTCTGATACCAACTTGTGACGCCCTCGATTCAATCGTACACTAATCATACACGCAAATGTGTACGATCAAGATCAAGGACTCACAGGAAGATATCACAACACAACCCTAGACACAAATTAAAATAATACAAGCTTTATATTACAAGCCAGGGGCCTCGAAGGCTCGAATACATAAGCTCGAATACACAAGAGTCAGCGAAAGCAACAATATCTAAGTACAAACATAAGTTAAACAAGATTGACTTAAGAAGGCTAGCAGAAAAGCAACAACGATCGAAAAGGCAAGGCCTCCTGCCTGGGAGCCTCCTAACTACTCCTAGTCGTCTGCGGTCTTCACGTAGTAGTAGGCATCCTCCGGGTAGTAGTAGTCATCAGTGGCGTCGTCTGGCTCCTGGGATCCGTCATCTAGTCGCAACAATCGGGTCTGGGGGAAAATTAAGTAGCAAAGCAACCGTGAGTACTCATCCAAAGTACTCGCAAGACGTACATCACATCTAAACTAAGTATGCATCTGTATCAAAGGAATGGGTTGTATCTGTGGACTAAACTGCAGAATGCCAGAAGGGAAGGGAAAAGCCTAGCCTATTGAAGACTAGCATCTTCTGGAAACCACCATCTTGCAGCAACAGGAGGGAGTAGAGTAGCATAAAGTAAAGTAGTAGAAGTGCTATCCACCTCGGCGAGAGATCCTTTCTCGACTACCTGCGAGAAAACAATCCCAGAGCCATACTATCCAGTTATCATCACAATCCAATTCTCATCACCATCCAGTTCTCATCACAACTATCCAGTTCTAGTTGTATCGATCGGGATACAACTCCAAGTGTCTGTTACCGTAGGACAGGCTATCGATAGATGTTTTCTTCCCTGCAGGGGTGCACCAACTTACCCACCATGCTCGATTAACTCCGGCCGGACACACTTTCCTGGGTCATGCCCGGCCTTGGCCAAACAATACGCCGCAACCCGACCTAGGCTTAATAGAGAGGCCAGCATGCCGGACTAAACCTATGCCCCCAGGGGTCATGTGCCATCTCCTCGGGAACTCCTGCATGTTGCGTACGCGGCCGGTGAGCAGACCTAGCTACCTCTTTCAACAAAGCAGGTGCTTACGCAGTCCAACCCGGCGCGCGCCGCTCAGTCGCTGACGTCTATTAAGCTTCGGCTGATGTATACGACGCAGAACACCCATAATATGCCCACGTGATGGTTAGTGCTATCAGGCCAGAGGCCCCTCGGATCAAATATCCAAATCGTAGTGGATTAGGAACATGCGGTAACGAGCAGAGACTCACGATCGATGTGACCCCGTCACCCCATCTCGAGTACTTGCGGCAAGGGCTAAGAATGCCCGGCCACGCCTCGTAAGTATCTCGCGGGCACCTTCTAGGTCAACCCGACTCCACATCACTCGCTATTAAGCTCGTGCGACTACCCCTCAGGGTCGACCCGTCTTTATTAACATAGTTCAGTGTAAAGTCATAGTAACCATAGCAACTGTGTGTCTAACACCAAAGGGAAAACCCGAGGAATCACCCCCAGTGAATTCCACTCGATGTTGTCATCAAGGTGAACGTAAGAGGATCCACCCTCGAGGTTCATGTTTGATGGGTTGCACGACAGAGCCGTATCGGAAGTGCTTAAGTAGGAAATCACCCTCGATGACCTTGACCGTATAGCTACACTACAGAGATCTCATTAGTAGTGATGTAAGAGGTTCCACCCTCGACACTCGATGGTAACTCTGCAGAGTCGTACAACTAGGGGGTGATGTGCGGTGTCGGGGCCTGGACGTCGATCACGTTGATCGAGTCATCGAACATAAGAGAGGCAACTGGGACAAGGTGGGGTCACTGATGGATCTCTAACCAACCTATACTAAGCAGTTTAGGATAAGCAGGTAAGGTATAAAAGCAGGTAACAACAACAGGCTATGCATCAGAGTAGGATCATACAGAAAGCAGTAGCAGTTCTAATGCAAGCATGAGAGGGAAAGAAATGGGCGATATCGGAATGCTCAAGGGGGGATTTGCTTGCCTGGTTGCTCTGGCAAGGAGGGGGGTCGTCGTCGACGTAGTCGATCACAAGGGCAGCATCGGTCTCGTGGTCTACCGGAGAGAAGAGGGGAAGAAACAGTAAATATAAAGCAAACATAGCACCACAAAGCATAACATGGCAATAAGATGTGTCGGGTGTGACATAACGCGGTAGGAGGTGATACCAGCGAAGGGGGGAAACATCCGGGAAAGTATCCCCGGTGTTTCGCGTTTTCGGACAGTAGAACTGGAGGGGGGAAGTTGCGTGTTCGCTATGCTAGGGATGTGTGGCGGACGAACGGGCTGCGTATCCGGGTTCGTCTCGTCATTCTGAGCTCTGTTGGAAAAGGCAGTGCCTAGGAGTCACTTAGGCACGCCTAGGCGCTAGGCAATGGCCCAATGCCTCGCCTAGGGCATAAGCAGAAGTCTAGGTAGAGCAAGTAAGAAATTGTCTACCCAAGCGAGAGATCGTGCCATATTGCACTGATATGCCAAAAGGGCCATATTCCAATCGTAGTAGCTGATCGTTAACGTACTTATATGCCCTTAATTAATAGAATACACATATAATAACCACATATACACCCTAATAGTAAAAATTATATAATCGCCTAGGCTACGCCTAGGGCGTTTAAGCACCGCCTAGGCACTAAGCGAAGGACAACCGCCTCGCTTACGCCTACCGCTTTTTCCAACCTTGGTTCTGAGCAACTTTCATGTACAAAGTTTTTCCATCCGAGCTACGGTTTATTTTATATTAATTTTAAAAGATTTAAATCATTTTTAGGATTTATTTAATTATTTAAAATCAAAATTATCCAGAACAGTCCATGCTGACATCAGCATGACATCAGCAGTCAACAGGGGTGTTGACTGGTCAACTGACGTGTGGGCCCCACATGTCATTGACTGTTTAGTCCAATTAGGGTTTAACTAATCTAGTTACTGTTTAGTTTAATTAATGAAAATTAATCAAGTTAATTAATTCTTTAATTAATTAATTAATTGTTTTTATTATTAATTTTTTTATTACTTTTTTTTAATTTTTGTTCTGGGGCGCTGGGGCCCAGTAGGCCACTGGAGCGGCTATCGGGGCCACGGGAGCCGGCCGCTTGCCCAGACAGGCACGAGCAAGAGGATACGCCGGGGCGCCGGCGCGGCGCCATCGGTGGGCGCCCAGAGAGGGCCCCAGAGGGGGGGTTGCGTGGGCGGGAGCGCGCGTGGGTGCGAGCGGAGGCGTGGGCGGACGAGGAGGGTCGTGGCCCGGGGCAGCAGCAGCGAATGGGGACGGCGGGCGAGGAGCGAGGAGGGCGTGCTTGGGAGCCGCTGTGAGGCGAGGCTCGAGCAGGCAGGGAAAGCGGGCATGGGGTGGGGTGAGCTGGGGAGGCGCAACGCGAGGGAGGCGCGGCGAGCGGTCGGGCGGCTGCGAGCGATCCACGACGACGAGGACATGGGCGGGGCGATAGCGGATGCGGTGCAGGGCGTCTAACACGCGCCGCGGGCACGGCAGTGCGACGGTGAGCGCGAGCGCACGAGACATAGGGTGCAGGGTGACCGTCGCGAGCAGCGACAACCGGGATCACGGGGTGTGCACGGTGATGACAGGAACAAGGGGGGACAGGAGTGGTTCTCACCCCCGTTGTAGATGAACAGGGGCGGTCGGCGAGGCGCGGCGGAGCCGTCGAGGGAGAGGTGCGGAGGCGAGATCCAGCGGCAGCGAGGTGGTGAAGGCATCGGGGTCCGGCAACAGCGAGCGGCAACGCCGGGGCGGCGCCAGGTGGGCAGCGGCTTATGGCCGTCATGACAAGGAAGGGCTTCAGGGAGGAGGGGCGAGGCGACGGCGGGGTAGCGCCGGGCGGTGTAGGTGAGGTGGCGCCGGTGTAGGGGCGCCGCAGGGCGCGGTCGGCAAGGTGGATGGCGCCTGTCGGTGTCAAAACCGGCGGATCTCGGGTAGGGGGTCCCGAACTATGGGTCTAGGCCGGATGGTAAGAGGAGACAAGGGACAGGAAGTTTTACCCAGGTTCGGGCCCTCTTGATGGAGGTAAAACCCTACGTCCTGCTTGATTAATATTGATGATATTGGTAGTACAAGAGTAGATCTACCACGAGATCGGAGAGGCTAAACCCTAGAAGCTAGGCTATGGTATGATTTTTGTTCTGTATGTTGTCCTACGGACTAAAACCCTCCGGTTTATATAGACACCGGAGAGGGTTAGGGCTATACAAAGTGGGTTACAATGGTAGGAGATCTACATATCCGTATCGCCAAGCTTGCCTTCCACGCCAAGGAAAGTCCCTTCCGGACATGGGACGAAGTCTTCAATTTTGCATCTTCATAGTCAGGAGTCCGGCTGAAGGAATAGTTCGGCCATCTGGACACCCCCTAATCCAGGACTCCCTCAGTAGCCCCTGAACCAGGCTTCAATGACGACGAGTCCGGCGCGCAGTTTGTCTTCGGCATTGCAAGGCGGGTTCCTCCTCCAAGTACTACAAAGATAGTGTCTGGCTCCGCAAAATAAGTTTCCACATATTGCCATAGAGAGAATAATATTTACACAAATCTAATCTGCTGACGTATTCCGTGGTGCGACATCGCACCACGGCCAAGCCTTTATTCGAATCATTTTATTATCCCACCTCAGCGCGTCATGCAAGGCGGTTTCCTTGGCACGTCTTGTTAAAGCAGAGATCGTGTACCCTTATTTCGGGATTCTCATCAATACGAGTGTGGGTAACCCAACCGCTTCTAGGACTCCTAGACTATAGGCAAGTCCAAACAGCCACAGAGAGGACGCTTGATATTCACCCTCTTTATAAAGGGACAAGGCTTTTATTTTTTCCCTCCCGTGCTCAATCGAATCCTTCCCCCACCTCAAGCTCAAACACCCAAAGTTCAGGTCAGGTGCTCCGAACCTTCAATCATGTCTGGATCTAGCCTTCAAGGCTGATGGGTGCCTTCCTCCATCACGGAAGAAGACATCAAAAAGGTTAGGGAGGCCAGATATCTGACCGCCGAGGTTGTGCATCGGCTGCCTGCCCGAGGGCAGGCCGTCCCCTCCCCCAAACCCAACGAGAGCGTCGTGTTTGTCTCCCACTTCCTCCGAGGTCTAGGCCTTGCTCTGGATCCTTTCGTCAGGGGTTTGATGTTTTATTACAGGCTAGACTTCCATGATCTAGCTCCAGACTCCTTTCTTCATATCACGACATTTATTGTCATGTGTGAGGCCTTCCTCCGGGTTACCCCTCACTTTGGCTTGTGGCTCAAGACCTTTGAAGTAAAGCCGAAGATGATCGAGGGGCAACATGCAGCTTGTGGAGGTGCCTCGATATGCAAGATGACAGGAGCTCCGTGGCCCAAAGGTTCCATTCCAGAGGTGTCTGAATTGTGGCAACAGGAGTGGTTCTACATCACGGCTCCTAGAAGTGCCAAGTGGGCGGGCGCCCCTGTTTTCCGCTCGGGCCCTCCACCACAACTGATGTCATGGATCAGCAGAGGTCTGAGCTGGGGTCAAACCAAGGACATGCCTATACTGCAAAGCCGCATTCGAGATCTCTTCAATGGAGATTTTAGTTTGGTTGCGGTAATACAAATTATGCTGGTTCGTCAAGTCTAGCCTTGCAAACGCCGGCCCCTTCGCTTGTGGGAGTTCAATCCCGAGGGACCGCGTGTCATCCAAAATTTCCTCGGCCTGACGCACGAGGAGATGTACAAGTCATTCTTCGGACCCCGGGTAGAGTGTCCGGAAATCACCGAGGACGTGGGCTTGAGCAGTAACCGCGCCGCCGAACAGGAAAGGAATCTTCCGGCCGAACATACTATCTCTCTTTTGTTACGAAATTATTTCTGAGAGTTCGCTTTTTGACCAGGACTGGCTAACAAAGGCGAAGTTGATTCGGTGTTCGGCCCCCCTCCCTAAGAGTTTGGACAATCCGGTATTGGAAAAGATGCTCCAGGTCGCACCTTGCCCGGAGCCCTTGAAGGAAGATACTGGGAACGATAATACGGGCGGACGCGGGCCCCCAACGCTGCCCATTCTAACCAAGGGAGCGAGATTCTCCATGAAGGAAGAGGACCGGAGGAGGAAAAGGACTGCGCCCGGGGATTTGGACGCTGAAGCTTCCAAACAGGAGAAGAAGTCTCCCACAGAGGGTCCTACCTTGGGGGTGCTTTTACCACACAAAGTTCGCGGGGGGATCAATTCTCCAGCGAGTCGTAAATGACCCGAAATACTTTAATAGTACAGGTATGCCATCTTTTTCTTCTGAGAAAATAACCACCGCATATATCTTTGCAGTTCGGGCCTTAGCCCCTCTCAAATGAGCTCGTCTTCGGGGGATCTTCTTCCAGAGATGATGGAGAGCGAAACGCCCCCTCCGGACTCCTCCGCTCCGGAAGCAGGCGACCCCGAAGTGTCGTCGCGGAGGGCCTCTCTGGGTCCGGTGAGGCCAGAAGATAATCCCATTGACCCCCGAAGCTCCCAGTGTCCGGGTCCCAAAGAGAGCGGAAAAAAGAGTCCGGCACCGTCTGGTGTGCGATCGGATGTTCTGAGGGAGTTGGTGGGGCGAGCGGCCATCTTAGATAAACACCGTGTGCTGATGAATACGGTGATGGAGAGAATCTTGTCCGCCGAAAGCAGATTGCATGAAGCTTTTATGAGTCTACTGACAAGCTTTGAGGTACGTAAAATAACGTATGATAGTCCTGCACATGCTAGGTGTGCCCTGTGTAGATAGTAGCCCCTGAGACTCTGGTTGTCGTTGGAAACGACGACGAACAGAGGATCATATTCCCAGGTAATAACCATACTACCTCTATGTGCAGGTGATGGAAGCTCCGGTGGCTAGCCGGACTAGCGAGTTTGCCCATTTAAAACGGCAGTTGGATGCGGCAGATGCCGACATCGAGCTTGTTAACAAAAGGCTTGACGAGGCACATGGTAAGTGTCATTATCTGGTAAACGCCACATAGTAAGAGCAACATGATGCCAGTATCTTTAATATGTTGTGACTGCAGATGGAGCTGCCACTGTTGAAGCCTTGCGGGCAGAACTTGCCCGAGCCAAGGAACAAGCGAAGTTTAGTAATGCGGCTGCTTTGAAGGCGACCGAAGAGTTGAAAACCGAGAAGGCCGCGCGTGGCGAGAGCCGAGATAAGATGGCCAAGATGGCCATAGAATTAAAAGCCGTGGCCGACCGTTGCCGGGTTCTTGAAAAGGAAAACCTAGCAAAGGCATCGGACCTTGAGAAGGTTGTTGCGACGAGAAAAGACATCCGCTCTGCTATGAGGGCGAAGAAGGAGGAGCTGCGGGAAGCCAGGGATATTGTAGCTGGGAAATCCTTTATGTTGCGGAGGAAGTTCGGAGATCCACGGTATGCCTCTTTGGATCGGCTTTGGATTTGGCGGCGAGCGCTGCCGATGCGGCCAAGTACTTCCAGGGTCAGACGGACCGTGAAGTGGACCAGATGTTTTGGACACAATTCCATTCTCCCGAGCGTCTGCTTTCATTGACTGACCAATTAGCCGAATGGGCCGAATTGAATAGGTTGTCCGGACTCGCCATGAGGTCTGTTGTGGATCAGCTATGGCCGGAAAGGCCAAAACCGAATAGCTATTTCAGCTTGGTGCAGCAGCTCCTTGACGTGGTGTCGTGCATTAATGCGATGAAGAGGTCGGCGTGCATAGAGGGCTCACGGATGGCCTTTGCCCGTGTTAAAGCATATTGGGCGGAGATGGATACTACCGCTGTTGCAGCGCGGGATTCGGCCATAGGTGGAATGGCTGCTGAGCACTACTTTGAAGAAGTTCTTGAGGGTGCTCGTTTGATAGAGACCCAGTGCTCAAAAAATATTATGTTTGAGTGATATGTAATCTCATTGTAAGCGAAATACTTTTATAAATTTTTATGATGCTATTTTTATACTTTTGCCTGAAAGTAATATGATCCTCGATCGCAGCCCTTGAGGCAGCGTCTAACCGCTCATCCTCGATCGGCGCAGTATGCTCCGAATCAATGGTCGAAACCGATGCGTATGCGGCCTCCAAGGCGCTGTTCAGTGGGAGAGCTATATCATGCCCATCGAGACAGTGCGGCGCACCTGGCTGTGGCTCGAATCCGTCGAAGATCAAGTCCCCGTGGATGTCAGCCGTGTAGTTTAGGCTTCCAAACCTGACCTGATGGCCAGGGGCGTAGCTTTCGATCTGCTCCAGGTGGCCGAGTGAATTGGCCCGCAGAGTGAAGGCGCCGAAGACGAAGATCTGTCCGGGGAGAAAAGTTTCACCCTGGACCGTATCGTCGTTGATGATCAAAGGAGCCATCGGGCCTAAAGGCGACGACACAGAGGAACTCTCAATGAAAGCACCAATGTCGGTGTCAAAACCGGCGGATCTCGGGTAGGGGGTCCCGAACTGTGCGTCTAGGCTGGATGGTAACAGGAGGCAAGGGACACGATGTTTTTTACCCAGGTTCGGGCCCTCTCGATGGAGGTAATACCCTACTCCTGCTTGATTAATATTGATGATATGGGTAGTACAAGAGTAGATCTACCACGAGATCAAGGAGTCTAAACCCTAGAAGCTAGCCTATGGTATGATTGTTGTATATGGAGTTGATTACCTACGGACTACAACCCTCCAGATAATATAGACACCGGATAGGGTTAGGGTTACATAAAGTCGGTTACAATGGTAGGAGATCTTGAATATCTGCATCGCCAAGCTTGCCTTCCACGCCAAGGAAAGTCCCATACGGACACGGTACGAAGTGTTCAATCTTGTATCTTCATAGTCCAGGAGTCCGGCTAAAGGTATAGTCCGGCTACCCGAACACCCCCTAATCCAGGACTCCCTCAACAATGCTTTTATGAAGTTTTTATAAGGCTATGTTTATACTTTTGCCTGAAAGTAGTATGGTGCCTCATGTGCGGCCGTTTATGTATACATGTGTATAACCTGAAAGATTGCAGCCGTCGGCTTCAACCCCCACGCATATAATGCGGAGGTGCTCGCAAAAAACATGCGTTCACACTTAACCCAACGTCTTGGTCCTATTAAGGAGGTGATAGTGGAGCGAGCGAGGCAACCGGACTATAATGCTTTAGCACTTTCACTTAGCCATAGGAGTTTGACAGTGGGGCTACTAGATAGCCCCTGGTGGCTCCGCACTCTCCCGATCCCGGGGTGCGTACATGTCTGGCCGGAAAACGGCCCTTCGTTAAGGAGGAGAAATTCTAACATTCCAACAGGTCATCGAGTGGTTGACCAGTCTCACGCTATATCATGACAGTCAGTTTTCGGCTTTCTCTACTGAGGTGCTCGTCCGAATGAACCAGGGCACAATCGCAGTAGTTCTCCTGGTGCTACCTTAGCCGATAAAGCGGAACGTAAGGCACCAAAACACAGGAGCCGGGCAAACCCAACATTTGACCAAAGACAATGATTCGGAGTTGATGCATATAAGGCCAAACTCGTGACACCGAACACTCCCTAAGGTATTCGGTCTTTGTGGTATAAACGGGCCTAAATAATGGCCTTTGTAAGAAGCCCCTTGTGTCCAGGTACGTGCATTGTTCTGGCGTGGCCACATGCCAAGACGTCAGCATCCTTCTCAACGGTGGACATGTATCAACAAGAGACCGTAAAAAAGGTTTACGCAGGGTCTTAATCTAAAAAGAATCCTTGGAGCGGGTCCCTGCTGCACGTCTGCGCCCGTGTCTCCGTTGTGCCGTATCCTGGACGGGTGTAGCACGATGATCGTCTGTAAAAGAGAGGAATTTAGGTGAAAAAGTTGTCGTGCAAAAAGATAGTTTTTAAAGAAACCGTGTATAATTCAAGATGAGAAAAAATTGCCACTTGTTTGCGCGCGTTGAGCCTCTTCTATTGACAAATAGGGGTGTGACCACTTATTCGGTATAAATAGCGGCGCCGGACTTGATTAATTGTGTCTGAGGTCTTGACGACCTATTGGATGCTTTCGCTGGTCCGGGCGCCTTTAGTGTGCGGCTGCCAAGGTAGCCGCACTCTCTTCGGCGCGCAGAGATCGCTTGATATTTCCTTTCACTGAAATGATGCCACGTGGACCGGGCATCTTGAGTGTGAGGGATGCGTAGTGTGGTATTGCATTAATGCGAATGAAAGCTTCGCGTCCGAGCAGTGCTTGATAGCCACTTTGGAACGGAGCGATGTGGAAGGTTAAATGCTCGTGACAGAAGTTATCGGGGGAGCCGAATATAACTTGTAGTAGGAGGGAGACCGTACAGTGAGCCCCTGGGCCTGGTGTTACTCCTTTAAAGGTAGTATTGCTATGGCGAATTTTTGTTGGGTCTAACCCCATCCCGCAGATTGTATCCTGATATATTAGGTTTAGATTGCTGCCACCGTCCATCAAGACTCGTGTGAAGTGATGTGCGCCAATTATTGGGTCTAATACCAGGGAGGCCCATCCTGCGTGTCGGATACTTGCTGAGTAATCGCGATGGTTGAAAGTGATCGGTTGAGACGACCAGTGGCAGGACTTCACGGTGACAGGCATGTAACACCCCGGATGTAACTTTCCCTATTTGTACTCCAACTCTTGCCATTTTCGGCATTAAGTTATTTTATTTCCTCGGGTTCGGGTTTTGTCTCCGTGTGTTGTTGTCGTTGTCATGCATCTCATATCATGTCATCATGTGCATTGCATTTGCATACGTGTTCGTCTCATGCATTCGAGCATTTTCCCCGTTGTCCGTTTTGCATTCCGGCGCTTCGTTCTCCTCCGGTGGTCATTTCTAGCTTTCTTTCGTGTGTGGGGATTAAACATTTCCGGATTGGACCGAGACTTGCCAAGCAGCTTTGGTTTACTACCGGTAGACCGCCTGTCAAGTTTCGTACCATTTGGACTTCGTTTGATACTCCAACGGTTAACCGAGGGACCAAAAAGGCCTCGTGTGTGTTGCAGCCCAACACCCCTCCAATTTGGCCCAAAACCCACCAAACTCTGTTCCATGTCCTAGAGCGTTCGACCATGATCGCGTGGCCGAAAACCGCACCTCATTTGGACTTTCCTAGCTCCCTCTATGCCTATAAATAGCCCCTCCTTCGAAATCCCAGATCTCCTGGTCCAAACCCTAGAAAAGTCCTCGCGCCGGCCGGACACGTCCGTCCCCGGCCGGACACGTCCCCCGCCTCCGCCAGCCAACCAGCAGCCGCCAGGTGGCCCGGGCGAGCCCCACATCGCCGCCGCCGCCCGAGG
>NC_041380.1:547717176-547735309 GCF_002162155.2 Triticum dicoccoides | reverse complement strand
CCGCCTCGCACCATCGCCGCTGCCACTCCGGCGCGCCGCGCCGCCTCGGCGAGCTCCGGCCGCCGCCGCCCCGTCTCCGGCGAGGTCCTCCCCGGTCAACCTCGAAGGGCGCCCCGCCGATCTGGATCTGGATCGGAGCTACAGTAAACCCTATGAGGTGTTTTTTTTGCTAAGTCCCGAAATTGCAGATCCGAGTGCCTCTGTTCGGGGCCCCGTAACTTTGCACCGATTTGGGCATATAGCATATCAAAATGTTCATGTCATTCCATTGCATCATTTTCATTTGAGCTTATCTTGATGCCCGAAATGCTATTAGAAGAGGGCTACTTGAGATAATTGTCAGATCTGTTACTCTGTTTAGCATTTTTGTCTTTTTTGCCATGATTATTGTGTGCATGATATGCCCGTGAGTTCTACATGTGTTTTGTTAAGGGTTTTGTCATCTCTCCAGAGGTGCAACCCATATATTTTTAGGATGTGTGTGGTGACTTGTGCAAGCTTGCAAAGTGGTGCACTTGCTAATTCTGTTTTCAGGGACTTAGTGATTTCACTAAGTCCTGGGATTGTTTATCTCACGATGCCATATGTTCTTGTTGTTCCCTAGTGATCCGTGCCTCTTTTGGGGATGATCAGTAAGGGAGTTTTGTTAATCTTGTAGTGCTCTATCCATCCATTTCTTTGTTTGCAATTATGGAGCACCCTAACTTGAGTCAATTGAGCTCTACTTTTGCTTCGTTGCGAATCTGGGCAGATCGTTAACTTGTTTGCGATTTTGCCGATGTTATTGTAGTTGATCCATGCATGATATGCCATTGTTCTGGCCATGTCTAGCTTGAATTTTGTGCCTTCTTGATGGATGTATGCTTGTCTTGCCATGACTTGCTCTGTAGTGAGTGCATCGAGCTCGTAAACATGCCTGCTTGAGTTATATTTCAGCATGTGCCAGTTTTTCAATAAGTCTGAAAACTGATTATGTTTTTGCTATGTTCACATGCTTGCAATTGTATTTTCTGGTCCTTTTGGGCTCAAGGTCACTAAGGGACTTTTGTTAAGCTCTTTGAGTAGCTCCATACCATGCTTTACTTTGCCATGTTCAGGTCCTGTAGCATGTAGTTTTGTTGCTCCGAAGAGGGCTATATGATCTGAAATTCCAGACATGTGTTAATTTCACAAGTCTGAGATCTACTTTAGCATTTGTATTTTTGCCATGCTTGTTTGAACCTGTTAATGGATGAATTGGCCGTAGCTCAATGCTAGACTTTTGTTAAGCATCTTGTGTGCATCCCTGCCATGTATTTTGTTGACATGTTTGGGTGCTGTTGCATGTTCATCGCATTGCATTTAGAGGCTTACTTGCTGTAAATCGCAGACCGGTGTCATATTTGAATGGCTTGCCATTTCCAAACCGTAACTCCGATTCCGGCATTCTTTATATCATTTTCAAGTGATTTCATCTCATCTTTCCAGTGGCACACTTGGTTTTCCAAGTTGAGGCCAGGTTCATGCATTTCCTGTCATATCTTGCTTTTGGCATCCCGCATCGCATCCCGCATAGCATATCATCATTTCATCATATTGCTTGTTCTTGCACGTGGTTGATTGTATCCTTGTTGCCTGTTTGTCTTGTTTGGGTAGAGCCGGGAGACGAGTTCGCTAACGAGGAGCCCGTCGAGTTTGCTTTCGAGGATCCAGTTAGCTCTGACAACTGTGCAGGCAAGATGATCATACCCTCGAAATCACTACTATCTTTGCTATGCTAGTTTGCTCGCTCTTTTGCTATGCCATTGATATGATGCCTACCAATTGCTTGCAAGCCTCCCAAATTGCCATGTCAAACCTCTAACCCACCATTGTCCTAGCAAACTGTTGATTGGCTATGTTACCGCTTTGCTCAGCCCCTCTTATAGCGTTGCTAGTTGCAGGTGAAGATTGGAGGCCGTTCCTTGTTGGAACATCGTTTATTTACTTGTTGGGATATCATTATATTGCTATGTTATCTTAATGCATCTATATACTTTGTAAAGGGTGGAAGGCTCGGCCTCTCGCCTAGTGTTTTGTTCCACTCTTGCCGCCCTAGTTTCCGTCATATCGGTGTTATGTTCCCGGATTTTGCGTTCCTTACGCGGTTGGGTTATAATGGGAACCCCTTGATAGTTCGCCTTGATTAAAGCTTTTCCAGCAATGCCCAACCTTGGTTTTACCATTCGCCACCTAGCCTCCTTTTCCCTTGGGTTACCGGAGCCTAAGGGTCATCTTATTTTAACCCCCCCCCCCCGGGCCAGTGCTCCCTCTGAGTGTTGGTCCGAACCGGGCAGCCTGCGGGGCCACCTCGGGGAAACTTGAGGGTTGGTTTTACTCATAGCTTGACCTATCTGGGTGTGCCCTGAGAATGAGATATGTGCAGCTCCTATCGGGATTTGTCGGCACATTCGGGCGGTGTTGCTGGTCTTGTTTTAACCTGTCGAAGTGTCTTGAATTACCGAGAAACCGAGTCTGATCGGAACGTCTTGGGAGGAGGTCTATTCCTTCGTTGACCGTGAGAGCTTGTCATGGGCTAAGTTGGGACTCCCCTGCAGGGATTGAACCTTCGGAAGCCGTGCCCGCGGTTATGGGCAGATGGGAATTTGTTAATGTCCGGTTGTAGATAACTTGAACCTTATTTAATTAAAATGAATCAACTGAGTGAGTTACCGTGATGGCCTCTTCTCGGCGGAGTCCAGGAAGTGGACACGGTGTTGGAGTAATGTTTGCGCAGGTTATTCTCTAATTTCTCGCCCGCGCTTGCCTCCTCTTCTCGCTCTCTTTTGCGAATAAGTTAGCCACCATACTTGCTAGTCGCTTGCTGCAGCTCCACTCATATTTTACCTTGCCTTACCTATAAGCTCAAATAGTCTTGATCGCGAGGGTGTGAGATTGCTGAGTCCCTGTGGCTCACAGATTACTATTACACCAGATGCAGGGCCTGATGATTCCGCTCCAGGAGACGCGTATGAGCTCAAGTGGGAGTTCGACAAAGACTCTCAACGTTACTATGTTTCCTTTCCCGATGATCAGTAGTGGTGCCCAGTTGGGGGTGATTGGGATCGTGTCGCATGTTGGGTTCTCTTTTATTTTGGCGCCGTAGTCGGGCCATGAGTGTTTGGATGATGTAATGTTATTTATGTACTTGATTGACGTGGCGAGTGTAAGCCAACTATGTTATCTCCCCTTTATTATTCATATTACATGGGATGTTGTGAAGATTGCCTAACTTGCGACATATGCCTTCAATGCGATTATGCCTCTAAGCCGTGCCTTGACACGTGGGAGATATAGTCGCATCGAGGGTGTTACAAGTTGGTATCAGAGCCTTCCCCGACCTTAGGAGCCCCATTGCTTGATCGTTTTAGCGGCCGAGTTGTGTCTAGAAAAATGTTTTGAGTCATTTAGGAATTATATATCGGAGAGTTTAGGAATTCTTTTTACTTCCCAGTCTCCTCATCGCTCTGGTAAGGCATCCTGACGTAGAGTTTTGACTCTTCTCTTCTCAAATTTCACTAAAAAAAATTTAGGATCACGCGGGTATCTTGGAATCGTTCCGATAGTTTTATGATGAGAACATTGTCTTGGTGCCTCCTGTCAGGGGTTTAGTGGAAGTGTCCCGGGGAGTTGAGCTCTGAGGTGTTGTTATCATAATCTTATCGTTGCAATTCTGGAATACTTGAGTTTAGTACGCCGACATCGAAAATCTCTTTTATGCAGTTCGTTGGTGAGATAACCTCGACGCCACCCAGTACTGGGGCGGGAGTTCGGGAGTATCGCCATAACTTGTATAACGGATGCTTTTCGAAGGTTGAGGTAGATGGTTTCCGAAGGTTTCTTGGTTATGTGTTGAAGGATGGATACAGCTGGATGTAGGATTTGTTAGTTTGGGTGAGATATTATGCTTCCCCTGTATCCCCAACACCTGATTGCATAACCGGAAAGGTTCGGGAGTTTCATAGGTGGGAATTCTAGTAGCTCTAGTTCTTCTTCCACGGATATTGGTTTGAGATTGGGATTTCTTACCGAATATTCGTTCTTGATCCGTACCTTGTTGATTTATTTCTCTACCTTAATTCTACGTGGCTTCTCAATTTATGGATATGTGACCATTTCAAGAGGAATGCATTCGTTCATTTTGTTCGGATGTGAAGACTATATGTTGCAATTTTCATTCCGTTGGATTCAGCTTCAATATTTTATCTATCAATGTGCTAATGGTGATCAACCTCTTCAGGATGGCTCCTCAAACGCGCACGACTCCGAATCCTGATCCGCCACCACCTCCACCTCCTCCAGAGGCATGGCAAGCTGTGATGGCCGCAACCAATGCAAACACACAGTTGATCATGCAAATTCTCCAAGAGCGCAATCAAGGCAGTCAAGGGAATCAAGGCAGCAATCAGAGTCACTTTGCTACACTCAACCAGTTCCTTGCTAATGGGCCAAAGACTTTCAGCAATTGTGTTGAGGCAACCGATGCTGACGATTGGCTTGTGGATCTGTGCAAGCATTTCGAGTGCAGTAACGTCAGGCCTGAGGACTTTGTTAAGTTCGCTTCCTTCCAACTCAAAGATCAAGCTCCAGAATGGTTCCAGCAGTACAAGGACTCCAGAGGTGGACGAGTTATCACTTGGGATGATTTCCGTCGAGATTTCCGAGCTCATCATATTCCCCAGAGCGTGGTTGAAAGCAAGCGTGAGGAATTCCGCAATCTGAAGCAAGGCTCTTTGTCTGTCTATGACTACAACAAGTTGTTTCAGAAGCTCGCCCGCTTTGCCAAGCAGGACGTCCCTGATGAGAAGAGCATGATATATCAGTTCAGGGGTGGTCTCAGAGAAGATATCCAGCTAGCTCTTGTTCTCTTCGAGCCCTTGAGGTACGATGAGTTCTACAACATGGCACTGAAGCAAGAGGCTGCTCAGTTGAGGTGTGATGCTTCCAAGAAGCGAGTCAGAGATGCTACTCCTTCTTCCTCTACTCAAGTGGCAAAGCAGCAGAAGTTTTGGCTTCCTCCTCCTCCGTTCCGTCAGCCGTATCAGCAGAAGAGCAAAGGTAGCAGTGGTTCTTCCCACCCACCCAACCCTGGCTTTCAGAACAAGACTTCGTCTCAAGCTCCAAGATCGAGTGCTCCGTATCACCGTCCGCTTTCAGAGGCAACGTGCAACAAGTGCCAACAGAAGGGTCACTATGCCAACAAGTGTCTTAACCAGAGGCGTCTTCCTCCTCCTCCTCCTGTCAGATCGGCAAGTACAGTTGTGGTCAAGCATAACCCCAAGCACGCCAAGGTCAATTTGATGAATGTAGCTCAGGCAGAGGATTCTTCAGATGTCATCATGGGTAACCTTCCTGTTAATGATATTCCTACAAGAGTTCTTTTTGACACGGGTGCATCGCATTGTTTCATGTCAAAGCCATTTTTTACCAAGCATGAGTTCGTTTCTTCTCATTTGGTTAAACAAATGAATATCGTTTCTCCTGGCAAACGTTTGAGTGCTAGTCTGGAGGTGCCAGATGTTACTATCACGTTGGGCGACTACAAGTTACTTTCTTCCCCAATGGTTCTTGGTAACTCGGATATTGATCTTATTCTCGGAATGGTTTGGCTTTCTAAGCACAAGGCTCATCTTGATTGTGCAGCCAGGCAGATTCAATTGACTCATTCGTCTGAGGATGTAATTGTCTTTGCCGCTCGGGATAATACCATCCGTCTGTTTTCTCTCAATGAGAAAGGTGAATTGGATGCCATCTCTCAAATTCCAGTCGTTTGCGAATATCAAGACGTCTTTCCAGAAGAGCTTCCAGGAATGCCTCCGCACCGGCCAGTTGAATTCGTTATTGATCTTGAGCCCGGTACGGAACCTGTGTGCAAACGTCCTTACAAGCTCAGACCTGAAGAGTTGAAGGAGCTGAAGAAGCACCTCGATATTCAAGAGAAAATGGGTCTCATCCGGCCTAGTTCTTCTCCGTGGGGTTGTGGTGTTCTTTTTGTGAAGAAGAAGGATGGAACGGACCGACTTTGTGTTGATTACCGTCCAGTGAACAAGAAGACCATCAAAAACAAATACCCACTTCCCAACATCAATGAGCTGTTCGAACAACTCAAAGGTGCCCAAGTATTCTCCAAGCTTGATCTCCGTATGGGTTATCACCAGATTCGCATTCGTGAAGAAGATATTCCCAAGACAGCATTCAGAACAAGCTTTGTTTCTTATGAATACACTGTCATGTCTTTTGGCCTTGCCAACGCTCCTCCGACGTTCTCTCGCATGATGAATTTCATCTTCAACGCCTACACCAATGACTTCGTTTTGGTCTATCTCGACGACATTCTGATTTTCTCCAAGAATAAGGAAGATCATGCCAAACACTTGCGTTTGGTTCTCGATAAGCTCAGAGAACATCAGTTCTACGCCAAGTTCTCCAAGTGTGAATTTTGGCTCGATGAGGTTCTTTATCTTGGTCATATCATCTCTGCCAACGGCATTGCCGTGAATCCTGAGAAGGTGTCTGCAATTGTGAATTGGGAACCTCCTCAGAACGTGAAGCAACTCCGCAGTTTTCTCGGTCTCGCAAGCTATTGCTGAAGATTCATTGAAAACTTTTCCAAGATCGTGAAGCCTCTCTCTAATCTTCTCCAGAAGCACGTCAAGTACGTTTGGTCTCCGGAGTGTGATATTGCTTTCAACACTTTGAAAGAGAAATTGATCACCGCTCCAGTTCTGACTCCACCTGATGAATCCAAACCGTACGAGGTCTTTTGTGATGCCTCTCTCCAAGGTCTTGGCGCGGTATTGATGCAAGAGAAGAAAGTCGTTGCTTATACATCTCGCCAGTTGAAGCCTAATGAGAAGAACTACCCCACTCATGATCTCGAGTTGGCGGCAGTGGTGCATGCTCTTTTGACTTGGAGACATCTTCTATTGGGAAGAAAAGTGGACATTTTCACTGATCACAAGAGTCTCAAGTACATCTTCACTCAACCTAATCTCAACCTCAGGCAAACTCGATGGGTCAAAATGATTCAAAAGTATAATCCAAGTATCGAGTATACTCCAGGCAAGGCCAATGTGATTGCTGATGCTTTGAGCAGGAAGGCTTACTGCAACAGTCTTATTCTCAAGCCTTATCAACCCGAGCTTTGTGAAGCTTTCCGCAAGCTTAATCTGCAAGTTGTTCCTCAAGGTTTCCTCGCCAACCTTCAAGTCTCTCCTACCTTAGAAGACCAGATTCACCAAGCCCAGCTTCTTGATGCTATGGTGAAAAAGGTGAAGATTGGGATTGCCAAGAGTCAGTCCAAGTACAAGTGCTACCGCCTTGATGACAAGGACACTCTCTTCTTCGAGGATCATATTGTTGTACCCAAAGGTGACCTCCATAAAGTGATCTTAAACGAGGCTCACAATTCTCTCCTCTCCATCCACCCTGGGAGCACGAAGATGTATCAGGACATCAAGCAAGCTTATTGGTGGACTCGAATGAAGCGCGAGATCGCTCAATTCATGAATGAATGTGATGTCTGCAGAAGAGTGAAGGCAGAACACCAAAGGCCAGCAGGTCTCCTCCAACCTCTTGCCATTCCATAATGGAAGTTTGACCACATTGAAATGGACTTCATGACTGGGTTTCCAAAGTCCAAGCGTGGAAATGATGCTATATTCGTTGTCATCGACAAACTCACCAAAGTGGCTCACTTTCTGCCTATCAAAGAGTCGATCACTGCAGCTCAATTGGCGGAACTCTATACCTCTCATATTGTCTCTTTGCACGGTATTCCACAAGTGATCTCTTCAGACCGTGGCAACATCTTTACCTCAAAGTTTTGGGATTCTTTTCAGAAGGCCATGGGCACTAACATCCGCTTCAGCACAGCTTTCCATTCTCAAACAAGCGGTCAAGTTGAGCGTGCCAACCAGATTCTTGAAGATATGCTCAGGGCTTGTGTGATCTCCTTCGGCATGAAGTGGGAGGATTGTCTTCCTTATACTGAATTCTCCTACAACAACAGTTTTCAAGCAAGTTCGGGCAAGGCCCCATTTGAAATTCTGTATGGCAGGAAGTGCCGTACCCCTCTCAACTGGTCTGAAACCGGTGAACGTCAGCTTTTGGGTAATGACTTAATCACAGAGGCAGAGGAGATGTGTAAAGTCATTCGTGATAACCTCAAAGCAGCCCAATCCCGTCAGAATAGCTACTATGATAGTAAGCACCGTGATTTGGCTTTCGAGATCGGAGATCATGTTTACCTCCGCGTCTCTCCTATGAAAGGTACTCGTCGCTTCGGTATCAAAGGGAAGCTTGCCCCTAGATACGTGGGACCTTTCAAGATTGTCAGCAAGAGAGGCGACCTCGCGTATCAACTCGAGCTTCCTTCAAACTTTGCAAATGATCATGACGTGTTCCATGTCTCTCAGCTTCGAAAGTGCTTCAAGACTCATGACCGCACCGTCAACTTCGAGGACATTGAGCTCCAAGAAGATCTTTCCTATCGTGAGCACCCAGTTGCTATTCTTGAAGAGACTGAACGCAAGACTCGCAACAAGTCAATCAAATTTCTCAAAGTCAAGTGGTCACACCATTCCGACCGTGAAGCTACCTGGGAACGCGAGGATCACATCCGTTCTGAGTACCCGGCGTTCTTTCAGTCCTAGATCTCGGGACGAGATCCTTTCGTAGTGGTGGAGTGTTGTAACACCCCGGATGTAACTTTCCCTATTTGTACTCCAACTCTTGCCGTTTCCGGCGTTAAGTTATTTTATTTCTTCGGGTTCGGGTTTTGTCTCCGTGTGTTGTTGTCGTTGTCATGCATCTCATATCATGTCATCATGTGCATTGCATCTGCATAAGTGTTCGTCTCATGCATTCGAGCATTTTCCCCGTTGTCCGTTTTCCATTCCGGCGCTTCGTTCTCCTCCGGTGGTCATTTCTAGCTTTCTTTCGTGTGTGGGGATTAAAAATTTCCAGATTGGACCGAGACTTGCCAAGCGGCCTTGGTTTACTACCGGTACACCGCCTGTCAAGTTTCATACCATTTGGACTTCGTTTGATACTCCAACGGTTAACCGAGGGACCAAAAAGGCCTCGTGTGTGTTGCAGCCCAACACCCCTCCAATTTGGCCCAAAACCCACCAAACTCTGCTCCATGTCCTAGAGCGTTCGATCACGATCGCGTGCCCGAGCCCGCGGGAGGCCCTCCCCGGCCCATCCATCGCGCCGCCCCGCGCCTCCTTCTCCTCCCTCGCCCGCCGCCACCCGCCGGCGAGCCGCCGCCGCCTCTCCACTCCGGCAGCCCGCGCCGCCCTGCACCATCGCCGCCGTCCGCCGCCGCCCGCCTTCGCCGCCCGCTCCGGCCGCCCCGCCTCGCACCACCGCCGCTGCCACTCCGACGCGCCGCGCCGCCTCGGCGAGCTCCGGCCACCGCCGCCCCGTCTCCGGCGAGGTTCTCCCCGGTCAACCTCGAAGGGCGCGCCGCCGATCTGGATCTGGATCGGAGCTACAGTAAACCCTAGGAGGTGTTTTTTTTGCTAACTCCCGAAATTGCAGATCCGAGTGCCTCTGTTCGGGGCCCCGTAACTTTGCATCCGTAGCTCCGATTTGGGCATATAGCATATCAAAATGTTCATCTCAGAGAGTACATCATTTCATTCCATTGCATCATTTTCATTTGAGCTCATCTTGATGCCCGAAATGCTGTTAGAAGGGGGCTACTTGAGATAATTGTCAGATCTGTTACTCCGTTTAGCACTTTTGTCTTTTTTGCCATGATTATTGTGTGCATGATATGCCCGTGAGTTCTACATGTGTTTTGTTAAGGATTTTGTCATATCTCCAGAGGTGCAACCCATGTATTTTTAGGATGTGTGTGGTGACTTGTGCAAGCTTGCAAAGTGGTGCACTTGCTAATTCTGTTTTCAGGGACTTAGTGATTTCACTAAGTCCTGGGATTGTTTATCTCACGATGCCATATGTTCTTGTTGTTCCCTAGTGATCCGTGCCTCTTTTGGGGATGATCAGTAAGGGAGTTTTGTTAATCTTGTAGTGCTCTATCCATCCATGTCTTTGTTTGCAATTATGGAGCAACCTAGCTTGAGTCAATCGAGCTCTACTTTTTCTTCGTTACGAATCTGGGCAGATCGTCAACTTGTTTGCGATTTTGCCGATGTTATTGTAGTTGATCCGTGCATGCTATGCCATTGTTCTGGCCATGTCTAGCTTGAATTTTGTGCCTTCTTGATGGATGTATGCTTGTCTTGCCATGACTTGCTCTGTAGTGAGTGCATCGAGCTCGTAGACATGCCTACTTGAGTTATATTTCAGCATGTGCCAGTTTTTCACTAAGTCTGAAAACTGATTATGTTTTTGCTATGTTCACATGCTTGCAATTGTATTTTCTGGTCCTTTTGGGCTCAAGGTCACTAAGGGACTTTTGTTAAGCTCTTTGAGTAGCTCCATGCCGTGCTTTACTTTGCCATGTTCAGGTCCTGTAGCATGTAGTTTTGTTGCTCCGAAGAGGGCTATATGATCTGAAATTCCAGACATGTGCTAATTTCACTAAGTCTGAGATCTGTTTTACCATTTGCATTTTTGCCATGCTTGTTTGAACCTGTTAATGGATGAATTGGCCATAGCTTAGTGCTAGACTTTTGTTAAGCATCTTGTGTGCATCCCTGCCACGTATTTTGTTGACATGTTTGGGTGCTGTTGCATGTTCATCGCATTGCATTTAGAAGCCTACTTGCTGTAAATCGCAGACCGGTGTCATATTTGAATCGCTTGCCATTTCCAAACCGTAACTCCGATTCCGGCGATCTTTATATCGTTTTCAAGTGATTTCATCTCATCTTTCCAGTGGAACACTTGGTTTTCCAAGTTGAGGCCAGGTTCATGCATTTCCTGTCATATCTTGCTTTTGGCATCCCGCATCGCATCCCGCATAGCATATCATCATTTCATCATATTGCTTGTTCTTGCACGTGGTTGATTGTATCCTTGTTGCCTGTTTGTCTTGTTTGGGTAGAGCCGGGAGATGAGTTCGCTAACAAGGAGCCCATCGATTTTGCTTTCGAGGATCCAGTCATCTCTGACAACTGTGCAGGCAAGATGATCATACCCTCGAAATCACTACTATCTTTGCTATGCTAGTTTGCTCGCTCTTTTGCTATGCCATTGCTACGATGCCTACCACTTGCTTGCAAGCCTCCCAAATTGCCATGTCAAACCTCTAACCCACCATTGTCCTAGCAAACCGTTGATTGGCTATGTTATTGCTTTGCTCAGCCCCTCTTATAGCGTTGCTAGTTGCAGGTGAAGATTGGAGGCCGTTCCTTGTTGGAACATCGTTTATTTACTTGTTGGGATATCATTATATTGCTATATTATCTTAATGCATCTATATACTTGGTAAAGGGTGGAAGGCTCGGCCTCTCGCCTAGTGTTTTGTTCCACTCTTGCCGCCCTAGTTTCCGTCATATCGGTGTTATGTTCCCGGATTTTGCGTTCCTTACGCGGTTGGGTTATAATGGGAACCCCTTGATAGTTCGCCTTGATTAAATCTTTTCCAGCAATGCCCAACCTTGGTTTTACCATTCGCCACCTAGCCTCTTTTTCCCTTGGGTTACCGGAGCCCAAGGGTCATCTTATTTTAACCCCCCCCCCCGGGCCAGTGCTCCCTCTGAGTGTTGGTCCGAACCGGGCAGCCTGTGGGGCCACCTCGGGGAAACTTGAGGGTTGGTTTTACTCGTAGCTTGACCTATCTGGGTGTTCCCTGAGAACGAGATATGTGCAGATCCTATCGGGATTTGTCGGCACATTCGGGCGGTGTTGCTGGTCTTGTTTTAACCTGTCGAAGTGTCTTGAATTACTGAGAAACCGAGTCTGATCGGAACGTCTTGGGAGGAGGTCTATTCCTTCGTTGACCGTAAGAGCTTGTCATGGGCTAAGTTGGGACTCCCCTGCAGGGATTGAACTTTCGAAAGCCGTGCCCGCGGTTATGGGCAGATGGGAATTTGTTAATGTCCGGTTGTAGATAACTTGAACCTTATTTAATTAAAATGAATCAACTGAGTGAGTTACCGTGATGGCCTCTTCTCGGCGGAGTCCGGGAAGTGGACACGGTGTTGGAGTAATGTTTGCGCAGGTTATTCTCTAATTTCTCGCCCGCGCTTGCCTCCTCTTCTCGCTCTCTTTTGCAAATAAGTTAGCCAACATACTTGCTAGTCGCTTGCTGCAGCTCCACTCATATTTTACCTTGCCTTACCTATAAGCTCAAATAGTCTTGATCGCGAGGGTGCGAGATTGCTGAGTCCCTGTGGCTCACAGATTACTATTACACCAGATGCAGGGCCTGATGATTCCGCTCCAGGAGACGCGTATGAGCTCAAGTGGGAGTTCAACGAAGACTCTCAACGTTACTATGTTTCCTTTCCCGATGATCAGTAGTGGTGCCCAGTTGGGGGTGATTGGGACCGTGTCGCATGTTGGGTTCTCTTTTATTTTGGCGCCGTAGTCGGGCCATGAGTGTTTGGATGATGTAATGTTATTTATGTACTTGATTGACATGGCGAGTGTAAGCCAACTATGTTATCTCCCCTTTATTATTCATATTACATGGGATGTTGTGAAGATTGCCTAACTTGCGACATATGCCTTCAATGCGATTATGCCTCTAAGTCGTGCCTCGACACGTGGGAGATATAGTCGCATCGAGGGTGTTACAAGGCACTTGGGTATATTTTCCTGGGAGTGTCGCGTTGTTTTTTCCCTTGATCACATGTAACACATTTACTGTTTTGACTTCTGGTGTAAATTTCTTTTGTTCCCCAGTGTCTTGCTTGGGAGGCTCGTCCTCGTCTTCACTTGGTGTATCCTCCCCCTTGTGTACGGCGTTGAGCTTGCCGGACTGCTTGAAGACCCAACATTCTCTGTGGGTATGATTAGCCGGTTTACCAGGGGTACTATGGATCTGACATACTTGGTCCAGAATTTTGTTGAGGCTGGACAGTTCATCCCTGGTGCCTTTAGAGGGCGGCTTCTGCTAACCTGGCCGGGAGTTTTTGAATCCGGTGTTTACTGCCGTGCCCTTCGTGTTGTCTTCTTTATTCCGGCGTTTGTTATTGTTGCGCCATGATTTCCCATTTCCATCTCTAACTTCAGATGTACTGGGGTCGCTGGTGATGCATCTGGCTAGCCAGCTGTCCTCACCCGCGCAAAAGCGGGTCATGAGGCTTGTTAATGCGACCATCGTTCTCGGTTTATTTTGGCCGAGGTGTCTGGCGAGCCATTCGTCACGGACGCTATGCTTAAAAGCTGCCAAGGCTTCGGCGTCCGGACAGTCGACAATCTGGTTCTTTTTAGTAAGAAACCTGCTCCAAAGCTTTCGGGCTGACTCTCTGAGCTGTTGAGTTATATGACTCAAATCGTCCGCATCCGGAGGTCGGACATAAATCCCTTGAAAATTTGCCCGAAAGGCGTCTTCGAGCTCTTCCCAACTTCCAATGGAGATTTCGGGGAGGCCTTTAAGCCAATGACAAGCTGGCCCTTTGAGCTTGAGGGGTAAGTACTTGATGGCGTGGAGATCATCTCCTCGAGCCATATGGATATGAAGGATGTAGTCCTCAATCCAGACCCCAGGGTCTGTTGTTCCGTCATATGTCTCTATGTTTACGGGTTTGAATCCCTCTGGAAATTCATGGTCCAGCACCTCATCGGTGAAACATAAGGGGTGTGCGGCAACCCTGTAGCTGGGTGTACCGCGTTGTTCGGATGTTCGTTGTGTTGCATTGTATGCTGGGGCGCGCTTGCGTGGTCCATAGATGGATCTTGCTGCGCCGTCCTTTGGGTGCGAGCCCTCACATGGGTCGCGTGTTGTATTGTGAGCGGCGTTGTATGCCGCTCTGTGTTGGTAGAGGGGTCATTTATCCGGCCAGGTGGCTGCTTTGATATTTGGTTGTGGGGGGTCTGAGGCCTCCTCATCGAATTCAGGTAGCAGCTTCCGCTTTGGGTAGCTCTTGGAGGGGCGATTGTCGCCGTAGCTCGCTGCTGTGTTGAGTATTTTACTCCATCTGATTTGGAGTGTGTCTTGCGCAGCCTTGAGCCTTTGCTTCTGTTTTTTAAGACTCCTCGCGGTGGCAACAAGCCTTTTACGGGCATTCTGCTGCTCCGGGTGCCTGTCCGGCGTTATATCGTCCGGACCATTATCCTTGATAGAATTTGTTTGTTCGGTTTGATTATCCGGATTGCCGTTGTTCGGCAGCGGTTCGCCCTGCTCCAGTGCTGGGTCTGTGTGATCGTTATTTTTGTCGAGGTGGGACTTGGGGCGGCGCTTGCGTCGCCGCTTTGACTGCTTCTCGAGGGAACAAGCCTTCGGTGCGTCCTTCCGCTCTTCGTCGTCATCTTTTGGTGCGTCCACCATGTATATGTCATATGACGAGGTGGCTTTCCAGGGCCCAGTAGGCACTGGTTCTTCATCGTCTCCTTCATCGGCGTCCATACCGTCGATGTCTTCAGAGTCGAAGTCGAGCATGTCGGTTAAATCATCGACAGTGGCTACAAAGTGGGTGGTGGGTGGGCTTTGAATTTCTTCATCGTTCGTATCCCAACCTTGTTGGCCGTAGTCCAGCCAGGGCTCTCCTGATAAAGAGAGAGAGACTTTAGTGTCTTCAGAATATCGCCAAAAGACGAGTGCTGAAAGATGTCCGCGGCAGTAAACTCCATGATCGGCGCCCAATCGGATTCGATCGGCAGGGGCGCGGAGGGTTCGGAGTCCGGAGAGGAGTCCGGCTCCTTGGAGTCACGAGTCTCGCAGAGTGCGGGGCTGGTGTTTGGCTCGATCACCGTTGGGATCGCAGCCACCAAGGCGGCGTCCAACCACCCATCCTCGATCGGCGCAGTTGGCTCCGAATTAAGGGTCGAAGCCGATGCGGGTGCGGCCTCTAGGGTACTGTTCGGCGGCAGAGCTAGATCATGCTCGTCGTGACAGTGCGGCGCGCTCGGTAGTGGCTCGAATCCGTCGAGGATCAAGTCCCCGTGGATGTCAGCAGTGCAGTTTAAACTTCCAAATCTGACCTGACGGCCAGGGGCATAGCTTTTGATCTGCTCCAGATGGCCAAGTGAATTGGCCCACAGTGCGAAGCCGCCGAAGACGAAGATCTGTCCGGGGAGGAAGGTCTCACCCTGGACTACATCGCTATTGATGATCGTAGGAGCCATCAAGCCTAACGGCGACGACACAGAGGAACTCTCGATGAAAGCACCAATGTCGGTGTCAAAACCGGTGGATCTCGGGTAGGGGGTCCCGAACTGTGCGTCTAGGCCGGATGGTAACAGGAGACAAGGGACACGAAGTTTTACCCAGGTCCGGGCCCTCTTGATGGAGGTAAAACCCTACGTCCTGCTTGATTAATATTGATGATATGGGTAGTACAAGAGTAGATCTACCACAAGATCGAAGAGGCTAAACCCTAGAAGCTAGCCTATGGTATGATTGTTGTTCTGTATGTTGTCCTACGGACTAAAACCCTCCGATTTATATAGACACCGGAGAGGGTTAGGGTTACACAAAGTCGGTTACAATGGTACGAGATCTACATATCCGTATCGCCAAGCTTGCCTTCCACGCCAAGGAAAGTCCCTTCCGGACACGGGACGAAGTCTTCAATTTTGCATCTTCATAGTCCAGGAGTCCGGCTGAAGGAATAGTTCGGCCATCCGGACACCCCCTAATCCAGGACTCCCTCAGCGCCCCTGATCTAGATCGGGATCGAGGGATGGGGCGGACGAGGGAGGAGGGATCGGGGAGTGGGGATAGTGGAGGGGGGTTGTGCGCTAGGGTTCTGGGCGCCAGGGGGGTTAGTTGGGGGGTTGGGCCGGCCTGGTGGAATGGGTCGAAGCCCAAGGGGAGGACAGGGGCTCTCCCACCCCTTCTCCTTTTCTTTCTTTTTTTTAAAAAAAGAAAAATAAAAAAGAAAGAGAGGAAATGATTTATTTGAGCATCCAAAGGATTTAGGAAAAATATGGGACTTGGCCCATTAATTCCTCCACATTTTTAGGTATTGCCACAAATAGTTTGGAGGCAAGAGGAATTGCCTAGGAATTTTGGAAATTGGGAATGACATTTCTAAAAGCTACTGGAGCACTAGTTAATTTCCAGAGGCAATTTGGGAACTCCAAAGGATTTGTTTTAACATGAAAAATACTTAGAGAATATTTGTCATATTGTGAACTATTTTGATTGCATGAAAGGAGAAGCAAATATTTGACATGCAATTTGAATTTGAATTTGAATCAGATTTGGACCGGTGGCATTTTGGCATGATGATCATGATGACATGACCTTTATTGGGGGGAGATTACTGTAGTGTGATGCTGGGGATGTTACACTAGGCCCCTCTGGTGTCTATATAAACCAGAGGGTTTAGTCCGTAGAGAACAATCGCAATCATACAGGCTAGCCTTCTAGGGTTTAGCCACAACGATCTCATGGTAGATCAACTCTTGTAGTCCTCATATTCATCAAGATCAATCAAGTAGGACATAGAGTATTACCTCCATCAAGAGGGCCCGAACCTGGGGAAAACATCGTGTCCCCTGTCTCCTGTTACCATCGACCTTAGACGCATAGTTCGGGACCCCCTACCCGAGATCCGCCGGTTTTGACACCAAGAGCGCCCCCCTTTCCTTCCCACTCTCCCTTTACTTCCCCTTCTCCCTCTCCTTCCCCCTTTCCCCTCCATGAGAAGGAATGGGGAAATCGACTAGGACTAGGAGTCCTAGTGGGTTTCGCCCACCCACTTGGCGCCCCCCTAGGGCCAGCCTCCTCCCCTCTCCTCCTTTATATACGGGGGCAGGGGGCACCCCGAAGCATATCAGTTGTTCTTTTAGCCATGTGTGGTGTCCCCCTCCATAGCTTACTCATCCGGTCATATTCTCGTAGTGCTTAGGTGAAGCCCTGCGCGGATCACGTCACCATCACCATCACCATGCCGTCGTGCTAATGAAATTCTCCCTCGACACTTTGCTGGATCAAGAGTTTGAGGGATGTCATCGAGCTGAACGTGTGCAGAACTCGGAGGTGTCGTACGTTCGATGCTTGATCGATTGGATCGGGAAGACGTTCGACTACATGAACCGCGTTAAGCTAACACTTCCGCTTTCGGTCTATGAGGGTACGTGGACACACTCTCCCCCTATCATTGATATGCATCTCCTAGATAGATCTTGTGTGATCATAGGAATTTTTTTGAAATTGCGTGCTACGTTCCCAACAGTGTCGCGTTAGCAGCATCCTCCAGTAGTGATCCCGTTATCAAATGACAACTCATGTCTATGGTTAGAAAACCTTAGCCATCTTTGATCAACGAGCTAGTCTGGTTGAGGCTCACTAGAGACACTGTGTTGTCTATGTATTCACACATTTATTTAAGTTTCCGGTCAATACAATTCTAGCATGAATAATAAACATTTATCATGAAACAAGGAAATATAATAATAACCAATTTATTATTTCCTCTAGGGCATACATCCAATAGAAACAATATCTTGATGATATCCCTGAGAAAACGGGCACGATCTCCACCTCGAAGGGACGTGCCAGTAAAAAGGCTGCCTCAGGCCGCGATTTGAGGGGAGCAGTAACTGCTTGACCTGTCCTAAGGTGAGCCGTTCTGATAAAGTTGTCAGACAAAGTGGAACTGTTCACACCGAGATGGCTGGCCTTAGAGGCTAAGTAATTCGATCTCTTCGGGCAGAGGGTAGTAGTTCGGTTGAGCCTTGGCTGGCCTCGCTCCTTTAAAGGAGTAGTCTGAAAATTACAAGAACTCGTCTGTCGAGTCAAGGACTCCAGATCCGAGGTTGTTATCGCCAGGGAGGTCGTCCTCGGCATAGAAGACCAGTTCGGGGGCTACTGACGGTTCCTGGATTGGGGGTCCTAACCTAGTCGGCCCATTCTGCTCGGGTCGGGCCGATTGGCCCTCATTCGTGGCCAAGATGGACTCTGGAGGCCGCATACAGGAGGCGTGATCAAGATTACCTCCACCGAAGACTTGACGTATACTCCAAGATCTCTACCGCCGCCTTGCTCCTAGATGCCGACGTTGTAACCTTAGATACCCTCCCT